>NC_044032.1:55416232-55726003 GCF_901765095.1 Microcaecilia unicolor
AAGTCTGCCCAGCACTATCCTCGCCTCCCAACCACCAGTCCCGCCTCCCACCACCTGCTCTGCCACCTAATTTCAACTAAGCTTCTGAGGATCCATTCCCTTGGAACAGGATTCCTTTATGTTTATCCCAAGCATGTTTGAATTCCGTTACCGTTTTCCTCTCCACCACCTCCCGCAGGAGAGCATTATTTGATTACTTCTTTTTCTCTTTCTTCTTTCCCTTTTCATTTGGATTATAACTTTGTATGTTTGAGATACTATGGAATATTTCTGATTCTTTCTTACTCTGATTGATGGCTTAGGGGTCTTTTTACAAAGCCACAGTAAAAAGTGGCCTGCGGTAATGTAGGCGGGGGTTATGGGCACGCGCAGAATTATTTTTCAGCGAGCCTGTAAAAAAGGCCTCTTTTTTATTTCCCTGAAAATGAACATGCGGCAAAATCAAAATTGCCGCACATCCATTTTGGGTCTCAGACATTACCGCCAGCCATAGACCTAGTGGTAACGAATTTGTGCAGTAATGACCTACATGCATCAGATGCCACATGGTGCACGTCCGCTACACGCGCCAGAAAATAAAAAATATTTTTCAGATGCACATAACGGACGCGCGCCAAAAATGAAATTACTGCAAGGGCCACACAGTAGTCGGGCGGTAAATCCATTTTGGCATGTGTTGGGCGCACGTAGACACTTACGTGGCTTAGTAAAAGGGTCCCTTAGATGGAAGGATGACCTCTAACAGTAGTACCAGGAGACTACTTCTAGAGCTCCGGGCAGCCATTTACATATAGAGCTACTAGGGGCAGGAGCAAGTGGGGATCACTCCTGCCTGAGTTACTCCATTGTAGCACCAGGAAGCTTAAGATGAGGGGGCTACTGCTGGGTGGGTAAATGAGAGTTCAGCAAGGAAGTCAGTTCTCGAGGGGGGTGCCTCATGCAGGGGGGTTGTTTGGACAGGTTCAGGATCTGTTCTTGGGGGAAAGGGAGTGGCAAAGAGGAACTAGAATCGTGGGGTGGTTTAAGGAAAATGACTGATCCACTTATATAGGTTCCATCTGATATTCAATTGGGAGCCACATAAGTTCGGGCAGCTAGCCCATGTCCTGTGAGAGCCAGATATTCATGCCATTGCCTTGAGATGGCACAACATTGAATATCTGGGGCTAATTCAGCAGCCATAGTTAGTGCTGCTGATTGCATATTGACCAGAAAGTTGTTAGGTGCTTTGGTTATATTTGAGTGTTAATGGTGATAAATGAATTGATGTGTGAAAGGCTGCTTTTTTCCCTGAGAGTACGGCAATGCATATCTGAGCATATTGTGTGAGGATTTCTGAGTGAGAAAAATATACTTACCATTTAAACATTAATTGATATGAAGGGAACACTGCACTGAATGTGAGAACATTAAGTTATTATTTCCACTGAAGTGGAAAAGAAGTGTGGAAAGGGAGTACGTAATGTGAGGAGAATAGGAACTTTTTATTGAACCTTATATTACTGAATTTTGAAAAAGTATCTGAAGGAAAATTACCAGCTGAATTTCTCTAGATAAAACTGAAGATAACAATAATAAACATTTGGCAACAGCAACAGTCATCACTTCAGCTGGAACCTATGAAGCTGAGTACAGTCTGAGTGACTGAGCCACAGTGCCAGGTTGGCTGAGCTCTGACAGACCATTCCAGTTCCAGCAAAGTTTGTTCATTACACTTTTGGCAGAAAAGTGTGTGAGGTAAAATGAGGGTTTTTTTTTTAAATAATAAAAGTTTGTGTGATAAATCCTGGACTGTATGTGAGGGTTTGTTAAGAGTACAACAATAACAAAATCTATAGATGCCACTCTATCAATGACTGACTGAAGACCAAACAAAGTTCATGGTAACTATCCACACAGTTGCTATGAGTCAACACAGACTTGACAGTACTTAACAACACAGAACTCAAAGTAATTCAGGGATTCTTATACTGAGCTATACCCTAGCACATGCTTACCCCAGCTTTAATGGTTTACTGTGGGGGTGCGTTCAGGTGTCCTGTGGTAAGTTTCAAATCTGTGCGTGCTAATTGGGTTGCTAATAATTTTTTATTGGAGGGCATTCCTCCACTAATCAGTTAGTGCATCCACATTACCTCACAATAACTGGTTAGTGCAGGATTACTGTGTGAGCCCTTAAAGCTGAAAAAATAAGGGGCCCTTTAAAAAAAGTGTCCTTAGTGCACCCTTACATGGATTTTTCCCATGTGATAAGGCCATTTTTACAACAGCCAGAAAATGGCTGATTTTTATTTATTTTTTCTATTAATGGCCATGTGCTAATATTATAAATCAACAGGATTCTCTATAGAATGCAAGGTGAGTGTATTAAAAAAACACGGGGGGGGGGGGGGGGGAACTCCTCAAGAAGCTCCCGGCTAAATGCCACGGGAGCAGGGCTGCTTCATCATCAGAAAAAAAAACCCTATTGGATATGAATACAAAATTACAAAGCTGCTTGAAATTAACTTTTAAACAGCCCTTATAGAAAGTATAAGAGTTTAAAGCTGCTAATGGTACTTAACTGAATACTTTTCGTCCTCCACACGCTGACCGTGACCTATAGCTACATGATGCCAGCTTCTGTGTTAGGAGTCACCGACCAGGAAAAGGATCTCAGAGTCATGTCATCATTGATGATACTTTAAAACCCTCTGCTCAGTGTGCTGTGGCGGCAAAGAAAGCAAATAGAATGTTAGGTATTATTAGGAAAGGATTGGAAAATAAAAACGAGGATGTTATAATGCCTTTGTATTGTGCCATGGTGCGAGCGCACCTTGAATACTGTGCGAAATTCTGGTCACTGCATCTCAAAAAAGATATAGTGGAATTAGTAAAGGTACAGAGAAGGGTGACAGAAATGATAAAGGGGATGGGATGACTTCCCTATGAGGAAAGGCTGGAATGGCTAGGGCTCTTCAGCTTGTAGAAAAGGTGGCTGAGAGGAGATATGATAGAGGTATATAAAATAATGAGTGGAGTGGAATGGGTAGATGTGAATCACTTGTTTACTCTTTCCAAAAATATTAGAACTAGGGGGGCATGCAATGAAGCTAGAAAGTAGTAAATTTAAAAAGAATCTGAGAAAATATTTCTTCACTCAACGTGTAATTTAACTCTGGAATTCGTTGCCAGAGAATGTGGTAAAAGCAGTTAGCTTTGTGGGGTTTAAAAAAAGTTTGGATAGCTTCCTAAAAGAAAAGTCCAGAGGTGAATTTCCAAAGCATTTAGACTTACAAAGTTATGTGAAGGCATATTTTCAAGCACTTATGGTACTTTGTAAGTCTATACTTTGAAAATGAGCCCCAATATTTCTTGAATCTCTCTTTCCATCCCTCCCATTTTGTGTGACTTACCTCTTGCAAAAAATCTTAGGATCACAGAAAGCAAAAAAAAACTGAAGTTTGCCAGATCCTGTGTCAGTTATGGCCACAACATCTCTGCCCATAAGCCCACAGAGATCATCTACATCTGGACAGGGGTTGGAATTTCATACCAGCTTTATGTAAATTGGAGTTTAAAGTTTTTGGAAAAGTGCAATGTTCAGACTCTAGTATGGGCCTGCAGACTCATTGACCCTGGACAACGATTCTTAGTTGTTCTCTGAGACTGGTGATCTGCTCCTCCCAGAGGCTGTGAATGAAAGGGACTTTATACTCCAGGGTACACTCATCCTGCTCTATCTCATTGCAGATGTACTCTCCATAGCAGCCACATTCGGAACACACACAAAGGCTCCCCTACCTCCAGTCAGCGCTGCACCTTGTTTGATACATATAGGACATACTTCGACAGGACCTAGCCACTAGAGGGAACTCTTGTGGTGAAAGACTTCTTTAATGACCTGAAGGGAGCACTAGAGGGCACTCAGGAGTAGAAGAAGCCTGATTAGATGGGTATCGACCACTAGAGGGCATTCTAATGGTGGAGGCCCTTGTCTTATTTTGTAGAGGCCATTAAGGGGAGCCCTGCCTCAGTGACAGCCCTGACATGGAGAGCTGGGGAGGGGGAGGGGCAGAGGTAACCCTTGTGCTAAGTTGAAAAGGGTGAGCCATGGCAGAAGATAGTAATAGTTCCCTTCAAATGGCAATCCCATTGGAGAAGGTTCTATATATTTTCCAGAATATAGGAGGAGCCCAGGAAGGGTGGAGTTAGTAGGAGGCAGCCCTTTAAAAATGCCTTTCCCAAGAAGAAAGCAGAAGCGAAAGAGCCCTCCAAAAAGAATCCTGGATGCCAAGCAATTAATGATTGGATACCAAAGGATACCGTGGAAGGCTTTGGTGGGGGGGAGGATGTTGGACAAAATAACAGATGTCTTATGATTATTCACCCTGAGTAAAAGGGGAGTCTTGCAGATTGACTTTGAAAGAAAAATAAAGTACTTGAAAGAGAACTTTCTTATAGATTCTTTTCTTCTGCAACAATTTAGGCTCCCCAGTGTCTCCTATTGAGAAGGAGGGAATGCTACATGGTTACCTACTGTCGAAAGGGAGGAGCCTATTAGAGCTTCCATCACATTTCCTTGGATGAGGGGAAGTGCTGATGGGAGGAACTCAACATGTCCCTTCCTGTTGAAAGAGATGAACATCACACTTGCTAAATACCTTCATTGATTATTTGGCTAGGGTGCTTGAGTTCTGTGCCTCTTGCTTGGTTACAGCCAGGAGAACGCTGGAAGTGGAGGCCATCAGTGCTTCAGGCTTGGAACATGCTTCTTGCATCACCGAATCCCTGCTCTTCCAGACTGGGGAAGTTAGTTTTCCATTTCTTTGTCGCCAGCAAACTCATCTCCTCCTCGGTGCCATGGCGGGCTAGTTACCTTTCACTTTAACACACCACAAGCTCGTCGAGGGGGGGGGGGGGGGGCAAAGCATTTAAAGTGGGCTGGATTCTGCCTCCCTTGCCCTCCAATTAGTCAAATTTGACCAATAGGATGGTGAGGAAAAAACCCCACCAACCTGCGGGCCTCACAGTAAAAAAACACCCCAAAATTTGCTACATGTGACTTTTGAAAATTCCCCACAGGGGCCCATGGGAACCCGCTCAATTTCACGATTTTCATGCAAACATGTTAAGTAGAGGAGTGTGGTAGCCGTGTTAGTCCACTCTTAAGGTTATCAATAGAAATCAAACAAAATAAAACGGAAAAGAAAATAAGATGATACCTTTTTTATTGGACATAACTTAATTCATTTCTTGATTAGCTTTCGAAGGTTGCCCTTCTTTTCCGATCTGATGAAGAAGGGCAACCTTCGAAAGCTAATCAAGAAATGTATTAAGTTATGTCCAATAAAAAAGGTATCATCTTATTTTCTTTTCCATGTTTTATTTTGTTTGATTTCTATTGATAACCATGCAAACATGGCAATTCTGAGTGTAGAGCACTTCCTTATATATCCTTAGCCAGGAAGTGAGGTCATCTGTCAGCTCCCTATCTAGGGCTATAAAAAGGGAAGTGCAGCAACCCAGGAAGTAAAACACTCACAAGACTCTTAGCCATGGCATGCTGCAGAACTCTAGTGGTTTCCTGAATCAAGTGAGGGGTATGACACTCCATTGTTTGTCATGCTTTAAAATATTGTTTTTCTGTGTTAATTATTTTGTACTAGCTTTGTAGCCATTTGGTGCAGGAGAGGCAGTTAAAATGCTTAGTTTTTGGAAGAAATGTTTGCTGGTGCTTTTCAAATTATATATCTAGAGTATAATTTGTAGTGATATTACCTTGAGTAATAGTAACATAGTAGATGATGGCAGAAAAAGACCTGCACGGTCCATCTAGTCTGCCCAACAATTTAAACTCATATGTGCTACTTTATGTGTATACCTGACCTTGATTTGTTTCTGCCATTTTCAGGGCACAGACCGTAGAAGTCTGCCCAGAACAAGGCCCACCTCCCAACCACCAGCCCCGCCTCCCCACACCGGCTCGGCCACCCAATCTCAGCTAAGCTTCTGAGGATCCATTCCTTCTGAACAGGATTCCTTTATGTTTATCCCATGCATTTTTGAATTCCGTTATTGTTTTCATCTCCACCACCTCCTGCGGGAGGGCATTCCAAGCATCCACCACTCTCTCCGTGAAAAAATACTTCCTGACATTTTTCTTGAGTCTGCCCCCCTTCAATCTCATTTCATGTCCTCTCGTTTTACCGCCTTCCCATCTCCGGAAAAGGTTCGTTTGCAGATTTATACCTTTCAAATATTTGAATGCCTGTATCATACATAATTACTGAAGGCTCTTTATTTTGCATAATAAACTGAGGCAGTAAGACATTTAAAAAAAAATTATCAACAACTTCTGGCAGGGCTAGGATAAATATCTTGTAGCCCCTTGTTGATATTACATTTTCACCAATAAGGACAGATTCATAACGTTTGCCTCTGATGGAATTACATTATTTTGATATGATTATGATGGCTTGGGAATAGAGATTGGAAGAGAAAATATGAAATAAGCTATTTTACAGATTCAGACTCGTACACGCATGCACAAAGTCACCTTTGTGTCTATCCCCTATCATAACACGCTTTCAAGAACCAAATTCCCAAACTGGATATCAGTTATCATCATAGTTACTAACCATTAAAATAGAGGAGGATGTATTGGATTTAAGAGCTTAGTTTTCAGTTTGGGAAATCTGTCATTGGCTTTTATAGGGGATAATCTGTGCTTTCTGTGAATGAAACTGTCATTTCAAGAGAGAGAGGTAGATCTAACACAGCTAAACAGTACAATAGTTTACAACACCAAAACATTTTTCTTGCTGTGATCTTGTTTATACCTATTAATGTCAAGCACTTGAAGTACTGGGGTATATTTTCACTGCCAGTGTAAATACAAATGGAATTTTGTGACATACAGAAGGTCAGGGGATTATATCCCTTCATGATGACAGCTAAGTCTAAGGATTATGAACAGAGTCCGTAGATATGTGAATGGTTTATTTCTAGTTCTGTGCTGTGTGAAAAGAGAGTACTGTGATGATTACAATGCCATAATACGGATAACAATAACAGGAATTATAATAGACAACAAGTAATGGACTTCCATTCCTTAATGAGCACACATCACTTTCTGCTCAATTATTATTCACACGGTTTCTTAACAATAATAGTGGTTTCTTAACTATAGCTGTTTCCTTTGAACCTGTCTCAGCAGGATACTAATGTGAGTTTCAGGTCGGTTGCTCCTTTGCTGCTGAGATTTATTTTTGGGGGTTAATTTCAAGTAGCTTGTATTATTGTAAATCATGTGGTAGCTTTACACACGTGTACCTCCAGCAGTTTTCAAAGAGAAACAGCATAGGTGCCCCAATGCAGTGCAGAGAGCACCTATCCTATAATGGTATCTCAGTTCCCAGATTCTATAATAGAACACTAGTGAAAACCCACACTCACATGTTTAAATGTAGACATGCTTATTTATGCTAAGTCAATGACAAGTGCACCTAAGTACAGCAAGCAAAATGCATAACTTACAGTATTCTAGAAGTTGTGCACAATATTGGAAGACATGCCCATGTCCAGGCACTGCTGATGGCTGTGCTCCTTCCAATTGCACACTATTTATTATTTATTTTATATTTGTACCCTGTGCTTTCCCATTCATGGCAGGCTTAATGTGGCTTACATGGGGCAATGGAGGGTTAAGTGACTTGCCCAGAGTCACAAGGAGCTGCCTGTGCCTGAAGTGGGAATCAAACTCAGTTCCTCAGGACCAAAGTCCACCACCCTAACCACTAGGCCACTCCTCCACTATGGACTAGGTTCTGTAAATGGCACCCAAATTTGGGTGCCAAAGAAGTGAGCGCTAAGCGCTATTCTATAACCAGTGAACTGAGTTGCGCGCCATTAAAAGAATAGTGCTCAGTGCCAGGATCTGCACCGAATTTTGGGCGAAAGGATTTATACCAACTGAATCCTGGTGTAAATCCTCACGCTTAAATTAGGTGCAGATCTACCCTTTTCGTTAACAAAGTGTGCAGATTCCAGGAATGCCTATGATCTGCCCATGCCCCTCCCATGGCCACGCTCCCTCTTCAGATCCATGCAGAATATTTCCATGCACATCTTTAAAGAATCCCAACTAGGAAGATGCAAACATAAATTGTTTCCAATTAGTGACAATTTATTAGTGCCCAATTATTGGCACTAATTGACTCATTCAATTGGGGATGTGCATTTTTGAGCACCATATATAGAATCTGAGGCTATACCACTTATGCCCCTTGCAAGCGCTAGGTTGGGTGCATAAGTGGCACTTTTTCCTGCATTCATGCACTCAAGTAACATGTAAACGCAGGCACCTATTTATAGAATTTCCTTGTAAATGTATGTTAGCATGTGATAACAGAGTAGCAACTCTTAGTAAATTAGTCGCACAAGAAAGTAATGGGTCAATATTCAGCTTGTGACAGTGAGCTTAATTTTTTTTAAGCACTGGCTGCTGCAGGCGTTTTATACCCAGGTATTCAGGAGGTCCTTTTACTAAGGCGCGGTAAAAAAAATGGCCTGCTTTAGTGTTGGTGCATGTTTTTAGAGCCCACAGGGCCATTTTTTTACCGCAGCTGGGAAAAAGGCTTTTTAATGGGGGCAGTAAAAGGCCATGTGCTAAAATTAAAAGTAGCAAGCGGCTATTTACGGCTTGAGCCCTTACCGCCACCCATTGACCTAGCAGTAAAGGCTCATGCGCTCCATGTGCAGTACTCATGCAGCACACACCAATGTGGACGTGCTGCAGATTATTTATTTATTTATTTATTTATTTATTTGCTGCACTTCTATCCCACAGTTTCCCACCTATTTGCAGGCTCAATGTGGCTTACAAAATGTTATAGCAACATGTACACATTATAGGATAAGAATTTCAAAATATAGATACAGCTGGGTACATAGAATATCATAGCAATCATATTAACGTAATAATAATTTTCCAATTATTACAAATAATAGTGTATAAGTAAATCATATTGGATTGGAAGTGGGTTGAAAGATCAACATAACATAACATAATGATATCAGGACAAGATATAATATTCAGTCGTGAGGATGTAATTAGGATGAACAGATAGGAGGGTTCCTTAATAGTTGTGATTGGAATAATTAGGAAGTCAGATCGTTATGGGGAATCTTTATTGTACGCCTTTATGAACAAGTAGGTCTTTAATAACTTTCGGAAGGTTGTCAGGTCGTGTGTTGTTTTTATGGCGATCGGTAATTCATTCCATAGTTGTGTGCAGGGATTACCACCAGGAACGCCCCCACCCCGTAGTAGAAAATAGAAAAATATTTTCTACAACAGGAAACAGCACATGCCAACTTCAAAATTACCGCTGGGTGGGCACATTGTTGATTTCAGACATCCACCATACACACAGTAGCCCTACCGCCCCTTTGTAAAAGAGCCCCTCATTGCCTTACATGAAAGGCTGTCCCCTAGTGGTAGTAAGACTACTGCTAAGGGTCATTGCAGCTATTTTATATCCAGAGCCAGACAGAATGAGAGTGGGAGGGGACCACTACTGTCCTATCCCAGAGGGACCCCTCCCCCAGATAAGTCCTGGAGAGAACCACTGGAGGACTGGGAGGGTGAGGGAAGAGTATTGGAATAGGAGTTGCCTTAATATTTGTTGGGGGGGGAGGGGATCAAAGCAGGGGTTGCCTTAATGCATGTCTGGGGGTTGAGAAGAGAGGGGATCAGAGCAAGGATTGCTTTAATGTGTGTTGAGGGCGGGGGAGGGATGATCAGAGCAGGGGTTGCATTAATATGTGTCACAGGCTGGGAGAAGGTGGAACAGAGTAGGGTTGTTTTAATGTATGTCAGGGATGGGGGGGGGAGAGAGGGGGTTGGAGCCAGACTTGCCCTAAGGTGTCTCGGGGGAGGGGGTGAGCTTTAAGGTAACTCATTTGATAGACCCCTTTACCAGGGTCCTGGCTAATATTCAGCCAGGACAGATAAGTGTCTTATCCAGTCCTGATGAATATCAGCTGGGAGCAGGATAAATGTTCACATTACTGTATGTTACCTAAAAAAGTTAACATTGGAGCACCTTCTGCCACCAACTTAGGAGGCGGTAAGTGCTTCCATGTTAACTGTGCATTAAATCAATTAGTGTGCATTAATGCAAACACTCTAACTGGATAATGCTTCTATACCCATTCTCTGCCCATGACAAGCCCCTAGCAAAAATATATATATTTTAATTGCTAGTGTGCAAGTTACTGCACTGACAGGCAAAGCACTACAAAAGACTGTAATGCATTTTGAGCCAGATTCTATATATGGTGCCTACAAAATCTGTGTAGAAAACATTTCTACCTAAGCTTATTCTATAAGCCTTACCTAGATTTAGGCACGGTATATAGAATACTAGCCGTTGAGCCCGTGAAAACGGGCTACTTTTGGAATGGGGGGGTCCGAGCCCCCCCCCCCCCCGGAGTCGCTGCCGCCGCCCCTCCACCCGGCCAGAGCAGCACTGTAAACTTACATCAGCATGCAGCAGCAGACACATCAGCAAAGCTGCCGTCGGGGCAGGCTTCCTTCTCTGCCTGTGTCCCGCCCTCGTGTGACGTAACGTCGGCGAGGGCGGGACAAAGGCAGAGAAGGAACCCCGATGGTAGCTTTGCTGATGTGCCTGCTGCTGCTGCATGCTGATGTAAGTTCACAGTGCTCGGGCCAGATGGAGGGGCGGCGGCGACTCCGGGAGCGGTTCCGACGTCTGCAGCACGCCAGTAGAGACTTCCCTCTCTGCCCGCCCCCATCATCACGTATTGAAGCGGGGGCGGGGCAGAGAGGGAAGTCTCTACTGTGCATTTGCGAGTGAGTACGGTCACTCACCGTTTATATGTTTGATGTTTAGTTGATATCACAGTGCCTAAAACTATGCACCTCCATCTACACTAATGAAAAGTGGCATAAATCCTGGCATGTAGATTTTAGGTGCAGAGAGACATATTCTATAACAGCACACATAAATTTTGACATGCCTATGAAATGCCCACTTCCCCTCCCATAACCATGCCTCTTTTTGCATGCATTAAAATTTAAGCACAGTGCATTATAGAATATGCTTAAAGAGTTGTGTGCTTAAATTCTAACTATTGTCAATTAGTGATCTTTATTGCTTGTTAAGTGCTGTTAACAATGCTGATTAGCTTTTTAAGCCAATTAACTTACACGCGTTGTTACAGAATATGCTTGGGCATTTTATCTGATTATGATTCTACAATAAGGGATATTTTGGACTGATCACTGATCTACTTGTTTTATTCCCACATTGGAGTTTGCGGATCGTTTGCCTTGTTTCTTGGGACTATGCTTGGATTTTGGCATGGATCTCTAGTACGAGGCTCATTTTCAAAGCACTTAGCCTCCCAAAGTTCCATAGAAACCTATGGAACTTAGCCTCCCAAAGTGCTTTGAAAATATGCCTCGCAGCATGTGTACTATATCACAGATGGGAAGAAGTAATGTGGTCAGATCACAGTAAACTCACATTTACATTACAATGGACAAAGAACAGCACAAAAAAAAAAAAAGCCTAGCTCACCAGAAACCTTCACAACCAGAGGAAAGGTGAACAATCAAACCTTCGGGACAAAAATTGGACAATATACCATCCAACAACATCCACTTCATGAGAAATTGGGGCATAGTAAACGAAAACACAAAACAACCACAACCCTGGTTTAATGACTAGTTACTACAAATGAAAAAACTATGTAGGAAATTAGAAAGAAAATGGACAAAAACAAAATAGAAACAAATAAAATCATATAGAGGAAAGCCATAAGAATATATAGTTATAAAATAAAGAAGACGAAAGCGGAATACAACAGAACATATGTGAACCATGAACAGATAAACATGATAAACTTATGAATAGCCTATTGAAAACCCAAACCATACTAGTATCAACCGAAACACCACCAACTGCAAAAGAGACTGCACAATATTTTAAACAAAAAATAATGACAAGAACAAATCTAGCTCAAACACAAGCATCCATCACAGACTTCTTACATGATGATGAGACCAACAATACCCACATCATAACAGAGAGAATCTGGTCCAACTTTAAACCACCCAAAAGTTTAAGACACTACTGACAAAATATGCACATGCATATTATATGCTAGATAAATGTCCAAATTATATACTACTACTATTTAACATTTCTAGAGCGCTACAAAGTGTACGCAGCGCTGTACAAACACAGAAGAAAGACAGTCCCTGCTCAAAGAGCTTACAATCTAATAGACAAAAAGTAAAGCATTTAAATTGAAAATATTTAAGCAGTCAAGCACAAAAGAACAGTCACAGAAGGACAGAAGATGTTGAAGGGTGGTCAGTGTGATTAGGTGTAACTCTGGTTGGAGTAGTGCGAGAAGGTGATAGAAGAATAGAAATGGGTGAGGTAAAGTAATGAGTGGGTTGATAGGGAGGTTATATAAGACATGTCACTCTAGGGGTGGGTGGGTAGAGGGGTAGGGTGGGTGGGATTAAGTCTAAAGCAGGAGAAGGTATTCTCTGCAGCCTATCTGTGAGATGGAAAATGCTCTCTGAAGCTGCTGCTATAAGTTGTTAGTTTTCTCTCCCTGAAAGAGATCCAAGCCACACCCACGAAGTTCAAACTGTCAGTGGGGAGGGTGAGGGGAGGAAATGGCAGTGCTTGATGAAAAAGAGAGCTCAGTTTGATAGGAGATATACTATAGGATGTCATTCTGAGGCCAGGATGAAAAACCCACCAGACTGGTTCATCAATTACCTCACCAAACACTTCACCCACAAGTTTTCGAATGGATAATTCCCATCTGAAAAGGGTGACAACTAATAGTGGGATAGAAGTGGAGGAAGATCCACCAGAGTATACACTAAAAGTGTGATCGAATAGATAAGAAGAAAACCAGGAAAGAGCAGAGCCATGAAATCCAAGTGAGGACAGTATCCGCCTCATAATCGAAAGTCAAAGGCGTCCAAAAAGCGACCCTAATCTTTTTCGCATGGGTGCCCAAATCGGTATAATCGAAAGCCGATTTTGGGCGTCTTCAACTGCACTCCGTCGCGGAACGGCCAAAGTTGATGGGGCTTGTCAGAAGGCGTGGTGAAGGCGGGACTGGGGTGTGTTTATCAGCCGAGAAGAGATGAGCGTCCTCAGCTGATAATCGAAAAAGAAAGGCGTTTTTAGCATGAATTTGGGTCACTTCTTTGGACCCTTTTTTCCACGAACAAGTCCCAAAAAAGTGCCCTAAATGACCAGATGACCACCAGAGGGAACCCTGACTCCCCCAGTGGTCACTAACCCCCTCCCACCCAAAAAAACAACTTTAAAAACTTTTTTTTTCCAGCCTGTATGCCAGCCTCAAATGTCATACCCAGCTCCATCACAGCACTATGCAGGTCCCTGGAGCAGTTGTTAGTGGGTGCAGTGGACTTCATCCAGGTGGATCCAGGCCCATCCCCTCCTACCTGTTACACTTGTGGTGGTAAATGGAAGCGCTCCAAACCGCCCCTAAAACCCACTATACCCACATGTAGGTGCCCCCCTTCAGCCATAAGTGCTATGGTAATAGTGTAGAGTTGTGGGGAGTGGGTTTTGGGGGGGATTTGTGGGGCTCAGCACCCAAGGGAAGGGAGCTATAGACTTCAGAGGTAGTTTGTTTTGTTTTTTTAATTCTTACAAGTGCCCCCTAGGGTGCCCGGTTGGTGTCCTGGCATGTCAGGGGGACCAGTGCACTATGAATCCTGGCCCCTCCCATAACCCAATGCCTTGGATTTGGTCGTTTTTGAGCTGGGCGCCTTTGGTTTCCATTATTGCTGAAAAACGAAACCGCCCAGCTCAAATCCGCACAAATCCGATGCATTTGGCCGGCACAAACCATATTATCGGGAAAAAAGATGGACGCCTATTTTTTTCGAAAATACGGTTTGTCCCGCCCCTTCATGTACCCTTTCTCGGAGATAGACGCCCATGGAGATGGGCGTTCGCGTTCGATTATGCCTCTCTATATCTTCTACAAAGAGCAGTCAACTCAGAGCACCCTTTGTTGAATAGCGCTCCACTCTGATTTTTCCCAGCACTAAATTGGGGAGCCATTTACTGAATCCAGTCCTATATGAATATGGTTATAAATCAATTTCCTCTTGTAAAGTATGTTTTAAAGGTTAAAATTGACTATTAGAAAGTAGTGTATGCAAGTATGTGTGCCAACAAAAATACAGAGTTTGTATTTGGGTAGAGCCAGGATGTTGGTTCTTAGGGGTAAACTCAGATTACAAAATAAAGTTTATCAACTAACTTTATTTTGTAATTTGATGTTAATCGTATTAGTTAGTTATTTTCCAATTATAATGTTTCCTATTTTACTGTATATATTTTTTATATTTGGTTCTTAGGAATATGCAGGTAAAAATATTTCATTTCATTCAGATTCCTGTTTCATTTGCAGTTTTTGACAATTTCAGTGTGCTTAATAATGGCTGCCCCCCTCCAAAACAACAGGAAAAGAATTGATGGCAAAAACCATCCCAAATTCCTTATCACACTTCCAAACTCCCGTGATTACAAACTGAACCTCCCCAACCATCATAAATCCACCCCAACCCACTCCAATCACCCTAAGTGTCACACATGATTCAAAATGGTGCCCTTTACTCCTAGCAGTAATTTTTCCTTATTTGACAGTTCAACTCCTAGTGGTAGAACTGCAAAATTACAACTAGAGGGTTATGGTGCTATTTTGAGTACCATATAAAATAGGCACTTATTTAATAGCCCAGGAATATATGCATGCAAAAGTACGTGTTTTCAATATACAGTGTGTACATTTATGCAGAATGAGTATAGGTGTTCCTGGAAGGAGGAGATTAGTTTGAGCTAAATATGCACCTATGTGCCTGTGCAGCCTAGGTTTTCTAATGTAAAATTATCCTTTATGGGAGCAATTTTCAAACAGTCTGCCTAGTTTAAAACCATGTGCATTTCCGGCCAGTTTTCAAAGAGAAACATCAAAAGTAGTTTCTTTTTTGGAAAGCAGCATACATTATGCATCAAACTGCATGCTTTGCAGCTGCTTTTTCAGTTTTGGCATCCATGAGGAGTACAATTGCTGACATACTTGGAAAAAATTCCAGTGCAGACTTTTTCCGCTCTGAATTAAACACTTCTCTGATAGTGCAGCCTTATAGTCTGGCTAAAAGTACTATGCCACAGAACATCATGAATGCTTTTGCTGTCCAGAAGAGGGCCTTTTTAAAATGTGATTTTTAGGGTCCTTTTACTAAGGCACTCTAATGGATTTAGCATGCTAATGATTGGCATATGCTAAATGCTAAGAAGTTCATAGGAATATAATGGACTGCAAGGCATTTAGCGTGCTAATCATTTTCACGCTAATTCCTTTAGTGCACCTTAATAAAAGGACCTTTTTCACATGGGCAAATGTTTTTCAAATTGCCTTCCCCTCAAATAAATGTTGCACCTCATTATGCAGAGACAAAATGTGTGATATTCAGTTGGCAGCATAGAAAGAAGTTGTGCTCGCAGCCTTAGTTCAGCAGATAAAACAATAGAAATGCAGTGTTCCTTATCAGCAGTTGGTTCAATGGGGTAGGATAAGAATTTGTGCTTGAATGTGCATGCCTTTTCTGCTCATCTACTGAAGAAATGAAAGGAACGTCATACATAACTTTAAAACAAAGGTGTCAAATAAAACATTCTCTTTTCCTTTGAGCAGTCATATAGTATAATGCAGTTTATTTGAACTATAAATTCAAATCTCTTATGTTTAGATCACTTTGCTTGCTTTCATCTTTTTTTTTTTCTTAGTATAGCCACAAAGATATGCAAAGTGGAAAAAAAACTGTCAATTTTTCTGAGTTCCATTCATTTTTTAAAACCCATAAACAATTGTCAGTTTTTGCAGCAGAGAATACCACAACACTTTCTCTTTCAAATGTGTATGAAGATGACATAAAATGTAAAATCTGAAACATATTAAAGAAATACAGTTCAGTCTTGATGACCCAAACTTTGCTAATCCCCCTCCCCCGGTGCTGGTTGCTGGTTAGTGTTAATAAACAGTATTTTAAATACAGATACGCTATCCAGCTTATAATTGAAAAGAAAAACGCCTATATTGCGACCAAAATCAGCAGATAGACGTTTATCTCACAAAAACAAATATTATAAGCGGTATAATCGAAAGCCGAATTTGGACGTTTTCAACTGCACTCCGTCGCGGATGCGGACAAAGTTGATGGGGGCGTGTCAAAGGCGTGGTGAAGGACGAACTGGGGCGTGGCTATCGGCTGATCAGAGATAGGCGCCTTTCGCTGATAATGGAAAATAAATATGCGTTTTTAGCGAGAATTTAGGGCACTTTTCCTGGACCCTGTTTTTCCATGAATAGGGCCCCAAAAAGTGCCCTAAATGACCAGATTACCACCAGAGGGAGTCGGGGATGACCTCCCCTGACTCCCCCAGTGGTCACAAACCCCCTCCCACCACAAAAATATGCCGTTTCACAACTTTTTATGTTCACCCTCAAATGTCATACCCACCTCCCTGGCAGCAGTATGCAGGTCACTGGAGCAGTTATTAGGGGGTGCAGTGGACGTCAGGCAGGTAGACCCAGGCCCATCCCCCCCACCTGTTACACTTGTGCTGGTAAATGGGAGCCCTCCACACCGCCCCCCAAACCCACTGTACCCACATGTAGGTGCCCCCCTTCACCCCTTAGGGCTATAGTAATGGTGTAGACTTGTGGGCGGTGGGTTTTGAGGGGGATTTGGGGGGCTCAACACCCAAGGGAAGGGTGCTATGCACCTGGGAGCTCTTTTACCTTTTTTTTTGTTTTTGTAAAAGTGCCCCCTAGGGTGCCCGGTTGGTGTCCTGGCATGTTAGGGGGACCAGTGCACTATGAATCCTGGCCCCTCCCACGAACAAATGCCTTGGATTTATTTGTTTTTGAGCTGGGCGCTTTCATTTTCCATTATCGCTGAAAAACAAAAACGCCCAGCTCACAAATTGTCGAATAAAACATGGACGTCTATTTTTTCCCAAAATACGGTTCGGTCCGCCCCTTCACGGACCCGTTCTCGGAGATAAACGCCCATGGAGATAGACGTTTTCGTTCGATTATGCCCCTCTTATGCCTGTTCATAAAGTATGTTTTCCATGCATTTTTAAGGGTTTACCATTGTTTTCCATATTAGCCGCCTTTTCACTTTATTTCACTTTTCCAACAACAGCTCAGTCCCGTTTATGTTGGATAATCGAGACTGTACTGTACCTGTGCATTTGTCGAGTGGTAGGAGTAGTCTAATGGTTAAAGGAATGGGGAAAAAACCAAGCTAATGGGCCCTTTTTCTAAAGCACTGCGGAGTTTTGCACTTACCACATGCCAAAGTACCCAAATTATCATGAGGCGAATGCAAAGTCTGTGTGATAGTTATGGGGATAATCTAAGATTTAACAAACCATAAATCTAGTAATATATGTCAGTGGCGTTCCTAGGGGGGCGGACACCCGGGGTGGCACCCCCCCCCCCAGGGTGCAGCACCCCCCCCCCCCCGATGCAGCGCGGACCCCCCCCCGGGTGCAGCACCCCCCCCAATGCAGCATGGACCCCCCCCCCCCGGTGCACGCCACGGGGGGGGGGGGGGCCGCAGCGCACGCCTGCTTAGAGTTCCCTGACTTCGCACGTTCGCTGCAGCTCCCTCTGACCCGGAACAGGAAGTAACCTGTTCCAGGGCAGAGGGAGCTGCAGCGAACACGCGAAGTCAGGGAACTCAGAGAAGGCGCGCGCCGCGGCACACCCCAGCGGCATGCACCCGGGGCGGACCGCCCCCCCCCCCCCCTTGGTACGCCACTGCTATATGTTAGCACAAGAGAAAGTGCTCAAACCGTCCCAACAGTAAGTTGTAATAATAAAACTGTAAAGTATTGTAAGCAAGAAAGGGAGGAAAAGCCTCCGAACTCAATACAGGACCTTTTTGTTTAGCAAATGTTCTCACAAACCCAATGAGTGCACTCATAAAAACCTCCCCTTCACTGTTTATATTGTAACTTCTTCAAAAATTGTGTACCTAAATATTTGTGTTCTGCGATATGCCTCTGGCATAAAGGAGGTGGTGAGCGATTTGAAGTGTCATTGGAAAGACCTTTTTTTTTTTAATAAACATTTTCGAATGGCATGTATAAGGGACTGGAATTTAAAAGAGCTGTCATCTGATTCAGTGACTCAAGGAAAGCATTCAAGGTGTGGAAATTGTAAAATGTGTGAAATTATGAGGAAATTGGATGGAGTTTTTATACACCCCAATAAAGGACAAAGTTTCCACCTTAAGTATAGGACCTCAGTGTGCCACTGATTTTGTTGTATATGTGGTTATGGGCCTATCTATGCCCATTGCTATATGTTGTCCAGCCCACGCAGTCTCTTCAGACATGAATCAATGAGCACAGAAGTTGTTTAAACTGCTAGAGAGTGGAAGAGTCAATGGTATAGTATAATATTCACAACACGGGCATTCGGCATTCACTCAGTCACCCCCTTCTATCCAAACACCACACCAGAAGCCAATTTCTTTAACAAATGTGGATTTATTTAGGCCGCAGCCAGGTCCGCAAAATGTATTTATTGTAAACCTTCACATAAACAATCATTGGTAAACATCCTTGATAAACATCTCCCTCCGAGTACACAGCCCTTCTTGCTTATATTACTACAGGCTGTGCCGTCCAAGCACCCTGTTCCTCCTCAGTGCTGTCTGCTATAGCACGCTGTCCAATCAAATGCATCCCGTACAAGGATGCATTTACCACTTTAACCAAAGCTATTGGCCCCCTGGCCGTCCAAGCCAGGAGACTAGCCGTATCCATCTTGTTCTGTAATCCTGCCCGCATGCAGGCATAACATTTTGCTGAGTATTGTAACTTGCAACAGGTCATTAACATATACATAGTAACTCAGTTTGCCATATTATCCGCTGAGGTGCTGTGTACTCGTCGCTAATGTTACCTAAGTTCCATAGCTTATGCCTTGCTGCGACAACGACCCTTTCCCTGTACCTCATGGGCGGGAGGGTGGGTCAACACTGCTCCCTCTGCTTGCTGCAATCCAAATGGCGCTGTGTTTCCCTTCACAGCCCTTCTTCGCCCCTCCTCCCTACCCGCCCCTTTTCCCATCACCCTTCAATCTCTTAATCTCCCTATCCCCTCCCACTCATCCCTCCCTCTCCTCCCCACCCCAGATTCTTCCTGAGCCTTCAGCCCGGTTGTAATCGGCTCCCCTTTAAGGGTGAGCCTTTCCATCAACACGGGCATTCGGCATTCACTCAGTCACCCCCTTCTATCCAAACACCACACCAGAAGCCAATTTCTTTAACAAATGTGGATTTATTTAGGCCGCAGCCAGGTCCGCAAAATGTATTTATTGTAAACCTTCACATAAACAATCATTGGTAAACATCCTTGATAAACATCTCCCTCCGAGTACACAGCCCTTCTTGCTTATATTACTACAGGCTGTGCCGTCCAAGCACCCTGTTCCTCCTCAGTGCTGTCTGCTATAGCACGCTGTCCAATCAAATGCATCCCGTACAAGGATGCATTTACCACTTTAACCAAAGCTATTGGCCCCCTGGCCGTCCAAGCCAGGAGACTAGCCGTATCCATCTTGTTCTGTAATCCTGCCCGCATGCAGGCATAACATTTTGCTGAGTATTGTAACTTGCAACAGGTCATTAACATATACATAGTAACTCAGTTTGCCATATTATCCGCTGAGGTGCTGTGTACTCGTCGCTAATGTTACCTAAGTTCCATAGCTTATGCCACAGCCCACGGCAACGACTCCTCGTTCGCCACGGGCTCCCCCCAAACCCTGGCTGCGACCTACCACCAGCGTAATGGCTTCAATAAAATTCTGTAAATCAAAGTTATAGCACGCTGTGCAATCAAATGCAATGAAATGCAAATCAATGCAAATCAAATGCTATTCTGTAAATCAAAGTTATAGCACGCTGTGCAATCAAATGCAATGAAATGCAAATCAAATGCTATAGCACGCTGTGCAATCAAATGCAATGAAATGCCTCCAAACTCGTCCCTTCTTGCTTAATATTACTACAGGCTGTGCCGTCCAAGCACCCTGTTCCTCCTCAGTGCTGTCTGCTATAGCACGCTGTGCAATCAAATGCTATAGCACGCTGTGCAATCAAACGCAATGAAATGCAAATCAAATGCTATAGCACGCTGTGCAATCAAATGCAATGAAATGCATCCCGTACAAGGATGCATTTACCACTTTAACCAAAGCCCCCTGGCCGTCCAAGCCAGGAGACTAGCAATCAAATGCATCCCGTACAAGGATGCATTTACCACTTTAACCACGCTGAGCAATCAAATGCAATGAAATGCATCCCATACAAGGATGCATTTACCACTTTAACCAAAGCCCCCTGGCCGTCCAAGCCAGGAGACTAGCAATCAAATGCAATGAAATGCATCCCGTACAAGGATGCATTTACCACTTTAACCAAAGCCCCCTGGCCGTCCAAGCCAGGAGACTAGCCGTGTCCATCTTGGTCTGTAATCCTGCCCGCATGCAGGCATAACATTTCGCTCAGTATTGAACTTTCAACAGGTCAGTATTGAACTTTCAACAGGTCATGCCAGTTTTAATAAATAGGCATAACATTTCGCTCAGTATTGTAACTTTCAACAGGTCATGCCAGTTCTAATAAATAATTCTGTATTGTTTTCACTAATAGCACACTGCTCATCCCCGCTAAATCATTGCCCCCTAAATGCAGGATGAGAAACTGTGGCTAAATCATTGCCCCCTAAATGCCGGAGGAGAAACTGTGGCGCACTGGAAGTCATCAATTCCCACTGTATGGTTGGCAACAATTGAGCCCACAGCATCCCTCTCTTACCCAACCATCGTACAGCCCAAAAATAAGAGAGACCACAGATCCATATCTGGTACTGTTCCATATCTGGTACTGTTCCACCACGTCACCTGCAAGTCACATGCAATTACCATACTATCAATTAGGGCAACAACAGGAAAGCCAACCCATGCAATTAACATATTATCAATTATGGCAACAACAGGAAAGCCAACCCCAGTAAACCCCACTGCAAAGGACCCCTAACAGGGCTACTAACGTGGAGGCCGAATGTATCTTTTGTACGCATTCGATCCCCACCGGCCTAACCGTTTAATTTGTTCACATGCAGCAGCCGAAGTGGGGACGCATTAGCATGGAGCAGCAGCCAGACACCCCCCATTGGTCTAATCTGCAGGTACTGTTGCAGATTGTATAAAGGACATGTAGTTTCCGGTAAGTGTGGTCTAATCCACATGTGTGAACCTCTGGCCAACTGGTCAGTTTTTGAGCTCCGTATGAGTAAATCAACACTGCTCCCTCTGCTTGCTGCAATCCAAATGGCGCTGTGTTTCCCTTCACAGCCCTTCTTCGCCCCTCCTCCCTACCCGCCCCTTTTCCCATCACCCTTCAATCTCTTAATCTCCCTATCCCCTCCCACTCATCCCTCCCTCTCCTCCCCACCCCAGATTCTTCCTGAGCCTTCAGCCCGGTTGTAATCGGCTCCCCTTTAAGGGTGAGCCTTTCCATCTTTCGACATTCCTTCTCAGATCTATGGTGCTGTATGACTGACCGTGATCCAGATGTCAATTCAACAAACTAATAGAAAACTCATGCTGCTTAAGCGGGAATAAGGGTGGATATACTGGCTTCAGTCAGAAATACCTAAAGAGCTTAATGCGTGCATAGGGTGGCATCAGTTTTTCTAACCTACACTATTGGACACATTTGAGGACACTTTCTTCCAAATTCTATATATTGTGCCTTAATTTCCACATGGAATTCAGCGTATTCAGTAACAATGTGCGTAACTTAATTGGTCAACTAGCTAATCAGCGCTGTCAATTGGATGTTAACAAGCAATTATCAGCACTAATTGGCATTAAGATTTACACAACTCGCTAAGCGTATACTGTATTGTGGTGCACATAAAGTTGCGCATGCTCAGTTTCACGAAAACTCAACATGCATGTGACGAGAGGGAATTAAGGCAGGCAATCTCAGGAGAGCAGCACTGGAAAAATGCTTCAGCTGGCGGCAGCGGCGTACCAAGGGCGGGGCGGTGGGGACAGTCTACCCCGGGTGCACGCTACTGGGGGGGGGGGGTGCCGCGCGCCTGTCGGCTCCATTGGTTCCCTGCTCCCTCTGCCCCGGAACAGGTTACTTCCTGTTCTGGGGCAGATGGAGCAGGGAGCCAGTGGAGCCGAGAGCCCCGCAGCTGCTCCCCGCAGGTAAAGATGCACCCGGGGGGGAGGGGCTGATGCGCTGGGGGTGTCATTTTGCCAGGGGGGGGTCGTGCTGCACCCAGGGGGGGGTGCACATCAGCAATCAGCCCCAGGTGGCAGCCGACCTAGGATCGTCACTGGCTGGCGGGGGTTGGGATGATCCTTTTTGTGGGGCCCAGGCCCCTGTGGCCCCCTGTAGCTACGCCACTGGCTAATACATCTGGTAAATGATTACTGCACATTAGTATATTGGTTATTTCTGTGAATCAATTCAAGTTTTATGTTTTGGTGGGGAAACAAATACAGTACAGAAAAATAAAAATAAAGGAGTCGATATGCAAAGCCATTAAACTGGCCAGAAACGGCTCCTGGCTGGTTAAGTTGCCTATTCAGCATTTAGGGGATCTTTTACTAAGTTGCAGTCGCATTTGTAACTCACAGTAGAAATCAGCTGGCAGTAAATGCTGAGAAGACCACAGGAATATAATGGGTATCTCAGCATTTATCGCCAGCTGATTTCTACCACGAGCTAAAAACACCACTGCAGCTTAGTAAAAAACATACATAGTAGATGACGGCAGAAAAAGACCTTCACAGTCCATCCAGTCTGCCCAACAACCCTCTTAGTGCTGCTGAAAATAACTGGCTAGCACTGAACTGAAAACTGGCTATTCTGGAGGCGTTCTGGGGACAGAGTCACACTTAACTGGTTAAGTGCTGATGTTCAGAATTTAACAGGCCAAGTTGATTGCATAAACAGGACTAACTCTTATGCGGGCCTATCTTTATGTGCTGGCCCGTAGCTGGATAAGTGCTATGGGCCAGCTCCGCAAACCCAGAAATTCAATGCCGGTGCCTAGACATGGCCCAGCATTGAATTTCTGGGTTTAATGCCGATGGCACTAAGAAAATGTTGATCGCC
This sequence comes from Microcaecilia unicolor, assembly GCF_901765095.1. Lineage (NCBI taxonomy): Eukaryota > Metazoa > Chordata > Amphibia > Gymnophiona > Siphonopidae > Microcaecilia > Microcaecilia unicolor. Next base: position 55,439,535 of record NC_044032.1, read on the forward strand.
GCCAACTGAATATGGGGCCCACAATGAATTGAAACATAGTAACATAGTAAACATAGTAGATGATGGCAGAAAAAGACCTGCACGGTCCATTCAGTCTGCCCAACAAGATAAACTCATATGTGCCACGTTTTGTGTATACCTTACCTTGATTTGTACCTGTCTTTTTCAGGGCACAGACCGTATAAGTCTGCCCAGAACTATTCCCGCCTCCCACCACCGTCTCTGGCACAAACCGTATAAATCTGCCCAGCCACTGGAATAACTTTGAAATAACCTTCAAAGTGAAAATAGTATCACTGCTACTATTACTACAACTAACACTTATTATTTCTAAAGTGTTATTGTCATACAAAACACTAGCTCAAAAGAACTTACAATCTTCTCAAGATAAACACATGTGACAAAAAAAATTCTAATAGATAAGATTATAGGGAAATAGTCAAGTCTCAGAAAGTTAGGATTTGGATATGGCCAAAAAGGAAGTATAACACACCGATTAACGATGTACCCAGAAGCAATTTTTAACTTGGATGGCACTGGGCACCCCATTTTTACTTCCCTCCCTCCTCCTGAACCTCACTAAAATTAAAAAAAAAAAATGCCTTAGCAGGTGGGAAGCCCCAAGCTCTGCCAGCTGAAGAAATGTGGGGCCTGATTGAAAGCGCATGAGTCTCTTCCATGTCTAATGGCCCCATTGAGCCTAGGACGTAGAATCTATAACCTGTGTGTCATTTAAACATTATAGAGACCTGTGACAATTATGACACCACTGTTTTTCCAGAAAAAAAAATTATGGTCACTTCTTTCAGATTCCTAATGCTGATGCCAGTGGATTATTTCTGTACAATAAAAATGATTCAAAGTGTTCTTATTCTGTAGTTGAACAAACACATTGGATATAAGAAATAAAAGCAATTGATTATAAAGATTTACAGCAGCTTTTCTCCGTGGTATACAGTACAAAGTGAGACTGATGCCATTCTTACCCTGAAGAGTCTGAAGGTACCTTGTAAAATGTTCTTAGTTGAAAAAGACAGACAGAGGCAGTTTATATTGAAGAATATTAAAAATAAGAGCAACGTGCACAATTTTAAAGGAGTCTGACATGTGAGACAATAAGGGGAGAAGTTATCAATGTGGGCTGCCATTTAGACATGTTAGTTTACTGTTAACCCCAATTATTAGATTCTAAGTATCATTACTTAAAATGGACCTATGGAGGAGTAGCCTAATGGTTAGGGTAGTGGCCTGGGGAACTGGGTTCAATTCCCACTGCAGCTCCTTGTGACTCTGGACAAGTCACTTAACCCTCCATTGCCCCAGGTACAAAATAAGTGTTTCTATACAGTATGTAAACTGCTTTGATTGTAACCACAGAAAGGTAGTATATCAAATCCCATCCCCTTTCCCTAAAATAGCACAAATTAGTAGTAAAATAACAAGTCTTAATGGTAGCCCACATTGATAACTTCTCCCCTATGGACCCTGCTGCAGATAACTCAAGCTAAGCTTTAGTAAAAGACCTCCTGAGTAAATGTAACTAGTTACTGTACTTAAGTAAATGTTTTGCCACTTTTACTTGTAAAGAAGTACAGGAAATATTCATTACTTTTACTTTTACCAAAGGATGAAAGCCGCATTGAACCTGCTTTGAGTGGGAAAGCGCGGGGTACAAATGTAATAAATAAATAATAGTTTTACCAATTTTTATTACTTTTACCTAGTTATCTCTGTTGCTTGCAGTTAAAAGTAAAAAAATAAAAGTGGAAGAGAAACCTAAATGATGATTCCTCAGTAAACCAAATGAAACAGCAAAACCTGTAACAAAATTTTGCTATTGCAAACCTCGTCACACAAACAGTGGACCATCTCATCTTAAATTTTGCTATTCAGAGAATACAGCCTATGAAAACAGTGGAGTTGCCCGTGTTGAATTGGTTACTGGTCTCCAGCCGAACAGAATAGTGATGAATTCAGTCACTTGGAAATGGAGCTGAAGCTGATTGCAATTCTTGGTGAACAGACATGTCCCTCTACCACAACAGACTGCTGGACATCCCATGGAAAGTTTTTACACTGGGGCGACTGTCCAGTGGATTGATAGTCTTTAGACAGGAAGTCTACATGTCTGACTTTAAGACTAAAGGGTTACCACACAGTTACCCAGGGCTTTTTTTGAGGGGGTACTGAGTACCGGCACCTTTTCCATTGTCTGCTAAAATTTACCCATGGTCCCCAAGTTTTAATGAAAGAGCTCAGGTTCTACACACCAATTCTGTCTTGTCATAGATTCTGTGACTGGTTGCAGAAGGCCTGGCTATTGTGGGATGGGTCCCTCAATGATCACGCCACCCTGAAGGGTGGCCCGGCATTTGAGTACCGGCACCTTTTTTGCTGGAAAAAATGCACTGCGGTTACCACACATTTGGCATTCTTGCATTAGTTCTTGAACGTATTCAAACAGAGTTTGCCATCAGGTGAAAAACTGATAGAAAAACAACAGACAATGATTCCAACTTTGTGAAAGCCTTCTCTGTAATTGGACAGCATGACAGTGATAACAAAGATGAAGATTAATATGCAAGTACTGAATTAGACAGCCCTACTTCTAATGCAGATGATAATGACAATGACAATGATAAAGCTTTCTTTGCTAAATGGAAGTCAAGTGTTTCAGCTAGATTCCCTTGATCAATACCCGCAGACCCAATCAAAATGAATCAGTAATATTGCAGCCCGGTCTGATTTGAAGAACTCTTTATCAGACTGAATAATCCAATTCCTGCTAGTGGAGATGTTTAACACATTTTTAGCTGTGCTGGATTAATGACCCACTAGCACACTCACATAAGTGACAGTCCTTTTCAAAATTTAGGGGTCCTTTTACCAAGCTGCAGGAAAAAGGGCCCTGTGCTGGTGGCGGGGACCATTTTTCCTGTCCACCAAAGCCCATTTTACTGCAGTGGGTAAAAAGACCCCAGGCACACATGGCCATGGAATGCTCCGGTGCTAACCCAGCGGTAACCAGGCCAGTGTGTGGTGATACCTGATTACTGCCGGGTTATCTCCATGCAAGCCATTTCTGGGGGTTTACTTTTCCCCCAGAAATGCCACGCAATCAGGGCAGGACCACCACCAGCGGTCGCATTGGGTTGGTGGTAGTCCCGAAAGAGTGAGCGGTAAGCCCACGTAGTGCTTACTGCCGCTCTGTAAAAGGGCCCCTTAGTTTTAGTAAAATCAAAATGTAGAGTAATTAAGTTGTTGGGATAAAAATTTTAATAATAATTGCATTTATTTATTTGTTACATTTGTAACATTGTAACATTGTAACATTGACTTTAACAAAATGGAACAATACCTGAGGAAGGAGCTGATGGGCTGGGAGGACATACGAGAAGTGGAAGGACAGTGGTCCAGGCTAAAAGAAGTAATAAACAGGGCCACAGACCTTTATGTAAGGAGGGTAAATAAAAGCAAGAGAAAAAGGAAACCGATATGGTTTTCAAAGCAAGTGGCTGAGAAAATAAAGGCTAAAGAGTTAGCGTTCCAGAAATACAAAAAATCTCAAGTAGAGGAACACGGGGAGGAATACCGGATGAAACTGAAAGAAGCCAAGAGAGAGGTACGTCTGGCGAAAGCGCAAGCGGAAGAACAAATGGCTAGAAAAATAATGGAAGCCATGCTGAAGGAAAGGATAGTGAATTTCCTGGAAGCCAATAAGTTGCAAGATCCGAGACAACATGGTTTCACCAAAGGGAAGTCGTGCCAAACGAATCTCATTGAATTCTTTGACTGGGTGACGGAAGAATTAAATCAAGGACGTGCTATGGACGTCATCTACTTAGATTTCAGCAAGGCTTTTGACACGGTTCCCCACAGGAGGCTCTTGAATAAACTAGAAGGGCTGAAGATAGGACCCGAAGTGGTGAACTGGATTAGGAACTGGTTGACGGGCAGACGCCAGAGGGTGGTAGTGAATGGAGTTCGCTCGGAGGAGGGAAAGGTGAGTAGTGGAGTGCCTCAGGGATCGGTGCTGGGGCCCATTCTGTTCAATATATTTGTGAGTGACATTGCCGAAGGGTTACAAGGTAAAGTTTGCCTTTTTGCGGATGACACCAAGATTTCCAACAGAGTGGACACCCCGGAGGGAGTGGAAAACATGAAAAAAGATCTGAAGAAGCTGGAAAAATGGTCTAACGTTTGGCAATTAAAATTCAATGCGAAGAAATGCAAAGTGATGCACTTAGGGAGTAGAAATCCAAGGGAGGCGTATGTGTTAGGTGGGGAGAGCCTGATAGTCACGGACGGGGAGAGGGATCTTGGGGTGATAGTATCTGAGGACCTAAAGGCTATGAAACAGTGCGACAAGGTGGTGGCCGTAGCGAGAAGGTTGCTAGGCTGTATAGAGAGAGGTGTGACCAGCAGAAAAAAGGAGGTTTTAATGCCCCTGTATAAGACGTTGGTGAGGCCCCACCTGGAGTATTGTGTTCAGTTTTGGAGGCCGTACCTTGCGAAGGATGTTAAAAAAATGGAAGCGGTACAAAGAAAAGCTACGAGGATGGTATGGGAGTTGCATTCCAAGACGTATGAAGAGAGACTTGCTGACCTGAACATGTATACTCTGGAGGAAAGGAGGAACAGGGGTGATATGATACAGACGTTCAAATATTTGAAAGGTATTAATCCGCAAACGAATCTTTTCCGGAGAGGGGAAGGCGGTAGAACAAGAGGACATGAAATGAGATTGAAGGGGGGCAGACTCAGGAAAGATGTCAGGAAGTATTTCTTCACGGAGAGGGTGGTGAACGCTTGGAATGCCCTCCCGCGGGAGGTGGTGGAGATGAATACGGTAATGGAATTCAAGCATGCGTGGGACAGGCATAAAGGAATCCTGTGCAGAAGGAATGGATCCACAGAAGCTTAGCTGAAATTGGGTGGCGGGGGGAAGAGGGGTTGGTGGTTGAGAGGCTAGGATGGGGGAGGGCAGACTTATACGGGGTCTGTGCCGGAGCCGGTGATGGGAGGCGGGACTGGTGGTTGGGAGGCGGCAAATACTGCTGCACAGACTTATATGGTCTGTGCCCTGAAAAAGACAGGTACAAATCAAGGTAAGGTATACACATGAGTTTATCGTGGGCAGACTAGATGGACCGTGCAGGTCTTTTTCTGCCGTCATCTACTATGTTACTATGTTACTATGTTACCCCACGCTTTCCCGCTCATCGCAGGCTTAATGCGGCTTACATAGTAACAAGAGAATACAATCTATAGTAACAGAATCAACAAAGGAGGTATGTGATTGGACAAATGAACAAGGAGTAAATGGGATAGAAGAGGTATGAGAAAAGGATAGGGATAGGTAAGGTGGTAGAGTGATAAAGGAGAAGATGGGAAGAGCATGGAGGGTAAGCATTCATTGTAGTTGTGGTACATCTACTTTTTACTCAAAGGTATTATATTAGGCAATAACATTTTTCAGTGTGTTCTTTGCTGTACTTTTATTTAAGCATTAAAATATATTTTTACTTTTATTAAGTACTTTGACCTAGTGTTTTGAATAGCACTGAATTTTGTCTTTTGTGTCTGGGGAAGAGATGCTTTCATTGAGGGTTGTCAGGAAATGATAGCTTGAGCAAGGGATGTCAGAGCAAGTGATGGCTTGAGCAGGGGGGCTGTCGGGACAAGTGATGGCATAAACAAGGGGGTGTTTGGAGAGGACAATCAAATGTCCTAAGTGTAACTATGTAATCAGCATTTGTGATAGTGTACTAGCTGTCACAGTCAACCACGCCTCCAACCCACCTATGTCACACCCAGTTCCCACCCCTCCCAGTATTAAGTAGATAGCACAAGATTTTTGCCCCACTTGCTGTTTTAATATGCAATAGATGTTAGCGCAGGTCTATGCTAATGTCTACCATGCAGTAAAACCCACGCTAGCTGCTTAATGCAGTTTAGTAAAAGGACCCTTAAAACACAAGAGATGGTCCAGTTGTTTAAATTGCTGGTGAAATGCTCCGTTTTCTGAATTATAATATTGTTATTGATTTATGTGTGCCTTTTTATGGAAGGATAGATTCCATAGAACAGGTAGTGTTCCTCTATATGGAAGTATTGTCATATCATTTCTACAGGTCCTGTCTTTTCCTGTGCCTCTTAGCATTCTCCTTGCTGTTGCCACTGCCTTGTCATTTTTGCATTGAAACTTAGCCAGTGGTGTACCAAGGGGGGGCGGTGGGGGCAGTCCTCCCCGGGTGCACGCCGCTGGGGGGGTGCCGCGCGCCTGTTGGCTTCGAGTCCGCTCGTTCCCTCCCTGCTGCTCCCTCTGCGCAGAACAGGTTATTTCCTGTTCCGGGGCAGAGGGAGCAGCAGCCAGGGAACGAGCGGACTCGGAGCCAACAGGCGCGCGGCACCCCCCCAGCAGGTAAAAATGCACCCGGGGGGGAGGGTGTAATTTCACTGAGGGAGGGTCGCAATAGGAACGCCACTGAACTTAGCTGCTAGGTTTTGTGAGACATTCCTCAGTCTTCCTTAGTGTGCTTGATGAGTGGTTGAGTGCCATTTTGATTATACCAGGAATAATTTAGCCACTAAGACAACAAGGACTAAACACTAGGCTGAGAGGTATAACAGATTAAGAGGGGGTAGAAGAAGAGAAGCTGAGGAACATTGAAAGGAATGGGGAGAGTGGGGGGAATGAAAAGGGGGTACAGACAAGGCAGGGAAGTGGAGAGGTGAAGTGTAGAAAAGAGTTGGTGGAAGGACAGGAGAGAGATGGAAGCAGATAAGTTAGAAGAATGGGAGCTTGGAATAGTGGATGGATGAAGGGTAGAAAGAGGTAGGAAAATGACAGTGAGAGAAAGCAAAGAAATAAGACAAAGGCATAGAAAAGGGAGACAGGAAACGTGAAAGGGAGAATGTGTAATGGAAAGGTGAACTGGTAGAGGAAGTTGAAATGCAAGATTATGAGGCCCTTATACAGAGCGGTGGTAAGCCCAATGCTGGCTTCCTGCTCACTCTTTCGGAACTACTGCAGGCCCAACGCGGCCACCAGCGATAGTCCCACCCCGAGTCTTTACCATTTCCGTGGGAAAAAGTAAACCCCTGAAAATGGCTTGCATGGCGATAACCCTGTAGTAATCGGGCATTGCCGTGTGCTGCCCTGTTACCGCCAGGTTAGCGCAGGAGCTCTTATCTCCACCTCAGTGGGTGGTGGTAAGGACTCCCCATTGCATAGCCATGTGGTAAGAGTTCTCTTACCGCATTGCCATGTGTGTCCGGGGTCTTTTTACCCACTGCAGTAAAAAGGGTCATGGTACGCAGTAAAAACAGCCCCCGCAGCCAGCGCAGGGCCCTTTTTTCCGCAGCTTGGTAAATGAACCCCTATAACACTTACTGGAGAGCCTTTAACAATGCAAGTGTGTTCTCACTGTATGTTTTACATATAATGCAATATGACCACATTGAGTTCAAATACAGCTATTTATTTGTGTATATTGCCTTTATTTAATTAAATCACTAGGACAATTAGATACTAGTGCATTTTTGCATTAGTTGCATTTACCATATTTCAAGCTTATCATTAGTTAGGGATTTTCTTTATTCCTTACAATAATTATCCTCAGTGAACTTAAGATCCTAATGCAACACTTTGTAGTAATACCCCAGTCGCCTACAAATCATTTTTCATTCTTTATGTCTGAAAGACTGTTGTTCAGATGTTCAGAAATGGCTGACTGGATAACAGGCCTGCAGCTCTCAGGGGTATATTTGTGAGAGATTGAATTGCTTGCAATCAAGAAGCCATTTTTTCACCATTTTTTGTTTTGACTAATGGATTATGACATGTGTCACCCGAGGTAAGGAGCAAATGATATTTCCACAGCACTTGATGTTAGAATGGAGGCTGAAATTGGAGCGCTGATCACTAGTGTTTTTCCCATTGATTTTTTTTTTCTTTTAGTGTGTGGTGTCAGTTAATTACTAAGATCTGTAGGCTACATAAATGTAAGTAGCCATTATGGCCATATTCAAAATTGATTTTTTTCTATCGAGCAAGCACAGCAATACGTCCAGTTGAAGAAGAAATGGGAGGAGGGAGTGTTATAATGCATATCATGACAGATAAACTCAAGCTGCACCATTACTGAAAATTTGCAGCATCTTGTAAGAGCACAATATTTTAAAATGCTGTAAAAATAAATGTGGGGGGGAGGGGAGTTTAAACAGTCATAACAGTGGTTACAAAATCTCAGCTTGCCAAAAGGTATTGTATTTTATGGAACAGAAATTTTACATTGTTTATTATGACCAAGTAGCCTGGTTGTGAAAATTATTAGAGACTTCAACCGCTCATGATTCTATATTGATATTTTAGAAATATTTGGCTATTCTACAGTAATTTGTTTATAACAACCATTACCAAAAGCATCAAAAATTGTAACTGAGTACATGAACGAGATCTATAAAATGTTTATTTGGAGTTATATATTGCTCACTCAAGCCCAGTGTCATTTAGTGTATTTTCTTTTTATTAATTTTCCAATTATCTGTGCACTGCTATCAGTGATGACACTATTCAGCCTTTTGGAGAATATATAATTTAAAATGAATAAGTTGTCAGCTTAAAGTTAGGCATATTTTTAGCATATGTGTTGAAGTGTGAACACCAAAAATGCCAGAAAAGCTTTCAAATGATAAATTACATTTTTGAAAGTTATCCCTGCTATTTCTGTCTTCAGAGTTGAATGAACAGAATCTCCAGAGTAACTGAATTTTGCAATTTTCTACACGACTTTTAGCTGCACCCTTAGAATGACTTGAATTTCAGCTCTGTTTGAAAAACTTTGGCTATATTTTGGGTAATTTAATTGAGGGGCCCTTTTACTAAAGGGATGCCATGCAGTAACCCAAAATTATTGCTGACCCAATGTGGCCTCTACTATTACTACTTGACATTTCTAAAGCGCTAGTAGGGTTACGCAGCGCTGTACAATTTAACATAGAAGGACAGTCCCTGCTTAAGGAGCTTACAATCTAAAGGACAAATGTACAGTCAGTCAAATAGGGGCAGTCAAATTGGGGCAGTCTAGATTTCCTGAAAGGTATAAAGGTTAGGTGCCGAAAGCAACATTGAAGAGGTGGGCTTTGAGCAAAGATTTGAAGATGGGTAGGGAGGGGGCTTGGCGTAAAGGCTCAGGAAGTTTATTCCAAGCATAGGGTGAGGCGAGGCAGAATGAGCGGAGCCTGGAGTTGGCGGTGGTGGAGAAGGGTACTGAGAGGAGGGATTTGTCCTATGAGCGGAGGTTACAGGCGGGAACGTAAGGGGAAATGAGGGTAGAGAGGTAATGAGGGGCTGCAGACTGAGTGCATTTGTAGGTAAGAAGGAGAAGCTTCAACTGTATGCGGTATCTGATTGGAAGCCAGTGAAGTAACCTGAGGAGAGGGGTGATATGAGTATATCGGTTCAGGCGGAATATAAGACATGCAGCAGAGTTCTGAACGGATTGAAGGGGGGTAGATCAGCGGTAGATCAGCTTAACTGGTTTCGGCTTAGGCACTAAACCCCTGATTCTATAAAGGTCGCCAAAAATTGCACGTGCAAATTTAGGTATGTTCCTGATCTGCACATGCAATTTAATAGAATAATGAGCCAATGAGTGCCAATAATTGTCTGATTAACAAGTAATTATTGGGAATAATTAGATTTAATTGGGACCAACATGTGTAAAGTTAGATGCAGGATCCACACCTAAAATTTACACGCGGTCCAAAAAAGGGGGCATGGAACTGGGAGGGTCATCAGCGTTTTGGGGTGGAACAGGGCCTAGCTTTCACTTACATGTGTAATTACTGAATAGTAGTGCTCTGTGCAGAAATTTAGGTGTCAGCGTTTGTGCCACATTTTTGTTGGTGCAGACGGATGCACCTAAATTTACATGCAACTATCCTCTTAAATGTGTATTCTATAAACTGCGCCAAACTTTCACAGGTATATTTTCCTACCATATATAGAACTTAACCATAATCGGGTATATTCAGTGGTATTATCCATTTAAATGCTGTTGAATATACCTAGCCAAGCAAAAACAAATAAAATACAAATCCCATCAGACATCGGAAGTGACCTGAAATGACATTTTTCTGACTGTCTATCTCTCTTAAATAGCCGAGATGAAAATTGGTTACCATTTTGGCAGGTAAAAATATGTACTGATGTTTCTTTGAGTTGATGTGGTTCATTGGACTTATCGATAGTTTTGACTGTTGCTGATCTTTGCCAACCCTTAGAAGAGGCTACCCTAAGTGACTGTTTGTTCTGCCTAATAGTTAAGCTATCTCCTGGTCTTAGGAAATGAGAAAAAAGAGAAGATAATAGTACAGTGTGGTGGTGATGACCATATGAAAATGGTTGCAATTTTATAGTACTGCACATTCTACATCTGTTTTCTTTGAGCATTTCTCGATCATCCGTACTGCAAGGTAGATAAATTAAGGTGACACATGCTACAATGTTAGTGTTTCTTAAGCAGCAACACCTGTCAAGAATAAGTATTGCTATATATAATAAGCCTTTTCAAAGCAGAGAAAAAATAGGAATTCAAACGTGTGTTGTTTTCCATCAGAGCTGAAAGAATTTTGTGTGCCTTCCAGACTACTAAAATATTGATTTTTGTCATTAAATGTTATCTTTCCAATAGAAAACTAATATAGGCTGTTATGGGAAAGTATGATACAAAAGCTTGGAAGTGAAACACAGGTCCACCCTATGCAAGGAGCTACTGCAAATCTGTTAAAAGAAACTCAATTATAAACTTTGACAATCCTGCTGATAGAGAGGCCAGCCAGGATGGACCTAGTGGATGAAGCAACAGAGCTTGAAATGTTGGACAATATCCTTGTAGCCAACGGGAATCTCTCTTCAGACTTGTTGCAAAATTAGGAGGTCCTTTTACTAAGGTGCACTGAAAAATGGCCTGTGGTAGTGTAGGCGCGGGTTTTGGGTGCGCGCAGAATCATTTTTCAGCGCACCTGTAAAAAAGGCCTTTTAAATTCTTTTGCCGAAAATGGACGTGCGGCAAAATGAAAATTGCTGCACATCCATTTTGGGTCTGAAACCTTACTGCCAGCCATTGACCTAGCAGTAAAGTCTCACGCAGTAACCGAGCGTGCCAAATGCCACTTGGCACATGTCCGATACGTGTGGCAGAAAATAAAAATTTCGGCCGCATGTATCGGACATGCTCCAAAATGAAATTACCGCAAGAGCCATGCGGTAGCCTTGCGGTAACTCCATTTTGGCACGCATTGAGCGCACGTAGGTGCTAACGTGGCTTAGTAGAAGAGCCCATAGTTTAGCAGACAACTGAAGCAGAATATTCTCTGTTTGAACAGCTAACTAGAGTGCAGCATGAAACTCATCAAATTTAAAATAAACTCCCAAGAGTCACCATTGGAGAAGAGAGAATAGGAGGGTGAGGATGAAGGGCTTATGATCTGTAAATAAAATATCAATATATATAAAAGGCGAGTGTCGTACTCACTCGCAAATGCACAGTAGAGACCTCTGCCCCGCCCCTGCGTCAATACGTGATGACGGGGGGCGGAACAGAGAGGGTCTGTACTGCTTATTTCTGAGGGAGGGACACCGCCGTCTAATGCTCCCCCACCCGAGTCGCCGCCGCCACCCACCTTCTACCCGGTCGGGCCCTCGCTCCACTATTGAAACAGCGAGGGTCCGGGAACGCAGCACTGAGCTCTGCTGAGCTGCCGACATCGCCCTTCCTTCTTCTTCTCTGCCTCTGTCCCGCCCTCGACGACGTTACGTCACACGAGGGCGGGACAGACAGAGAAGAAGAAGGAAGGCCGACATCTGCAGCTCAGTAGAGCTCAGTGCTGCGCTCCCGGACCCTCGCTGTTTCAATAGCGGAGCGAGGGCCGGCCAGGTGGAAGGTGGGTGGTGACAGCTCGGGGGGGGCACGAATTCAGAGGGCGAGGGGCAGCGGCGAACTCGGTGGCGGGGTGGCCCTTTCAACCCCCCCCCCCTTCCAATAATAGCCCGTTTTTATGGGCTCAAAGGCTAGTCCGATTATAAATAACATATAATCTTGCAAATCAGTCTAGGTGCTGCATCATTTACATAATTGAGTTAACAAAGTATTAATCAGAGAGATACATCAGTAGTTATAATAAAACTCTTGCTAGGCCAAGAAGTTGTATAAATGGGAATAACAGCTAAAAGAGTATGCCACATATAGATGGACCAGCCAGCACAAGGAAGGATACTGAGGGGGGATGTTATCAAGGTGCGGTATGAGGTGCATTTTTACTGCAGTTTGATTTTGCACGGTAGTCAGCAACTTGTGATATCTTAGCACTGCAGGTTGCTGACTCCTGTAGTAAATTAATAATTCTGCCTGCGAATCACCTTGCAAGCAGAGTTATTCCTGTGGCCCAGGAGACTTGGGCTTCAAAGCCACAGCCTGACCTTAAAGGGACTGTGGGACTGATCAGACTGCCCTCCGCCCCCCTTGATCACACTCCCCCCTCCCCATTGGAACAACCCCCCCCCCCCACCACCACCACCTAACTTCGTATTCATATGGCCAAGAAGCACAATACTCCTGGCTACAAGCAAACATATTTATTCTTATTTTATTTATTTGAATTTAGCTCATGTCTTTTCAGTAGAAGCTCAAGGCAAGTTTCATTCAAGTACAAGAGATATCTCTCTGTGCCTCGAGGATTTACAATCTAATTTTGTACCTGAGACAACTACTACTACTACTACTATTTAGCATTTATATAGCGCTACAAGGCGTACGCAGCGCTGCACAAACATAGAAGAAAGACAGTCCCTGCTCAAAGAGCTTACAATCTAATAGACAAAAAAATAAAGTAAGCAAATCAAATCAATTAATGTGTACAGGAAGGAGGAGAGGAGGGTAGGTGGAGGCGAGTGGTTACAAGTGGTTACGAGTCAAAAGCAATGTCAAAGAGGTGGGCTTTCAGTCTAGATTTAAAGGTGGCCAAGGATGGGGCAAGATGTAGGGGCTCAGGAAGTTTATTCCAGGCATAGGGTGCAGCGAGACAGAAGGCGCAAAGTCTGGAGTTGGCAGTAGTGGAGAAGGGAACAGATAAGAAGTATTTATCCATGGAGCGGAGTGCACGGGAAGGGGTGTAGGGAAGGACGAGTGTGGAGAGATACTGGGGAGCAGCAGAGTGAGTACATTTATAGGTTAGTAGAAGAAGTTTGAACAGGATACGAAAATGGATAGGGAGCCAGTGAAGCGACTTGAGGAAAGGGGTAGTATGAGTAAAGTGACCTTGGCGGAAGACAAGAAGGGCAGCAGAGTTTTGAACCGATTGAAGAGGGACAAAGGAAAGCTAAATGACTTCCTTAAGACCACAAGGAGAAGCTGTAGGGTTTGAATCCTGGCAATCAGCCAATGTTTTAACCGCTAGGCTACTTATTCATAGGATGCACAGACCTGAACTACAGAGGTACTATGGATTAGTAAATCCCACAGTAAATTTTTCCATGGTAGAATAATGTATACACTATTTTACTACAGCTAAGTAAAAAAGTCCCTATGAGAATAGTTTATACTCATTGGCTTAGGGCCCCTTTTACTAAGCTGCAGTAAAAGGGACTCTGCGGTAACACTGGTATGTGGATTAACCATGTGCTGAGGCCCCCTTTTAACACGGTAGGTAAAAGCCTATTTTTAAGGGAAGTGGCCCTGTGGTAAGTAACCACTTGCTGCACAGCCATTTCCCAGGGAAGCCCTTACTGCCACCCATTTAGGAGGTGGTAAGGACTACCGTCCTATCCCAGTGCTAACCAGGTAGTTTACAGCTGGGTAACCCCCATTGCTGGGTAAGTCCCATCAGTGCTAGATAATAAAAAATGTGTTTTCTAGCACCAGAGTTAGTGTGCAGCAGAGGCCGGGACTACTGCTGGGCTCCTGCAGTAGCCCGGTTTAGTAAACGGGTCCCTTAATGTCTTAAATTCTTAGGAACAGTGACAAAGTAGAGTAACAGAATGAACAGCAAAACAGGAAAACACCTCTACGCAAAGTCCAAGGGAAGTGAAGAAGTAGAGTGTGTGACCATTTCCCTAGATTAACACCATCTCTTCAAGGGACCAGACCCTTGGGATATAATGCAATCAACCCTTTTTCTCTAGAACCATTAAGAAAATTATTTGTTATGCATGTAATCTATCAATGTTAATGAAGACTCCATAAATGAAAACAAATTTAATCCATGAATTGAGTTGGTCAAGATTCTTAGAATCTCTACAACTATTAAGGCAATTATTTCATTGCTAATGAAATTTCATTGTTAATGAATTTCAATGCTAATGAACTATATTGATTGCTTAAGGCAAAAGATGGTTGCCATGTTAGACCACATAGATATATGAAAGTTAGCCTGATTTAGTTTAACTTTCAAAAGCTAGTCACATATATATTGTTAATTTAATAAAAATTGCTTTAACTTATTTCTTGTTGTTCACTTCTTAAAATCAGAGATTAAATAAGTGTTTTCAGTAAAGTTAAGGCAATTGCAGAAGAAGATAAAACAATCATAATTGAATCTTTGTGACATCATGTGGCTTGTTTTGGTTCAGGAAACTATGCAAATTAAAAGCAGAGGATATTCTAAAACTCTTGACTTGCTCAATTCATGAATTAAATCTATTTTCAATTATGGAATCTTCATTTAAATTGAAATATACAATTTTCAACTAGATATTAGAAGCCCATTTTACATAGACTGTAGAAATCAGAATTGAGACATTCAGATTGGAATGTGTTATCTTCCAACAGTATTTAAGAACATAAGAATAACCATACTAGGTCAGACCAATAGTCCATCTAGCCCAGTATCTTGTTTCCAACTATGGCCAATCTAGGTCAAAAATACCTGGCAGAAACCCAAATGTTAGCAACATTCCATGTTACCAATCCCAGGGCAAGAAGTGGCTTCCTCATGTCTGTCTCAATAGCAGACTATGGACGTTTATATAGAAACTTGTCCAAACCTTTTTTAAAACCAGATACAATAAATGCTGTTACTACATCCTCCAGCACAGAGTTCCAGAAAATAAATATTTGTTGAGTAAAAAAATATTTCCTCCTATTTGTTTTTAAAGTATTTCCATGTAACTGATTGAGTGTCCCCTAGTCTTTGTACTTTTTGAAAGAGTAACAAATGGATTCACTTTTACTCATTCTACACCACTCCATTACCTCTCATAATATGCCCTGCACACCACCAAAGACTAGATCTAAAATGGCTTCCCCTCTTGTTGGTTCCTAGACCAGTTGCGCTACGAAGCAGTCATTTATTACATCTAGGCATTTTATCTCCCATGCACTCCCTGATGTAACATTTATCCAGTCAACATTGGGGTATTGAAATCACCCATTATAATACTGTTGCCCAATTTGCCAGCTTTCCTAATTTCTCTAAACATTTCTTCATCTGACTGTTCATTCTGTCAAAGTGGATGGTAATACAGTCCTACAAGTATACTCCTTCTCTTCACACATGGAATTTCTCTCCATAGTGATACCACACTACTGTTTCATGTAGAATGTTAATTTTGTTTGTCTCGTGTCCCTCTTTAACATATAGTGCAAACCCCCTTCTATCATTGTGATATAATTTGTAACCCTGTTGATTGTTCTCCTTCCGCCAATTCTCTGAGATGCCTATTATATTTACCTCATGATATAGTAGTATATACTCCAGCTCTCCCATCTTATTTTAGGCTTCTAGCATTTGTATACAAATACTTCAAATTTTGTTTTTTCCTTGCATCTACAAGCTGCTTTGAAGTTGATGGAGATAATTTGCATCCTTTACTCTGTTCTTCCATTAAACATTCCTGACTTTCTTTCACCAATATTGAAGCCTCTCTATTGGGATTCCATAAAGATCCTATTTTAATAGTATCCCTCCACACAGAACCATACACTCCTGGGTGACTAATGACTTTCTCCCCCATTTTAGTTTAAAAGCTTAAATGGAAGACAAGGGAGGAAGGGTACTTGGAAAAAGGAAAACATAAGGCAAGGGAGAGCACAGTAAAAGAACATAGGGGAAGCATGGAGCATGAGAGAAGGCGCATGTGGAAATTCAAGTATAATACATGAATACTTCATAGGGGATGGACTAGCGACATTCACTACTGGGCATTGGCATATAGGTGCTGTAGTTAAGGTGAGGCCATCATGTTGTGGACATCTATAGGCAATGAAGAACAACATTACTTTGAAAAACTGATGTGCCTAAGGAAAATGAAAATAAAAACATGTATACATATATCAGTGATATATTGTGACATTGCTTCCTTGATAAGTGGTTAGCCAGGTATATTTAAAAGGTTAACTGGATAAACGCTCTTTTCTGTTGCAGCACCTTTAACAGCATGCCAAGTTCCAGGAAAGACAATGTATAATCAGGAGACTGAGATGGCTATTGACCTTGTCCTGAGGAACCATACTACTTTTTTTTTTTTTTTTTGGGGGGGGGGGGGGGGGGGTTGGTGATGTCCACATCAGTCAACATGCTTGGCAAGGCAATGTTGTGCATCACAATAACTGGGAAGTGGAGGACCTCAAAAAGGAATGATAGGTGTTGAAGGAGACCAGTGAAACAGGCAGACAATAGCCATCTCCCCCTTCTCAGCAGCAGGCTCTGAGTATCCTTGAGATACGGTTGTTGCACATGATGGAAGAGGTAGCAATCTCTGGGGTCTCAGGACATAATAGCTCACAGCCATGGGAACATCACAATGAATATTATGTAATTTTGATCACAGCTCTGTATTCAACCCCCATGGGCATAATGACGACTAGTCAGGCATTGACCATATGCAAATCCTCACTCTCTTTGATCTAAGCCTCTCCTGCCTTCCTACCTACAGGTCTTACATGTTCAGTGTGACTGGCCTAGTGCTTGTCCTGGGTGGAAGTGAAGGGGGCATGGCGTAGGGTTGTTGTTTTTTTGTCCCATTTGTACAACCATTATTTAACTACCAGGAAGCTTTACTCAAAATCTGTCTATATCATAGTATTATAGAACTGTTTTCTTGACGCATTAGAACCATACAATGTCAATATGTACTGGGTGGAAAAAAGCCCCAGAGTGAATGAAAGGTTCAACACCCATAAAGCCTTGGTGCACAAATACCATCTCATCACTGGCACAAAATGTGTTCCAGTTTGGATGAAAAGAAGAACCATAGTACAGAGACACATTTACCATAGATCATATCAGGCACCACTGTCTTATAGAAGTCTGAAGACTGTATATCTGAAAGACAGCAAAATAAAATTGGTTACTAGTGTGGCATGTGTTATGGCTGTGCTGTGATGGTGTGTGTGGAGGGGGGAGGGTTGGTTTTTTTTTTACTTTCCCATTAAACTATGCCAGAGATGTGTGAAATAGCAGGGGATGTGTGCCAACACGTGAGTTACCTTTGCCTGCCATATATACCTTGCTGACATGCAGTTCTATGTGCCCCAAAAATGCATTGTCATATATTGTCAGCAGATATTATGTTGATTAGTGGGGTGGCATGCAAACCCATGGGTACCATTCTATCTTAGCAACATAAATGAGAGTGCAGTGAAGCACAAACTGTTTTGTGCTACTGTTCACATTCCAACTTAAATAGCCATCATAGTCATCATCATTGGATAGAGACAATTGACAGTAAGACATTGCTAGGGAACAGAACATGATTAGACAGAACAGTGTGCAATCAAGGGCTGACAGTTTACTGACCATGATCTCTGTAAATATCATGGCCTGTACTTTCTTGCATATTTGAGAGTAGTATTTCACATGTATTTTTGTCCTTGTCCCTTTAGGTATACCACAGCATGCATATGGGGGAAAGGGAAGGGGGAGGGACAGTTTGTGCTGTAGAGAGGGTACAAACATTAGGACAAGTATATTGCTTTAATTGGGATTTGAGAATCATGAATAAGGGGGTCATTTACAGGTATTGCCTACCTACCAGGCAACCTTGAGTAGTCTGATGGCACAGTCATGGTCCAATCTGGACTGTGACAGCAAAAGACATCATGACTGGAACAAAGGAATCTTGCAACACATCTGTGATAATAGGCCTTGCATTGCAGACCACTTGTATATTCATGAAGTGGTACTTCCTGTATTTCCTATAGACCCTCCTTCCTGCCCAGGTGGTCTTGAGGAAATAAGTGTGCAATCTATGAGAGAAACTCAGCTATGGCATAAAAGTCCCTCATAGTTTACTTGCTCTGTTCTTGGCTGTGCAGAAAAATAATGTAATAATGCAGCCTGCTGAGCAGAGCTCATGGGAGGGACTCTCTATAGAGGAAAGTGGCAGAATGTGTGGTCCCTTTGCTGATCCCCAACAACATGTTCGAAACTGCCTGCTGCAAGGAAAGCCAGGGTTGTGGTGAGCTTCACATACACAGGCAAGGCATACTTCCTTCAGGTTGGAGCCTCATAATCATTTTTTAAACAGCTTATAGAGGTTGGTGATGGTGGATTTATTGAAGCGGTACATCTAGGACATCTTCCCTATGAGCTGTGAAAAACTTACTCATGACTGTACCCCTTAGCTGTAATAGCTGGGCCTGCTGCTGTCTATTCTGCCTCCTATTTTGCTGTCAACTTCTCCGGATAGTTATTTGGATCTGGCCATCAATGAATATCGGCAGTGCCTGATTAACTTCATGCTCTACCTTGGCTTCACTCGTGGCTTGCCCTGACACTAACTGGATAGTCCCAAGGTGGTCAGACATGATTTTCAGGGGTATTACTTGGATAATGCTAACGAAACCAAGGTATGACCCTGGTGAGTAGCACTTCCAGATTGGATGCATGCCTGTCATCCAAATATGTCTATTGTAAACCTACTTTATAAAATAATATCCCAGATCCAGCTCAAAAATGCTAATCCACAAACTTACACCTGCTTCAAATAATGCATACAGTTGTGTACATACATGATTGTGTATGTGTATTTTATAAAATATGTATGTGCAATACATTTCTGCCTCTGCTCCACCCATACTATCAATTTTAATACATGATTGTATCTACCTTCGGACTATTACTTCAAGACAGTTTACAACGAAAGAAAGAACATAAGCATTGCCATACTGGGACAGACCGAAGGTCCATCAAGCCCAGTATCCTGTTTCCAACAGTGGCCAATCCAGGTCACTGGCAAGATCCCAGAAAAGCAAAGCAAATTTTATGCTGCTTATCCTAGAATATGTTCCTAGGAATGCCCCTGTACAGATCACCTAAGTAGGTGCACACTTTCTGAAGGCATACTTTCAATGTGTGTAGGTGCACACTTTTATAAAGCTCTTTTCTTTGAGTAAAACAAGCTCTACTGACAGCTTATAAAATTACCCCACAGAAGTTAAATTATGGCTGTACTGCTGAAAGTTGACCTTAAAATACCCTCATTGGAGTGGAGGAGTAGCCTAGTGGCTAGTGCAGTGGGCTTTGATCCTGGGGAACTGAGTTCAATTCCCACTGTAGCTCCTTGTGACCCTAGGCAAGTCACTTAACCCTCCATTGCCCCAGGTACAAAATAAATACCTGAGTACATGTAAAACCGCTTTGAATGTAGTTGCAAAAACCTCCAAAAGGCAGTACATTACATCCCATTTCCCTTTCCCATTGTAAAATCCAATTGATGTTTACAGCTGTTTTTTTTTTGCCAGTAATGTACCTATAACCTAATTATTTTTGGAATTGGTTGAGATATTATTAAGATGACTTTGTATTGGTAGGCATTTTTATCCTGAGTTATGCCACTCCTTTAGGGTGACTGATTGGAATTTTCCCAGTATCTACTTTGGCCCTAAGGGTGAACAAACAATAAGTAAATGAGGACTAATACATCATAAAACTTCGGATTGATCCGCTATTCAGTACAAATTTTCAGTGTTTCATTTCACTGAATGTGGTGGATACACCTTCCAGCTGTTTATGTTGCAAAGGTTAGAGACTGCTAATCAACTGAAGAAAGAGACGATTAATGCAGCACTTGTGATGAAATTAAACTGAATGCCTGTGATTAGTGCAGTGTCAAAGCTTCTAAACTCAAAGAGTTATTTTGATCCCATATCATTTAACAAACAAATCTCATTGTTAAGCATTTGAAATGTTCCCTGATTTTAATTCTAAAACATGCAGGAAGGGAAGAAACGTACCGTTTTGCAGGAGAGACGAGGAAGGAGAATCTCTGTCCCCATTGGAATTTGCACTATACTTTTGACATTGGGATCCCTACAGGGCTGAGGAAAGTACAGTGGTGAGCAATTAGTGCCAGTTTCCATCTGCTATCAACACCAACTGCCTGAAGGTACATATAAATAGATCCAGGACTAGGGGGGCAAATTAGGTAGCTGCCGTGGTCATCACATGGGAAAGAATGAGTTCACATTCCTTCCAGCAGGCACACTGGCTGTTTTGATTTCCCTTTCCATCATGCATCCCCAGGAGCTGACTGTAGAAGCATTTAATTGGACATCATCTCCTGATGCTGGAGGGACAAATTGTAAAACTTTCCCTGCAGCAGAAAGATTTGACATTGAATAAAATGTTTCTGTTGTCAGACGGTATGTTTGAGTAATAGTGAGTGGGATCAATATCAGATCATGTGGAGTGGAGTGGAGTGGAGTGGAGTAGAGTAGAGTGGAGTGGAAGAGTAGCCTAGTGGTTAGAGCACCAGTCTTAACATCCAGAGGTGGCTGGTTCAAATCCCACTACTACTCTTTGTGATCTTGGGCAAGTCACTTAATCCTCTATTGCCTTTGGTGCAAGCTTAGATTGTGCACCCTTCAGGGACAGAGAAATTCCCAGTGTACCTGAATGTAGAGCTACATAAATAGAAAGGTGAAAAGAGGATGGGGGAGGGTAGGAGTAACATCAGGACAGAAATAGGGATGAGAATAATGAAAGAACATATGGGTACAGTGGGTTTGTGGTGGGTTTTGGAGGTCTCACTATTTCCTGCACAAACATAACAGCTAGGGGGGTATGGGTCTGGGTCCGACTGTCTGAAGTGCTCTGCAGTACCCACTAAAACTGTTCCAGGGTCTTGCATGCACTGTCATGGACCTGAGTATGACATCTAAGGCTGGCACAAAATATTTTTAAAGATGTTTTTTGAGGGTGGGAGTAACGGGAGGTGATCCCCGAGTCCCTCTGGTGGTCATCTGGTCATTTTGGGCACATTTTTGTGCCTTATTCGTAAAAAAAACACGTCCAGGTGAAAACGTCCAAGTTTTACTTTAGGACGTCCCTGCTTTTTTCGATTATGGCTCAAAGGCGTCCAAGTGTTAGGTACGCCCAAGTCCCGCCTTCACCACGCCTCCCACACGCCTGCTTGAAATTTGGACGTCCTTGTGACAGACTGCAATTGGAGGCGTCCAAAATCGGGTTTTGATTATACTGATTTGGACGTCTCTGGGAGATGGATGTCCATGTTCCGATTTATTTAGAAAGATGGACATCCATCTCTTTCGAAAATGAGCCTGATAATGTAACAAATAGCTGCAATCAGTTTCCTTTCTAAGGGGCCCTTTTACTAAGCCGTGTAAGTGTCTACGCGTGCCCAACGTGCACCAAAATGGAGTTACTACACGGCTACCATGTGGCTCTTGTGGTTATTTCATTTTTGGCATGCATCCGCTACATGCACCCGAAAAATATTTTTTATTTTCCGGCACATGTCAGCTATGAATGTCAAGTGGCATTTGGCGTGTGTAGGTCATTACTTCCTGGTTACTGCGTGACACATTACCGCTAGGTCAATAGCTGGCGGTAATGTCTCAGACTCAAAATGGACATACTGCAATTTTCATTTTGCTGCATGGCCATTTTCGACAAAAATTTAAAAAGGGCTTTTTTACAGGCTAGCTGAAAAATGGATTGGCGCACGCCCAAAACCAGCGCCTACACTACCGCAAGCCATTTTTCAGCACACCTTAGTAAAAGGACCCCTAAATAATGACGTCATAATCTGACCATCTTGCAAATAAATTGTTATATCTAAAAAGTTATTTACTCCAAATTTCTTTGCATATTAAATGTGATATTCTGATCACACAAATTTAAATAATTCATAAATTCTCTCAATTGTTGTATATTCCTTTTCCAAATAAGCAATACATTGTCACAAAACCACTTCCATATTAGGATATGCCATGCATATTGAGATGGAAAAACAAAATTTTCATATTGAGCCATTTATAAACGAGCAATGGTAGATGCTACATTAGCACCCATTGCGACTCCCTTCACTTGTAGATATAATGAATTCTCATACTTGAAATAATTATTATCAATAATTAACTCTGCCATATCTTTAATTACGTGTTTATGGGCTGATGTTAATGATGTTTGATTAATATACTCTGAAATAATCGATTTTGCCTCATGCTGTGGTATATTGCTATACAACACATTAACATGTAAAGATACCAATATTACTGTTGAACTGTCCTGCATTGTCATTTCACTCAGGTTATCAATAGAAATCAAACAAAATAAAACATGGAAAAGAAAATAAGATGATACCTTTTTTATTGGTATCATCTTATTTTCTTTTCCATGGTACTCTGATCTCATCCCATGGTTTTCAGTATCATCATTATGCTGATGACTCCCAGATCTACCTCCCAACACCAGAAATCTCAGCCGAAATCCAGGCCAAAGTATCTGCCTGCCTGTCTGACACTGCTGCCTGGATGTCTCACCGCCATCTGAAACTAAACATGACCAAGACTGAGCTTCTTATCTTTCCCCCTAAACCAACCTCTCCTCCTCCTCCATTCTCTATTTCTGTGGATAACACTCTCATCCTTCCTGTCTCATCAGCTCGTAACCTTGGGGTCATCTTCAACTCCTCCCTCTCCTTCTTTGCACATATTCAGCAGACTGCTAAAATCTGTCATTTCTTTCTCTATAATATCACCAAAATTTGCCCTTTCCTTTCTGAGCAAACTACCAGAACCCTCATCCACACTCTTATCACCTCTCGCTTAGACTATTGCAACTTGCTTCTCACAGGTCTCCCACTTAGCCATCTCTCTCCTCTTCAATCTGTTCAAAATTCTGCTGCACAACTAATATTCCGCCAGTGTCGTTATGCTCATATTAGCCCTCTCCTCAAGTCACTTCACTGGCTTCCTATCCATTTCCGCATACAGTTCAAACTCCTCTTATTGACTTATAAGTGCGTTCACTCTGCAGCTCCTCAGTACCTCTCCACTCTCATCTCTCCCTACACTCCTCCCTGGGAACTCTGTTCACTGGGTAAAACTCTCTTATCTGCACCCTTCTCCTCCACTGCTAACTCCAGACTTTGTTCCTTTTATCTTGCTGCACCATATGCCTGGAATAGGCTTCCTGAGCCGGTACGTCAAGCTCCATCTCTGGCCATCTTCAAATCTAAGCTAAAAGCCCACCTTTTTGATGCTGCTTTTAACTCCTAACCCTTATTCACTTGTTCAGAACCCTTATTTTATCATCCTCACTATAATATTCCCTTATCTCTTGTTTATCCTGTTTGTCTGTCCTAATTAGATTGTAAGCTCTGTCTTTTCATGTTCAAGTGTACAGCGCTGTGTACGTCTAGTAGCACTATAGAAATGATAAGTAGTAGTAGCAAGTGCAGTAGAAATACTTAGGAATCCTTTTACCATAGTGTGTAAAACTGTTAATGCACAAATTAGAGATACTTCAGATGCATGCTCACAGCTTCTGCAGTGATATGACAGTTTACACTTGCTAATTTGCACATTAACAGCATATTGCAGTGGTTCCCAAACCTAGTCCTGGAGGCACCTCAGCCAGTCAGGTTTTCAGGATATCCACAATGAGTATTCATGAGAGAGATTTGCATGCAGTGAAGGCAGTACATGCAGATCTCTCTCATAAATATTCATTGCAAGGGTGTCTCCAGGACCAGGTTTGGGAACCACTGGCATATTGCACTAGGGGCATGAAAAAGGCAGGTCATGGCAGAGAATGCGTGTGGACTGCATAATGCAATGTGCATGCAGTTATTAATGTACACTAAATAGGAAGTGCTAAGTGAAGCTGTGCAAAATGTGAATAGCTCTATGCTCACTAATGCAAATTTTCCATACATTCATTACAGAAGATATGCTGTGCATACCCTCAACAATTAGCCCACAGCTTTTGCACCTAATCAGGGCCGTGCCGATGCGGTAAGCGAAGTAAGCACCGCAGGAGGGCGCCCACCTCTGGAGGGCGCCGCCGCAGTGCTTACCCTCGCCCCGCCGAGGCCTTTAAATCTTTCACTTGCAGTCGCAGCAGCGTCTGTGAAAACGGAGCGCTGCCGACGTCTCCCTTCCCTTGCACTCGTTGGTTCCCTCAGTGTCCCGCCTTCTTCTGACGTCAGAAGAAGGCGGACACTGAGGGAACCAAGAGCGCGAAGGGAAGGGAGACGTCGGCAGCGCTCCGTTTTCACAGATGCTGCTGCGACTGCAAGTAAAAGATTTAAAGGCCCCCAGGGCGCGCAGCGATCATCTTCACGGGGGGGGAGGGAGGGGCGCGCGCCAACTGTTCTTCTGCGGGGGGGGGGGGGGGCCAACATTTCGTCGGCGGGGGGGGGGGGGGCGGCATAGACCCTTGGCACGGGCCTGCACCTAATATGCACTGATTTTTGTTATTAGGGTTAGTTTAGTGCAAAAACTCAATGAACTTTAATAAAATATCCCCATAGATGGGACAAGATGGATAGTACAAAGTCATTGGGATAAATAGAAGGGTAGTTAAATTGAAGGCAAATTAAACATTCAGTTGAATAATATTTGAAGAACTGATTTAAGTTGTAGGATGTGTAGCAAGCTAGTCCAGGTACAGAGTGAATGGATAGTCAATAGTCAGTCACTTCATATATTAAAGGCTTGAGAGAGGAGCCAGGCTTTTACCTGTTCCCTGAAGTAGTATAGTCTTGAGTTTAGCGTAGTCCCTCTGGGAGTGTGGAGGCTACTCCTGAGGAGGCTTGCCAGCAGGTAAAACATCATTAAGGCTAAAGGAAGTGATGCTCCTTGAGAGGACCTTAGAGCCTAGTGTAAAGAGTGTTAACTTATTCTTTAGGTACTCTGACCCATTTTATCCCAGGAGTTAGTAAACTTACAACAGTCCACGAACGCATGACCTTTGACAGGACTTAACAAGATCTGGGTTTCCTATCACATTTTAAGCCATAGAATTATACTGCTTTGACACCTTTTAAATACTCATCCATCTCTACCTGTTTCTCACTCCTCTCCCCCACACCCCCTTCCTTTCCCTTGAGACTGTCATTTGAATGCTTTTCATGTTTCACTCATACCTGACCTAAAGAAAAAGGTTCTACCTTTCACAGCTTGTTTAAAATGTATTAAGTTAGTCTAATAAAAGAATCCCCTTATTTTCTATTCTTTTGTTGTATGTTATGTCTATTTTTTTACCTTAAGAAAAAGCATAAGGGGTCATTGTTTTTCTTTCATTTAAGTTTCTTTTCTTTTAAATTATGTGCCAAATAACCTGCAGTGACAAGATTTATTTATAAACAATCATCATGTGATTTCCAAATAACTCTCTAGTTAGGCTTCTAAGATACACACATTTATCTAGAGCAGGAGGTGAAAGTGAAATGGGAACTAAAAAAAATACTGTACTATGTTTTGACCAGGTTTTATTACAATATGCTAAACAGCTACATAGAGCTCTGCATTTTTGTATTTGAGTTTCCCTTAGTATTATTATTTTTAGCAACATATATGTTTGGGGGGGGGGGGGGGAGGCACAGAGAGCGGTGTGGCTCATATGCCTGTGGGGCTCATTTTCAAAAGAAAAAAAACACACAAAAAGCACCATGTGGTCGGATTTCTTCTCAAAGCATCCAAATCGGTATTTTAGAAACCTATTTTGTATCATCTATATGTGAATTTCATCTGCAGTTCATCTAAATCACAAGGGGGTATGTCAGGGGCATTGCAGATGCGGGAATAGGGTGGGCTTAGGGCGTGCCTAAGACGTGAACGTTTTACAAGCTTAATGGAACAAAATGAAAACATCTAGGGTGAAAACAACATTTAGGTCTAGACCTGTTTTTATAATGAATAAGGCACAAAAAGGTGCCCAAAATGACCAGATAACCACTGGAAGGAATCAGGGATGAGCCCTTCCTCTTACTCACACAGTGGTCACTGACCCCCCTCACACCCCCTAACATGTGAATAAAAATAGTGCACACTAGCCTCTATGATAGTCTCAGATATTATAGCCAGGTCCATTAGAGCAACATGCAGGTCCCTAGAATAGTGTACTGGTGGATGCAGTGCACTGTAGACAGGTGAACCCAGGCCCATACCTTCCACCACCTGTTACACTGTGAGCCCTCTAAAACTTACCTGAAACCCACTGTGCCCACATATAGGTGCCCCCTTCACCCATAAGGACTACTGTAGTGGTGTACAGTTGGAGGTAGTGGGTTTTGGAGGGCTCAGCAGACAAGATAAGGGAGCAGTGGTGAGATATGTACCTGGGAGAATATGCCTAAATTTATGTATGGTTTATAGAATACACCAAGCACTTTTCCACATGACTGTTTAGTCATGGGCAGTTACGCCAAGTAAAACATGGTGTAAAGCCGATGCTTAAATTAGGTGTGGACTGGGTGCAACACGCATAGATTTTAGAAATGCACACTGCAATGCCTCCTTTTTAACTATGTGACTTAGAATTTGTGTGCATCACGTTACAGAATAAGCTTACAGATGTGCATGTAAATTCTAATGTATACCAATTAGTGTCAATAATTGCTTGCTAATTGGCAATTATCTGCATTGATTTTCTTGTTAACTAAGTAAGTTGCATGTGCAAATCCAGACTATGACCAGATTTGCCCATGCAACTTAAGTCACGCTATATAGAATGTGGGGGATAATGGGGAATTACATCTAGAAGTAATAAGGCAATAGCACCCCTAGGGATGAGACTGCAACATACTGGATGCAGCTGTCAGTAGAACAGGAGCAACTGGGGATGCTTTTTATTTTAGCATCCCATGAAGATCTGGGGTAAGCTGGCATCCAAGAGAGATAAAGGGACAAAATTTGCTTTGACATTAAGGGGCCCTTTTACTAAGGCGCATAGGCGTCTATGCGCATTCAACGTGCATCGAATTGGAACTACGACCTAGCTACCGCATTCCCTGGGTGGTAATTCCATATTTGACACACATTCAAAACATGCGGTAGAAATATTCTACTGCGTGGTGCTTACCCAGCGGTAAGATGATGTTATTATTATTTTTATGTTTTTACTTGTAGTTTTACCCCTGACGCAGCCTGAGGGCGAAACATGGCCACGTCGGGTATTGTTTTTATCTTGGTTTGAATAAATTATTTCTTTGTTTTTTATATATGTGTATCGGTCTACTTTTTATAATAGATTTTTATGTAGCAAGTAGAATGTTGACATTTTTGTTTTCTTTGCATGTCCATTTTTAGCCACAAAAAAGGCCTTTTTTTGCAAGTATGCTGAAAAATGGGCTTGCGTTCATGGAAAGCATACACCTACACCAGCGCAGGCCATTTTTTGGCGCACCTTAGTATAAGGGCCCCTAAGTTACATGAAGGGGTAGGGCCTAAAAGAGGTGTGACTTTTGAACGGCTTGATTTTTATATTTATGCCCAGTGCCAGGGCTGGTGGGGGATTGTGTGGCAACTGTACACCAAGGATGATATGACCCTGGGGTTCTCTGATTTGAGCAGGGGTTCTCAACCAAGTCTTCATGACATGCCCTGCCAGTCAGGTTTTCAAGATATCCACAGTGAATATGCATGAGATAACTTTACATGCACTACCTCCATTGTATGTAAATCTCTTTCATGCATATTCATTGTGGGTGTCCTGAAAACCTGATTTGGGTGTGTCCTAAGGAATGGATTGAAAACCCCTGGATTTGAGCCATGTTACTCACTTTGATTCCACACTTGTTATAAGTGGGATAGTACCAGTATAGTTTAGCATAGTATTTTGATGCCATTGAATGGAGTATTTTTTTTTTCATTTTTGTTGACCTGAGGAAAACTAACTACACCTTCAGATGTGTAGCTATCTTTCTTGTACAAAAGGGCCCATTTCTACCTTCAGTTTTGCAGTTTTGGGCATTAATAAACAGTTCTCTATGAATTTGCACCACTGCAGCTTATGAATCCAAAATTTAAATAAACTTTTGCACAAATCAAACTTTGCATGAATGTTCAGTACTGTGAGGTGACCTTTTGTGATGTGACTTCCCAAAACTGCTCTTGCAAAATAAGCACAAAAATACCTGAAATTCGGCATTTCTGTGCACTTCCACGTAGTCTGCACTTTTTTTCACTTCTAAAGTCATTTCACACTTTAGTAGATAAATCACTTCAGCCCTGTTTACTAAGGTGCTCTATTGTTTTTAGCACACACTAAAAATTAGCGTGCACTAACGCTAGAGACACCCATATATTCCTATAGGTGTCTCTGTCATTAGCGCGTGCTAATTTTTAGCGTGTGCTAAAAATGCTACCATGTCAAGCACGATTTAGTAAGAGGGCCCTTAAGGTTTTAATTGTCTAAATTAAAATAAAAGATAGACTTGCTTTTAAGAAATTAATATCTCCATTAGATTGGATAAACACTAGTTATAATAAATCTGTTGGTCTCATTAAGGAACTTGGGGTCCCCTTTACTAAGCTGTATAGGCACCTACGTGCGCCCAACACACGCCAATTGGAGTTACCACGTGGCCTTTGCGTTAATTTCAATTTTGGCATGCATCCGCTGCGGGTGTCTGAAAAATATTTTTTATTTTCTGATGCGCGGCAGCTATGCACGTCAAGTGGAATTTGATGCGCGTAGACCATTACTGCCCGGTTACTGCACAAAACCTTACCGCTAGGTCAATGGCTTGCGGTAAGGTCTCAGACCCAAAATGGATGTGCGGCAATTTTAATTTTGTCGCACGTCCATTTTCGGCAAAACAAAAAAACATTGTTTTGTAGGTGCACTAAAAAATAATTCTGCGCATGCCCAAAATACACGTCTACACTACCGCAGGCCATTTTTCAGTGCACCTTAATAAAAGGACCCTAGGAGACTAGTTATTTTGAGGTTTTAGACAAGCTTTACATTTTCAATTGATTGTGTAAATATACTACTATCAATCAAACAAATGCATATCTATCTATTTCTATATCTATATATCTATCGATCGATCGATAGATAGATAGATATGTTAATGTCATTTATATGGAAATATTTTTTGTCAACAAATGTGTGTTTTGCCCCTTTCATTTGATCCATGTTCCAATTGACCCTCTGTTTTAATACATCAGTCATATTTCCTTCCAGCCATCTAACTCGTGTAGCTTCACCGCACTATCTGATTGTTTACTCTCCTTCCCCTTCAGCTATCCCAAGCTCCAGTGTCCTCCCCTCTGCTCCCCGAGATGTGGTCCCTGTGTTAGTTTCCAGTCGATTTGTACGTCTCAGCTGGCGCCCTCCTGCAGAATCAAAAGGGAATATTCAAGCATATACAGTCTTCTTCTCCAGGGAAGGAATCAACAGGTAGGTGAAAGAATACAGTGAGCCTATCATATTAATTACACAGTTCCAAATCGTGTGACCAGCATTACTATATACAATGGTCTGATTTTCTTTATTTGCGAATAACACATTTAATAGCCTTTCAATCTAATGTACATATTTCAGGGGGCCAAATTTCAAAAAGCTGCTGATCAAGAAATCTATGTAGCTATTTTTTTTTATGGCTGGTTTTGAGCAAATGTTCGACTTTAACCTACATGGATAGATCATTGCTGAAAATTAACCCAAAAGTTACTACTACTACTACTATTACTATTACTACAATTACTTATTTCTGTATTGTTAACATATAAGAGACAATCTGGAAGACAGACAAACATGTTACATAGGAAGTTTGATTTATTATGTGGGCCTTTTACAAAGGTGTGCTAGTGTTTTTAGCAGGCCCTAAAAATAAGCATGCACTAGACGATAACGGCAACCATATAGTCATAAGGGTGTCTCTAGCATTTAGCAGGCACTAATCATTAGCGTGCGTCCATTTGGGTCTGAGAATTTACTGCCAGCCGTTGACCTAGCGGTAAAGACTCAATCAGTAACCGAGTGGTAATGACTTACGCATGTCAAATGCCACTTGTTGCGCATCCAAAAAATTTTTTTTCAGACGTGCGTCTCGGACGTGCGCCAAAAATGAAATTACTGCAAGAGCCACGTAGTAGCCGGGGTGGTAACTCCATTTTGGTGTGCATTGGGCGTGCGTAAACACTGATGTGGCTTAGTAAAAGGGCCCCTTTGTGACACATGGCCTTTCTACATCAGGATCTTTTTGTTTGAGAAATTTCCCCCCAATTTTATATATGGCATCAACATTTGGCACGCATCAGGCATATTCTATACACAACTTAATTGACAAATAAGCAGTTAATTGGCAATAATTGGGCGCTATCAGTAAGTTATTGATGCTAATTAGCAACAATTTAGAATTACACATGCATCTTGCTAAGCACTATTCTATAAAGATGCGTGCATAAATCTTTTAGCACACAACTTAAAAGGGGGTGTTGCCATGGGAGAAGCATGGGTGGGTCGGGGCATTCACTAAAGATATATACAGTATTATAGAATTTGGGGGATCTGCACCTAATTTACACAGGTTTCAGTTGGTATAAATCCACATGTCTAAAATTGTGTGCTGATCCTGGCGCTAGGCTCTGTTCTGTAAATGGCGCGCAACTTTGAGTGTCGTTTATGAATAGTGCTTAACAATCTTTTTTTTTGGCGCCCAAATTTGGGTGCCATTTATAAAATGTACTCCTTTGTGTCCCAACCTCTCCAAATCTATATTTTGTTAGTGTAGATTTTCTTCTAAAAAACAAATAACCAAAAAAAAGGAGGAAAAAACCTCATGAAACTGTGAGACGTAAGCAAAATGAAGTGAGGATAATCCAGGGAGGATACCAAAATAGAAGGATATTCCTTCTGCAGCAAGTACATAGATTTCAAAATGGCATCAACCAATATGCCACTGCACAATTCCCCTTCAGTCTTAAGCCTGATGTATGGCTTTCTTTCCTGAAGTACAAATTGGAAAAAAGCTAACTTTTTTTTAATATTGCCTATCCATATAGAAGAAAAGAAGTTTGTTCAAAATTAGAATCTTTATGGCATGTCTTTGATGATAAAAGTTGCCATTAAAATAAAATCTAGATTATCTACAATTTTGTGAGGAGCTCCATTATTTTCAGTATAGACCTAACTTATTTACATATAATTGCACACCTAAAAAAAAAAGATAGAAGTCTATGATTTTCATGATGTATTTTTAGTCTGACTAAGAATTGATATTAGAACAGTTATCATTTTGTCTGAGGAAATCAGCTAATTTACCCAAATCTACAAATTACTTATACACTACAATGCAAAGACCTAGGCAGTGCGCAAATTAGAAATATATATAACACTAAATAAAATCAATTAACATTCATTCAAACTATGTATCCACACCAACAACAAACATGTAATAAACCAATCAAACTAAAAGCTAAAACAAAACAGCTAATACCAGAGAACGTCTCATCTTCAATCAACTTCACCATACTCCCACAGAAACAACCAGGATGTCCATTTTGTTTCCAAAATCCCATAAAATTAGACTCAGAATGTAAATATGAGGAAGTAATTTCCACCACAAAGTTACTGCTACAGAAGCCGCAAAGGTTTTAGGCAGAGCCGTAGCGAGGGGAGCTGACACCCGGGGCGGGTCGCCGTTGCGCACCCTCCTCCCGCTGGAGTGCACCCCCCCCGGAGCGCATACCTCCCCCCCCCCCGGAGCGCATACCTGCGGCGAGGGACGGGCGGGAGGGCCGATCCGCCCCAACTGCACGTTGCTGTGGTGTGTCGGCTCCACGCTGGTTCACTGCTCTCTCTGTCCCGGAACAGGAAATAACCTGTTCCGGGGCAGAGAGGGCAGTGCACCAGCGCAGAGCCGACACCCCCTAGAGGCGTGCACCGGGGCGGACCACCCCCCCCTTCCTACGCCACTGGTTTTAAGCAACCTGGAAACCCTCATTGTAGGAATGCAAAATAAAGTATTTATTTATTTATTGGGATTTATTTACTGCCTTTTTGAAGGAATTCACTCAAGGTGGTGTACAGTAAGAATAGGTCGAACATGAGCAATAGGCAAATACAGCAGTAAAAATATTTAAATAACAACACAAAGTATAGCATAGCATAGTATACTACTTACTTAGAAAGTAAGGTGACTGGTTTAAAGAAAGTTTCACATGAGGTCAGAGAGATGGTTAAATATTATCTCAGCTAGGGTAGGAGTGGATAAACATGTCCTGCAGCAGTATGTGCAGCTGGACTCACTCCTTGTGTGTGTGTGTGTGTGTGTGCACGTGCGCATAGGAGCCAACTCTGTGGGTGCTGTGGGTGCTTGAGCACCCCCAATATTGAGAAAAATTCCTTGTATGGGTCCAGGGAGGGGTTATTTCCATTGGGCTTAGCAACCCCAATAATTTTGAAAAGTTGTCTCCTCTGTGTGTGTGTGTGTGTGTGTCATATTGTCTTTATTGAAACTTGCAACAAGACAAACCAAGCATACAAACAAGCGATAAAACAAGCAATAAAACCCGCTAACTAATACATAAATAAAACCTTACTGGCCAATACCCCCGCCCCTCAACAAACCCTCCCACTCAGGGAGGCTGAAACGAAAAACCCCTCCAATGCCTTGCCCACTGTAGTCCAGAACAATGCTCCTTCTCCCTCACTGCCAGCTGCTGGACAAAATGTACCACATCCCCTGCCACCTCCTGTACAGACAGCCACTTCCGATATAATGAAGCTTGGCAGCGTGCCTGCCACAGGAAGTAACAAAGGGCTGCAGCGATGATATACAGTGTCTCCCTACACCACCCCTTTCCTTTTGGAAACCCTCCATAGGCCCATTCTGCATAAGATAGCTGGTGGAAGAAAGGAATCCCTAATTGGCGGGCTACTGCCTGACAGACTTGTTGATTGAACGGGCACTTGAGGAGGAAGTGGTCCATTGTTTCATCCTCCGTCACGCACTCCCCCCTCGGGCACTTACGATCATTGCTGTTTCTATTTTTCATGTTAGCTCGAACATAAAGCCGGCTGTGGAAAGTCAGCCAGGCCATGTCCGCAATCTTCCGGGGGAGGCGTGATGAATTGAGGAAAGCCAGACCTTCCTCCTGTAGTGGACCTGGGCAGTCCCTCAAGGCTAGACGTGTTGAAAAGTGTGTCTGAATAATGCGGTGTTGTAGCTGCCTCCTGTCCTCCTTCTGGATTTCCTGTACTGTGATACCCCATCTCTTCACCAATCTCAACAGAGGTGAGATGTACTGTGGCAAGTATCCCGCCTTCCCTCGCAGGGGCATTGCCTGACCTCCCCTCACCCAATCCCTCAAGTACCGCTGAAGCCAGGAGGCCATGCAGTCTGCCCAAGCCGGCCTCCCTTCCCGCAAGACCCCTCCCAGATTTTGTTGGAAAAAGAAACAACTAAAATGTACCACAGGGTTGACCATTCCCAACCCCCCCTCCCTTTTGGGCAAATAGGTCACCTCCCTCCGGATAATATTCATCCTGTTCCCCCATAGCTGTTGGAAAAACAAGCTGTATACTCTGGCATGTAACGATATAGGCAGTAAACAGACCTTGGATATGAACAGGAGAAGGGGTATCAGATAGGTCTTAATGACATGCAGTTTTTCCACAAACCGCAACTTATATGATTTCCACTGGGCCACCCTTTCCTCGACTCTCCCCAGCCCCTTCTCCCAGTTGATCGTATCATAGTCCTGTCTGCCTACCCAGAGACCCAGGATCCGTACTTCATCCCTTGCTACTGGGTACTGACTGGGAAGTTTGAAAGCTGGTCTGCCCTGTCCTACCCAAATTGCGGAGCTCTTATCCTGGTTTATCTGGGCCCCCGCAGCCTGTGTGTATTCTGCCATCCAGGTCTGAACTCGCTCGGCTTCCTCCTTGCTACTGATTACTACTGTGACATCATCTGCGTAGGCGACACATCGCCATGTGTGTGAACCCAAAGAGATGCCCTCTAGTTGACCGCTAAACCCTCCACTCAACCTTCTGAGGAAAGGATCTAAGGAAAGGACGTACAGCAAGGGGCTGAGGGGACACCCCTGCCGTACCCCTGACCTCACTGCAAAGCTCTTGCCCACCCAACCATTTATTAGAGTGCTACTCCTTGCATTGCGATACAAAGTCTGGATCCACCCTATAAACTGGTCGGGTATCCCATAGCACCGAAGCACTAGCCATAGGTACTCCTGGGACACCCTGTCAAAAGCCTTAGACTGATCAAGGGTCAGCAAATACTTTCCCTTTGTCCCACCTTGACTCCTTTCCACTATTTCACGGATGGTACAAACTGCTTCCACTGCCCCTTTCCCCTTCACCGAGCAAAACTGTGCTGAGGACAAGAGACCACCCACTGCCCCAGCCAGGCGGTTGTAAATAATCCTGGCCATTATTTTCCTATCTACATTCAGAAGACTTATGGGTCTCCAGTTCTCGATAAGTTCCAGATTTCCCTTCTTTGCGAGGAGAACCAAAATAGAACACTGCTGTGAAGGGGCCAAACGCCCGTTCTGCAAACAATTATTAAAAATTGCAGCTAACACTGGAATCAGGACCACACGGAATTTTTTGTAGAACTCTGGGGTCAGCCCATCGGGACCCGGAGTTGTACGTGCTGATAGCGTATCAATAGCATCATCTACCTCTCCTGTGGTAATGGGCCTAAGCAGTTGTTCCATCTCCCCCTCCGAAACCTTTTCCAAGCCTGGGGCACTCTGCACGTATGATAGCATGAAGTTAGAAACCAAGCTCTCTTTCCCCCACAATTGGGTGTAAAACCGAATGACCCTGGCCTCGATTGAACGTTGGTTCGTCAATCGCTGCCCTGCTTCATCTCTCATAGCATAAATGACCTTGTGTCCTACTGCTACCTTGCAATTCTGGAAAGGATCCGGGGAATACCGATGCCCATATTCCCTTTCCAGAAGCAAAGCAGCGTATCGATCATATTGCAACAGCCTCAACTGGGCCTGCAAAGCTTCTATCTCTCCCTTCTCTAGATGGTTGGAGACCGCGTGGTCCAATTGCTTACGAAGACGACAGCACTGTGCCTGTAACCCCAGACTCTGCTTCCTGGCTAGGGACCGGAAAAGGGCCTTGACTCGCCCCTTTACCATGTCCCACCAGGCTCCCTTATCATCCATCACCTCCCATAGTGTTTCTTGGTCTGCTAAAAAACCCTCAAATATTTGTCTGTTTTCCTCTACTTCTAATAACTTTGCACTCAGTTTCCAAAATCCTGGGCCTTTCTGCGCCCCTTCGCATATTGTTAAGACTGTGGAAACTAAGGCATGATCTGAATATTCCGTCCATCTATTCGGCTGCCCCTGAAA
Source organism: Microcaecilia unicolor (assembly GCF_901765095.1). Lineage (NCBI taxonomy): Eukaryota > Metazoa > Chordata > Amphibia > Gymnophiona > Siphonopidae > Microcaecilia > Microcaecilia unicolor. The sequence goes on from NC_044032.1 coordinate 55,475,138, forward strand.
CTTAGCCAACCCGCCTACAAAGAGCCAGTCAATACGGCTCTCCGTGTCTCCCCTTCTAAAAGTGAACCCCTTCCCTCCCGCCACCTCCAGTCTTGCCTGTTTTACAATTGCTGCCAGCTGGAGGCTGTCATAACCCACCTGACGCCTGGACCCCTTTCTATCTGCTTGCTGTAAGACCATATTAAAGTCTCCTCCAAATACCACCAATTTGCTTGTATATAAATACGGTTTCACCCGGAGCAACAGCTGCTTGCGTTCCCAACTAATCTGGGGCCCATAAAAGTTAATGATTCGCACTGCTACCCCTCTAATGAAAACGTCTAAGACAACACACCTCCCTATCTCCACCTCTATTTCCCTCGTAATCTCCACTTCTCGGGTGGCAAAAAGAATAGCCACCCCTGCGCATCTTTCTTTGGCCAGAGACCAGAATGAGGGCCCCCCTTTCCAATCTCTCTTGGCCCGGTGCAGGAGCTGCAAAGAATCCAAATGAGTCTCCTGCAACAGGATGCAGTCTACCTTGCACTGGGTCAAATCGCTAAAGGCGACAAGTCTAGTTCTCTCTGCCTTTATGCTGGCTACATTCAGAGTTGCAAAGATTAAGGACAAGGCAGCCATGGTTTATTTCTTAAATTTCTTACCCCTCCTCATCTCTTCACCGCAATCCCTCTTCACAGATATTCCTGCCCCCATCATTTCTTCAGGATCCTCTATAATTTCTTCTAATTCCAAATCCTCCCACTCTGAGTCATCTTCCCCGGCTTTCTTTCTACCCTTTTTTTTCTTGGTTTCCTCTGGACCAGCCCTTTCCCCTTTCATCCCTTCCTTACCCTCCTCTATTTCCTGCATGAGGCCCTTCGTTAAACTAGTAGGATGTGATGTTAGACTGGGGGGTAACACTGCTGGCTCCTCTCTGTTAAGTCTTTCAGATGATTCATTCCTTGCTCCCCTCCCCTCCCTCCTCTTCTCCTCCAAAACCTCCCTTTGGGGTGGATTCATCTCAAGATCACCCTCTCCTTCACCTGAAACCTGAAACACTGCATATCGATTACTCTGGCTCTTCTCCAGAATATCTGTTCTCCCCGCTCGGGCTAGCCCCCTCCCCTCCTTCCTCCGACCCCCCTTCCCTCCATGTTTCCCTACCAGGGTCCATGCTTCCCCTTCTTCTCCCCCCTTCTCCCCACCTCCTTCTTCCATCCTTTCACCAATACCCCTTCTTTGAATGTGATCCAAACCTGATGCCCTTTTCTCCCCCTTTCCCTTTCCCTTAGTGCCTGCCTCTGTATGAATAGTGGTATTTGATTTATCCATTAATCCCTTTAATGCTTCCCGCTTCTGTCCTTGTATCCTTGTAGTTTCTGCTTGTGCCCCTTCCTCCCCCCTCCTCTCTTCCTCTACCTGATTGTGCGATGCTTGTGGGCACTTGCTAAAAGGGTGCCCCAAGCCTCCACACAGGTTACAGCGTATGGTAGTGCAGTCGCTGGTGTCATGATCTGTACTACCACATCGCGAGCACTTTAACACTGTACATGACATGCTTAAGTGACGGAAAGATCCGCACCTGTAGCACTGTCTGGGTTGTCCTGCATAAAAGCATTGAATTCGATCCCTTCCAATGTATGCGGCTGAAGGTATATGTTGGGTGACATAGCCTGCCTGTTTTAATTTTACAAGGGCACTCCACCCCCCCGCCCACACACGACTCTGGTCTGGTATTTTGCTTAATGGGGTCCTAATTTCGGCATACCGTCCCAACCAGTATGACAGGTCTGCAGCCATAAGAGATTCATTACGTACCAAAATGGTAATCTGGACTGCGTCCTGTCTACTGATGGGGACAGCCTTAAAATCCACCCATCTACCCTGATGCTGCACCTCTGTGTACTTTTCCCAAAACAGGTCCAAACCTCGCCCTGTTAAGAAACTAATATCATATTCAGGGATTCCCACAGGGTGTATGCATGCATACAAATCTTCAGGGATAAAGCCAAGGGAGAATACCATTCTTAAAACAACCTCTCTAGGTGGTGCTACCCCTGTGCCCACCCAACGCAGCTGGACAACATTTCGACGTTTTGGGGTAACACCGCTCCCGGGACCCCGCAACGGACCAGAAAATGGATTTCCCCTTGTCTCCATGTCTGACTCCTGCCTCCCCTCCTCCTTCCCTGTCTCTGCCCCTCCTCCCCGTACTACTGCTGCAAAGGATAAAGGGGCTGATACCAGTATGCTCCCCCCTTCCCCACTCCCTTCCTGCCTTCCTCCCCTCCCCCTCTCTTCCCCTCCCTCCTCTCCCATGTCCACTAACCCCACTATGTTCAGTTCACTTGTGCTGTTTCTGTCTCTTCCCCCTCTGCAATATTCTACTTCCAGTCCTTTGCCAGTTGCTGCTGTTCCCAACCAGCACTCGTTCCCTTGCTCTGCAACTGTCCCACTCAGACCAGGTCTGGGATCTGTCTCCTCTTGTAGCTGACACTCTCCTCCATGCACTTTCTCTGTTTCTGACACTGTCATACTCAGTCTGAGTCTTGGCTCCGCCTCCTGGTGCAGCTGACACTCTCCTTCATGTACTCTCTCTGTATCTGGCACTGTCTTACTCAGTCTGGGTCTTGGCTCTGCCTCCTGGTGCAGCTGACACTCTCCTCCATGCTCTGTCTTACTGGGTCTGGGACTTGGCTCCGCCCCCTGGTGCAACTGACACTCTCCTTCATGTACTCTCTCTGTATCTGGCAATGTCTTACTCAATCTGGGTCTTGGCTCCACCTCCTGGTGCAGCTGACACTCTCCTCCATGCCCTGTCTCACTCGATCTGGGTCTTGGCTCCGCCTCCTGGTGCAGCTGACACTCTCCACAATTCTCTCTCTCCTTTCTGGGACTCCTGCTTTGATGGGCATGAGTTTCTGAGAAGCTCCCTTCTGCTCTTTCTTCTTGTTTCTGCGTGGCAGAATCTATTGGGAGCCCCTGCCTGTCACTGAGCTTCCCCCATGATGTCATCAGCACTTCTGATTGAGATTGGATGGCAGCTCTTGGACAGCCCTGCTCAGAGGTCTGCCCTATCAATTCTGTCCATGAGTGACTGTGGTGTTCCCACGATGTTCCCGCCCTCTGTCCACCATATTTGCTCTCAGCTTCTTCCATCTCTTGTAGTACTCCACTACTCCATTCCTGTACTTTCCCATCCTCTTTAGTCTCTGTCTCCATCTGCAAAACCCCTTGTTTTTGCTCTACTTTCCCTCCCGTTGTTCCTGGTAACTTCTGTACTTGCTCAGTGTGTAGTGATTCTTCTCCTACCTCAGCATTCAAACTGTTCTGATTCTCCTCAGCATTCAAACTGTTCTGATTCTCCAGGCTGTCTTTCTTCTCTGTCTCTCCCAGCAAACCTGAGCTCTTCTCTGTGGGTTCGGCTATGCCCTGCCAGCTCTCTAAGTATAAGGGACGTTTTTGAATTTTTTTCAGTTTCATAGCTCTTTTGTGTTCCAAACTTGCCAGGCTCTCTTGCTGCATGCAGTGCTGGAGCCCCTCCTTATCCACAGTACCTGCCACAACTGGACTAGGAGCCTCTGTTCTACAAGGCTGGTAAGTGGATGGAGCACCTAGCTCTTGGGAATCCTGTAGGAAATAAAATACTGGTGATAACTGGGAATTATTTGTGTCAGTCTTGTCTTTCCCTCCTTCTGGCTGCTGCTGTTTCTCTTCCCCTGCTGTCCCTTCCAGCATAGCCTCTGGGGTGTCTGGAACCACGGAGTCCTGTGTGTCTCTGGGTTCTGCTTCCTGCTGGATCTGGGACTGCGTCTGGGTCTGCTGCATGCGTTCCCTGTTCAGGAAAACCTCACGAAGGGGATTATCTCTGCAGTTCTTTAGTTTTTGCAGCTGCCTTTGTTTTGCTGTAAGCCGCTTCTGGAGTGCTTCAACTCCCTTAACATACTTGTCTCGTGGGCCAGTGGAAGCCAGGTTACACATAGTTTTTGCTAGCTTCAGCCGCTTCCTCAGTACCTCTATTTCACCTTCTACTCGATTCATTTTCTTCACTGATCTAATTACCTCTTCAGGAGTCATATGCTGGGCCTCTTTCTTCTGCCAGGCCCTAGGCCTGGATTCCTTCTCCTCCTCTTCTTCCTCACTAACGTCCTCTTCAGACTCTCCGCTATTCTCTTCCACCACCTCTCCTCTGATACTGGATGCAGAGAACCCTGCTCTGGAACCCGGGCCCTGCCTTCTTGCCCCCTGTTCTTCACCCAGCTTAGGAATGTTATGGCCAGGACTTACAGTCAGGGTGAGCTGGCTCCTCAGCAAGCGCTGCTGGGCTCTGGTCCTTCCTCCGTCCACAGGCCTGGGCTCTCCTGGTTCTCCTGGTTGCATGCTTGGGGCTTGGGTGGAGGAAGCCTCCCCTTCATAGTGTTTCTCAGCTCCAAGTGTGCTAGGCCTTTCAGCCTGGGGCCCTCCTGCAGGGGGGCCCCCTCCCCTCTGCATTGTTCAGCAGCCACAGGGTACAGCAGCTCTCCTTTCAGCACCTCTTCACCACAGGTCTGTACTCTGTGTGTGTGTGTGTGTGTGTGTGTGTGTGTGCGTGCGTGTGTGTGTGTGTGTGTGTGTGTGTGTGTATGTATGTGAATGAGACTAACAAGTTAGTTACTTCTTCCATTAAAGGCCTGGTTGAAGAGCCAAGCTTTCACCTGCTTCCTGAAGTACAGATAGCCTTGTGTTAAGCAGAGTCTTAATTAGTCCTGTTGATTGAAGCACTGGTGTGGGTTCAGAGAAATCAAGAAACACCCTCAAACAATTTGATCTATCACAAAAGAGTGATCAAAAACTGAGTATACAGATCTTAATCTGAAACAAAATATGCTGCCCAAGAGGAAGGCAATGCAGCACTTGAAGATACCGAGTCACATGCTTCTGGGAGAAGCAACCAGTAAACAGTTGTGCTTACACTGATTACTGAAGTTTGTACTAATATATGGAAATTGTTAGAATCTAACAAATGTAAGCCCCCCCAAAAAAGTCACTGTGAACACAGCCAAACTGAATTGAAATGAACATCCAAGCCCCATAGAGGGGCATAATCGAAAGGCGCCGGCGAAATAGCTGGCCAGCCATCTCCGGCGCTGCAAGCAGGCGGAGCCAACCGTATTTTCGAAAAAGATGGTCGGCCATCTTTTTCTTCATTAATACGGTTGGGCCCAGCAAAATGTCAGAGTTCGCCGGGGTTGAGATGGCCGGCCTCGGTTTTTGGCCATAATGGAAAAAAATGCTGGCGATCTCAAACCCGGCGAAATTGAAGGCATTTGGTCATGGGAGGAGCCAGCATTTATAGTGCACTGGTCCCCCTGACATGCCAGGACACCAACTGGGCACCCTAGGGGGCACTTCTAAAAATTAAAAAATAAAATAAAAATAGCTCCCAGGTGCATAGCTCCCTTCCCTTGGCTGTTTAGCCCCCCAACCCCCCCAAACCCACTCCCCACAACTCTACACCATTACCATAGCCCTAAGGGGTGAAGGGGGCACCTACATGTGGGTACAGGGGGTTTTAGGTGGGTTTTGGAGGGCTCCCATTTACCACCACAAGTGGAACAGGTAGGGGGGGATTGGCCTGGGTCCACCTGTCTGAAGCGCACTGCACTTACTACAAACTGCTCCAGGGACTTGCATACTGCTGTCAGGGAGCTGGGTATGACATTTCAGGCTGGCATAGAGGCTGTCAAAAAACATTTTTTTTTGTTTTTTTTGGAGGTGGGAGGGGGTTGGTGACCACAGGGGGAGTAAGGGGAGGTCATCCCCGATTCCCTCTGGTGGTCATTTGGTCAGTTGGGGCACCTTTTTGAAGCTTGGTCATGAAAAAATAGGGACCAAGTAAAGCCAGCGAAATGCGGCCATCTCATGAGCACGCCCCGCCCCCCTCCGTCCCGCCTTCAGTACCCTGCCGACACGCCCCCTTGATGTTTCGCCGGCTCCATGACGGAAAGCAGTTGAACCCGGCCAAAATCGGCTTTCGATTATACCGATTTGGCCGGGTTCAGGAGAACGGCAACCATCTCCTGATTTGTGTCAGAAGATGGCAGGCGATCACTTTCGAAAATAAGCATGATAGTAATCTAGACAGGACCACCATTATTTGCTATTTTGTCAAAAATGTCAGTCTGGAGAGTGATTCATCCCTCTTCTCCACTTACCCCCATATTCTATAAAAAGTGTTAAAAATTGTTTGCATGCAATTTAATTGAATAATGAGCCACTTAGCACCAATAATTGAGATCTTAAGCAATTATTGGTGCTAACTGGAATTAATAAAAATGTACTTACATAAATTTAGGCATGGGATCTTCATGTAAATTTTATGTGTGGGTCCAAAAAGGAGTGTGGCCTTGGACAGTCATGGGTGGATCGGGGCATTCCATTAATTTATGTGTGTTATAGAATAATGGGGATCTATGCCTAATTTACACCATGGTTTCACTGGTGTAAATGGTTGCACCTAAATGTACTTGCATTTCCCCGTGCTAAGCGCTATTCTATAAATGGCACCTAACTTTAAGTGTTGTTTATGGAATAGCACTTAGCACCATTTTTTTCAGCGCTGATCTTTTAGGCACAATTTATATAATTCAGTCCTTAATTTCTATTTTTGAAACCTTCAGCTTCAGTGTGTTCACAGTTGACCAGATTTTTGAGAAGTTCAAACAGTATTTTAGCCAGGACACAACAACCCAACACTGCATCAAGTGACAACTGTACTTAAATGCCATTTGCATAGATCTAGAATTTAAAAACCACAAAATCTAAGGCACTTTAATTAAGTAAGGAAAATATTTAAAAAGGGTTGCCGACAGAGCAGAGCTCTGAAGAATCCCAGAGCACAAAGGAAACCAGGCAAATACCTCTTCCTTATTGAAATCACTCCCACAAATCCCACAGCATCAAAATCTCACCCTGTTTCACTTTTTTGTATGGAAAACTTGTTTCAGAAAAGTAAATACAACCAATATAGTAAAATATATACTGCATTGACTGAAAGAATAGTTTTATACAAGGGTAAGAAGTGAAAATAATGAGTGGAGTGGAACGGATAGATGTGAATCTAGGGGCCATGCAATAAAGCTACAAAGTAGTAATTTTAAAACAAATCAGAGAAAATATTTCTTCACTCAATGTGTAATTAAGCTCTGGAATTTGTTGACACAGAATGTGGTAGAAGCAGTTAGCTTAGCCGGGTTTAAAAAAGGTTGGACAGCTTCCTAAAAGAAAAGTCCATAAGCGATTGTTAAGATTGAATTGGGAAAATCCATTGCTTATTTCTAGGATAAGCAGCATAAAATGGATTGTACTGTTTTGATATCTTGCCAGGTACTTGTAACCTCGATTTCTCAGATTTGTAGTAAATTTAAAACAAATTGGAGAAAAGTTTTCTTCACCCAACACATAATTAAACTCTGGAATTCATTGCCGGAGAACGTGGTGAAGGCGGTTAGCTTAGCAGAGTTTAAAAAGGGGTTAGATGGTTTCCGAAAGAACAAGTCCATAAACCACTACTAAATGGACTTGGGAAAAATCCACAATTCCAGGAATAACATGTATAGAATGTGTGTATGTTTGAGAAGCTCGCCAGGTGCCCTTGGCCTGGATTGGCCGCTGTTGTGGACAGGATGCTGGACTCGATGGACCCTTGGTCTTTTCCCAGTGTGGCATTACTTATGTACTTATGGCCACTGTTGGAAACAGGATACTGGGCTTGATGGACCTTCAGTCTGTCCCATTATGGCAACACTTACACTTATGTTCTTATGTAAGATCCACTAGGCTCACCATTTGGTAAAAGACCTTTCCACTTTTAGAAATGTTCAGGAAGCGACCTATATTGAAAGTGATGCACATAATCCATCACTGCAGGGAAGGTCTTTCTATTGAACTTACATAGTGGTGGATTCTGTGAATCACTAGGAGGAATTACCATCAAAGAAAGAGAGGAAGGAGGAGGTAGCAGGATGCTGTGGCTCTCAGATTAGTTGGGGACAGGGTTACTTATTTTTTTTCTCCACTGAAAATTTGTTTTTTATCACATTTGGTTGGACTGAGTTCCTGGAGGGGTCCAGTTGCAAGCAATGTTCCAGAGAGTAATTAGTTCTAATCCAAGGGAGAAGGATACTTTGCTGAGAGTAGGGATGTAGCAGAGTGGAAATATTTAAATGTGAAGTGTTCATACTCTTAAAGGAACAAGAAGTATCAGTTTCCCTAATTCTGCTCAATTATTTTAATAATTGTCCATTTCTGTTTGATTTCTCAGATATTTTTGTTTCTGTTGTGGTATGACTGAACCTGATCTGATTTTTGATTTAGTAAACCATGATTTTGTTTTGAAGCAATACTTTTTTTATGGACCATTTGTCTGCTGAGAGAATGAGTGCTGTTGCCTGACTATAAACTGAACAGATCGTGCTTTTGAGTGTGCCTTCGACCAAGAGACACTGCTGAGGGAATTTATCTTGCTTGAATAAGTGCATGCTGCACTTTAGTTCTGCTGAGAGACAGATTCAGCCTCAACTGCTCAAAACTGACCATATGTGTGGTTTATGTTTCCAGAATTAAACATTCACATTCCCTTGGTTGTTTTTTGGGTTCTTTTTGGTGGTGGTGGTGGTGGGGTATTCTTTTTAAAGCATAGTATGCGGTTCATGACCATGTCAGAGCTGTCCGCATAAATGCCTTTTCATACTGACCCATTTATATTATCCCCTTGATTCTTGCAGTTTTGTCTTCTTCTAGGGAAGACTCCTGAATCATGGACCCATGGAGGGTTGCCCCAGAGGCAAATAAGGGTTGCCAGAGAATAGATAGATAGATTAAGGGGAGATCACCTATACAACTCCCCCAAGCTATGTGAAATCTTTCTGACTTGCTGCTTACTATATAATTTGACACTAACCTACAGGCACCCTGATGGAAGAGTGATAGCAGCATGGAGTGGAGGAGTGGCCTAGTGGTTAGGGTGGTGGACTTTGGTCCTGAGAAACTGAGTTCAATTCCCACCTCAGGCAGCTCCTTGTGACTCTGCGCAAGTCACTTAACCCTCCATTGCCCCCATGTAAGCCGCATCAAGCCTGCCATGAGTGGGAAAGCGCGGGGTACAAATGTAACAAAAAAAAAGAGCCTTTTGAGAGTGACAAGAAGACAGGCCAAGATGCAACACTCTTACAAACAGGCTTTAGCAGCTAGGAAGGATGATTCATAAATACTTCTTGTGAATAAGTGAACAACTTTATTTTGAGTTCTTTTAATGACAAATGTTGTGGCACCACTGGGAGGGCCTCCACCTACCTTCCATACCTACCACTGTGATTTAAGTGTCTATGAAGAAGTACTTAATTTATCTATCTGCTTATTTATTTATTTGACATATTTATATACCATCTACCTGGGATCCTAAACACTGAACAATATACACAAATAACAATAAAATAAGGCAACACAATACAATGAATTATACATTGAGAATATAAAATGATTTTTCTGGTGGAAACATTGTGCTGTTGTGGGCTCAGAGTTTTTGTCAGTGCCAGCAGAGCAGGCAAAGCTATGGATGCCTATAGTGAGTGGAGTGGGCCTTGGGGTAGCTTCAAGAGCAGCTTTGGTATGGGGAACTGGGAATTATCTTCTTTCCAGATGGATGAGTAAACCTAAGAACAGCAGTGGATGGAAAGTGGTTGTGTCCACTGAAAGAAGCTGTTTGGACCAAGATGTGAGGCACATTAAGTGTCAACTTATAAACTGTACATACTACCAACTGAAACTTTTCTATCCTTAAATGTATGCACTCGTCCACTCCCTAACCTGGTAACTTTTCTGTGGAGAGAATTTTGCCCCTCAGTGTATAGGAAGGAAAATCCTCTTCTGTAGTTGTCTTAAAGTAGGGTGTGACTGTGGGACAGCAGGTTCTAGCAGTCCTGCTAGGGTTCTCCCTGTTGCTATTCAGATGGATCCTGGTATATTTTTTTGCAACTTGATGCTGGAGCAGCCTCTCAGGGTAACAAGTGACTTTTCACAATATATTGCAGATTGTGGCATAAATAGACCAAACTGAACAAGGTGCAAAAATTCAGCTTTGCAAGTTTACTCATGATATAGAAGTCAAATTCTCAGGTTCAAAAAGATATAAATACTCAGGTTGAAAATCTGTGGTAATATTAATCTGCTATTGCTTCTAATGTGGAGAGTTTAATGATTCATGCTTATTTAGAAATGACTGAGAATCGTTCTTGTGCAAAAACATTTAAGACTCTATTTTTCTTCACTCATTATCTGACTCCTTTGGAACTTTTTTTTTAAAAATATACTTGAGGGAAATATTAGTTTCCCCTTAAGTTGATACTTAATTAGTAAATATATTTCAAGATCCTAGAGGTTCCAGAATGCGTAATGAAGGACAATTAGATCAGTTTTAACTTCTATGTAGTTTGGATATTTCACCCTACATAATAATAATAATAATAATATTATTATTATTATTATTATTATTTTTAATTAAATTTTTCATTTTAATTTCAACATATCACTTGAAATTTGAAAAGATGATTTTAAGTCAAAATATATACATTGAAAATAATAATTATACATTTCTTAATCAAAGGAATGATCTATTGCTCATCTTTAGTCCAACAATTGGAGGCATTACACAATACATAAGGAAATCAAAACTTAGGGTAGATTAATAACATCTGACACTAAGAAAGAAAAAGGCGGCCGAGAAGAGCTACCGGGTTGCATATACTATTACAGAGTCGAAGTTTTTACAATCCTTGGATGTGTCATAGGTAGTTTAGCCAGTTTAGCTTCCAAAAAAGAATTTAACTGTTTTGATTCAAAGAAAACGTATTTAACAGAGTTGAATTTTAAAACACATTTTCAGGGAAAGTTCAACCAAAATAGGGCCCCCAATTGCAAAGCTTTCGGGCACAATTTAAGAAACTCTTGTCTTTTCTTCTGTGTTGTTCTCGAAATATATGGGTAAACTCTTATTTTACAGTCCAAAAAAAGTTGATCTTTATGAAGAAAGTATTGTTTAAGTACCCAGTCTCTATCAGGTTGTAAGATAAACACAACTTTAAATGTATCAGTTGTCAATCCAATTTTATCATCTTGCAATATTTGAGTTAGGTTCATATCTAAATTCCCTCTGTTTTCTGCCCAATAACTAATTCCTAATCCACACCATTGCCTCCTATCCCATGACACTTTAATTTTCTCAAGAGTCTCTCATGAGGAACTTTATCAAAAGCTTTTTGAAAATCTAGATACATTACATCAACAGGCTCACCTTTATCCACATGTTTATTCACGCTTTCAAAGAAATGAAGGTAATCAATAGAAATCAAACAAAATTAAAACATGGAAAAGAAAATAAGATGATACCTTTTTTATTGGACATAACTTAATACATTTCTTGATTAGCTTCCGAAGGTTGCCCTTCTTCATCAGATCAGAAATAAGCAAATGTGTTAGCTGACAGTGTATATAACAGTCCCTCATAGATGGTCTAGCAGGGTGGGTAGGAGATGTGCATGGGGACTTCAAAGCATCCCATAGTCTAGCACGATATTTGTGGGGAGGGGAGGGGAGGCAATTGGTGAGGCATGACTTCCCTCGGCTGAACCCATGCTGACTCTGTCCCATTAAACCATGTCTGTCTACGTGTTCTGTAATTTTATTCTTTATAATAGTTTCCACTATTTTGCCTCGCACCAACATCAGGCTTTCCTGGATCACCCTAGAACCCTTTTTAAAAATCGGCATCACATTGGCCATCCTCCACTCTTTAGGTACTATGGATGATTTTAACAACAGGTTCCATATTACTAACAACAGATGAGCAATTTTATGCCTGAGTTCTTTGAGTACCTTTGGATGTATGCCATCTGGTCCAGGTAATTCACTACTCTTTAATTTGTTGATTTGGCTCAGTACATCAGTACATCTTCCAGGTTCACTGAGATTTCTTTCACATCATCATCCTTGAAAACCATTTCTGGTACAGGCAGATCTCTTACATCTCTTCTGTAAAGAACAAATCAATCTCCACTATGGCCTTGTCCTAATATTTAGAGACTGTCAAAAAGTGAGTGGTAGCCTTCTGGGCTCTAAGTAACATTATGGCTGAGGAAGCAGGGGCTTTGAATTTAACTTATACATTTTATTTTTGTTACCTTTGTACCCTGTGCTTTACCACTCATGGCAGGCTCAATGTGGCTTACATGGGGCAATGGAGGGTTAAGTGACTTGTCCAGAGTTACAAGGAGCTGCCTGTGCCTGAGGTGAGAATTGAACTTAGTTCCCCAGGACCAAAGTCCACCACCACCCTAACCACTAGGCCACTCCTCCACTCCATTTTCACTGGCAGTTTAAGAAGAGTTATAAGAGGAGACAATGGAGGGTCAAGTAACTTACCCAAGATCACAAGGAGTATCAGTGGTATTTGAACCCAAGCTTTAATGGTTCCCAGCCCACTGGTCTAACCGTTAATCTACTCCTCCACTACCATAATACAGCAAACTATAGTAACTGAATATTGAAAACACAAATGTTTGCGGAAGAAATCTAAAATCATCCAAAGATAAGCACCATTAACTGCTGAAACAAATGTAACAAATGTATTTGTAACCTGCTTCAAACTTTTTTGATGAGGTGTGTCATCAAGTTCTGCTAATAAAGGAGTAAAAAGCAGATTTAAGCATGTTCCTGACCTACACCTTTATAGACAGCTACAAATCTAGCAAGTCTTCAAGATAACATACCTGAGGGACAATAGACATGACAAAATCATCCACTAAGTTGATACAAGAATGACAAGTACCAACTTAGTAATGGGGCCTCCATTCTGAGTCAACCATCCAGAGACCACTCTAAAACATTTGTTGACAGCTACTAAAGAGAATACATCTGCAACCCTGGTACAAAACACATAGGAATTTGGATTCACTTTCTTTATCTGAATGGAGAAGAGAAAATAGTGCTCTGCTCCTGCATCGTTTCTCTGTCTTTTTTGTTATTATTATTATTATTATTTGAAATTCTAAATAAACAGTACAATAAGCACAAGAAAACAATATAGCCCACATCACAGGATTGAAAGGAGAAATAAAGTAAATAGATAAAATCATAATACTCAATATTTATCCTGGTAATCTATAAGGCAAGTTTCTCTTTCTGATGAGGTGCTGATGATTTCATCAGCAAGGAGGCGGGGATAGGTTTATCTGGTGTGCGGATGTTATAATGCCGTTGTATCGCTCCATGGTGCGACCGCACCTGGAGTATTGTGTTCAGTACTGGTCTCCGTATCTCAAAAAAGATATAGTAGAATTGGAAAAGGTACAGCGAAGGGCGACGAAAATGATAGTGGGGATGGGACGACTTTCCTACGAAGAGAGGCTGAGAAGGCTAGGGCTTTTCAGCTTGGAGAAGAGACGGCTGAGGGGAGATATGATAGAAGTGTATAAAATAATGAGTGGAATGGATCGGGTGGATGTGAAGCGACTGTTCACGCTATCCAAAAATACTAGGACTAGAGGGCATGAGTTGAAGCTACAGTGTGGTAAATTTAAAACGAATCGGAGAAAATTTTTCTTCACCCAACGTGTAATTAGACTCTGGAATTCGTTGCCGGAGAACGTGGTACGGGCGGTTAGCTTGACGGAGTTTAAAAAGGGGTTAGATAGATTCCTAAAGGACAAGTCCATAGACCGCTATTAAATGGACTTGGAAAAATTCCGCATTTTTAGGTATAACTTGTCTGGAATGTTTTTACGTTTGGGGAGCGTGCCAGGTGCCCTTGACCTGGATTGGCCACTGTCGGTGACAGGATGCTGGGCTAGATGGACCTTTGGTCTTTCCCAGTATGGCACTACTTATGTACTTATGTACTTATGGCTGCTTGTCAAAAGGGGGTTAACATGATTGGTGTTGTGTCTCATGTTTTAGCTTTTTCTCCTTCCCAAAGTGGCTCCAATTTATCTCCCCCAAACATCCACAACTATATTTGCTGCAGAAAACAAATGGAACAAATGAGGATTCGGTTCGTTGCGCCACTTTTCATTCAGTTCATTTATAGGTATATGAACTGAAAATGCCCTAATTTATTGTTCTGTTAACATTCATCCAAAATGAGTGCACATCCGTAAGGTTCAAGGAACTATGGGGGTCTTTTTCTAAAGCTTAGCTCAAGCTACGGGCCCTGCTGCAGTTAACTTGAGCTAAATTTAGTAAAAGACCCCCTTAGGGATGTTCCACTGGGTTGAGAAAACAACAAGAAGTGATTTCAAGGCAAGCTATGGTGGAAGCATTAGAGTTACAGCAAGCCAGGATATAAAAAAAACACAAATATGTATATACAATGTTGACATACCTTTACCCTTAGTTTTTTGTAGGCTATTTGCATAGTCAAAAATCATTTGTATTTTAATGGGGGAGGGGGTAATGAGGTTACTATGAAGGGGACACTGGGCAAAGAAATCAGAGCTCTGGTTATATTCTTATTGGCAAAGAATGATTTGCTAACATAATTCTAAGTAGTTTGCAACAGCTGTCGTACCATGGGTGAAGTTAACAATTTTAAACTCAATTATTCAAGCTTTTATTAAACCATATGCATACTTAATAGAAACTGTTCAATTATATTAAAAGATGTTTCAAGAGAAAGCTTCCCAGAAGTTAATTTAAACTGAAGCAGACACATGTCTACCATAAAAGTAAACTCCAAGGCAATAATAGTTCCAGGAGAGCAAAACGTATCCACTCTATATATAATCAACTCTTCTCTCTCTTACTTTATCATGGACCGCAGCAGTTTAACTCAAAGGCTCAATACTTTATTGCCCTTAAGCTTTACATGCCCACCTCATCCTAGGTCTCCTACATTCCTTAATTGTTTATTATTTCTTACAGTATCTCCAGTAGACTGGGTTATATTCCCCTATAGGTATGTGCTCCCTTTCAGTGCTTGATTCTTGGTGTTATCTTAGTGTTACATGTAAACACAATTCAGTCACTATTGCGATTTGAGTGAATACCATGTATGTATACTGATGTGATTTTACTATTGGGTTGGATCACTGTTGTATTACCATTATCACTGTATATATATAGTTTCTATGGAATTTTCACTTACACTTAACTTTTAAATTGTAGTTATGTCTATGTTTTTAAGCATGTTCTTTTAATGTTTTATATATGGCTTGCTTTTAATTGAACTTTTTTGTTTGATAGTTAATGTGCACATTGTATATGGTTTTATTATTAGTATAAATATTGAATTGTTTTGATTTATATGATTTTAATGTGGATGTTTGAATATTAGTTCTACCCCTGACGCAGCCTGTGAAGAATATATGGCCATGTCAGGTTACTGTTTATAATAAAGCTACACAACTTTCCAGACTGCTGGTTTACTTGTCTTCTGTTACTACACCTAGATTGCGGATCTGTTGCCTCTGTTCTTTTGCTGTATAAACCCTAAAGTTAGACACCAATTGCTTGTGTCATTATTTAATACTAGCACACATGTGATTGTTAGTTATTTATGTAATCCTCCATTATATGGAGATTACTAGAGTTTGGTGTCAGCTCTATGGAGTCAATGGGGGGAGAGCTGGGATGTCACTGAGTGGGAGGAAATCCAGCCAAAAGGGAGTGGAGATGAAATAAGTTGCAGAAGGAAAGTGGGTTGAAGAGTTGATTGATAAGGGAAGTGGAGCTGTAGGTAAGAAAGGCTCCTGTTTGGGGAGGGTGAAGCAGTGTTTAGTTGCCTCTACCCCCACTGGGACCCTTGGAGGAGAGAGGAATCCCAAATTGGCTAAAGAAACTCTGGCTGGATTGAGGTATAGTTGCTGCTCATACAAGTGGCAACTGGGACGGTTGTGATAAACTGGGTGGGTAAGGGGAACCCAGCCTAAGAGCAGGACTAGAACAGGGGAAGCCTGTTCAAGACCAGATTGCAGCTCAAGAAGTGCAATACTAGAAGAAGGACAGTCTAAAAGGTCTGTGCCTGAGGGAAGTGGATTGAGATGAGAGAAATTCAGGAGCAGCCTTGGATTATTACCAGCCCCTGGGATGGGTATAAGGATAGGAGTGCTTGTAAAAGTGTAATTTCATTAAAACCAAGCATGCACACTGGGAGGGAAGCAGGGCAGGTAGTGCAGTGGTGAACAGCACTGGGGGAAGGCTTCTTCTGGTGGAAAATCATGGGATACGAGGTAGTGTCGTATTATGGATTAAAAACTGGTTAAAATATAGAAAACAGAGAGTAGAGTTACATAGTCAGTATTCTCAATGGATTCCCCAAGGGTCTGTGCTGGGACTGCTGCTTTTTAACATATGTATAAATGATCTAGAGATGGGAGTAACTAGTGAGATAATTAAATTTGCTGATTACACAAAGTTATTCAAAGCTGTAAAATCGCAAGAAGATTGTGAAAAATTACAAGAGACTGGGAGATTGAGCATCTAAATGGCAGATGATGTTTAATGAGCAAATGCATGTGGGAAACAGGAACCTGAATTATAGTTATGTAATGCAAGGTTCCACATTAGGAGTCACCGACCGGGAAAGGGATCCAGGTGTCATTGTTGATGATACGTTGAAACCCTCTGCTCAGTGTGCAGCGCCTAAGAAAGCAAATAGTATGTTAGGTATTATTAGGAAAGGAATGGAAAACAAAAATGAGGATATTATAATGTCTTTGTATTGCTCCGTGATGCGACCACACCTCGAATATTGCGTTCAATTCTGGTCACCGCATCTCAAAAAGGGTATAGTGGAATTAGAAAAGGTATAGAGAACAGTGACGAAAATGATAAAGGGGATGGGACTACTTTCCTATGAGGAAAGGCTAAAGTGGCTAGGGCTGTTCAGCTTGGAGAAAAGATGGCTGAGGGGAGATATGATAGAGGTCTACAAAATAATGAGCGGAGTAGAACGAGTAGACGTGAATTGCTTGTTTACTGTTTCCAAAAATACTAGGACTAGGGGACGAGCAATGAAGCTAGAAAGTAGTAAATTTAAAATGAATCAGAGAAAATATTTCTTCACTCAATGTTATCAATAGAAATCAAACAAAATAAAACATGGAAAAGAAAATAAGATGATACCTTTTTTATTGGACATAACTTACTACATTTCTTGATTAGCTTTCGAAGGTTGCCCTTCTTCGTCAGATCGGAAATAAGCAAATGTGCTAGCTGACAGTGTATATAAGTGAAAACCTTCAAGCATTACTATGACAGTCTGACAGGGTGGGAGGATGGGGGTGGGTCGGAGGTATGCATGGGGACATCAAAGCATATCATTGATATTCTAACAGGATGGGTGTGGATAGGTGAGGGGTGGGGTGATCAACAGAGACATACAGCTTTTATACACTCAATGTGTAATTAAACTCTGGAATTCATTGCCAGAGAATGTAGTAAAAGTGGTTAGCTTAGCAGGATTAAAAAAGGTTTTGATAGCTTCCTAAAGGAAAAGTCCATAGACCATTATTAAAATGGACTTGGGGAAAATCCACTGCTTATTTCTAGAATAAACATCATAAAATGTATCGTACTGTTTTGGGTTCTTGTCAGGTATCTGTGACCTGGATTGGCCACTGTTGGAAACAGGATGCTGGTCTTGGTGGACCTTCGGTCTGTCCCAGTATGGTAATACTTATGTACTTATGGCTTGGGGACCCTCCACCGTTCCAGGCATGTGGGGTTGCAGCAGGGGTGGAGAGCAGTGGGGAAGTAGGGCAAAATTTGGGTTCAGTCCCCCCCCCCCAAAAAAACAAATGAGGTCTAGTTATATGCCTGGTTAAGTGTGTCACACATGTGAGCATCTTCTGTTGTGACACACCTAACAAAAAGTTGAGAACAACTGCTCTAGAGTACAGATGACCTAGTATGGATCCAGGGCTACATGCATGTTTCCCTCTTTTGTCGGGTACTTCTCTGGTGGTCCAGTACAATACGCTACTTCATTCAGTTCTAAATCAGTTTTTCTTTTCTGCCTGCGTATGCAGCAATTTTGTGCTTTTCTCTGCTTCTGCCTAGCAAAAGGTCTGTGCACTTCTCATAATTTCTCTTCATTGTTAGCAGTCCTGCAGATTAGTGGCAGAATATCTTAGTTTCTGGAAGCTGCTGCAACAGCTCTAATACATAATTTTAGCTTGTTTGGGGATTCATTGTACTTCAAGAACGATTGCAGCAATGTAAATGGTATTGTTTAGGAAGATAAAATATCTGGATAGCACTGTTGTACACATTCTCATAGGAAATATTTGTGTATATCTTTGAGAAAGAAGCAAATTATAGGAAAGCTATGGAGGAAGAGGGGCTGAATGCACCTATTGTGATTTTCTGATAAAAAAAAATCTTGGAGTCTTCTGCTAACGGCAGTTAACCAGTCTTGATGAAACAATCATAGTTGATTTTTGTTTTATTTGTACCCCAAGCTTTCCCACTCATGGCAGGCTCAATGCAGCAGGCAATAGAGGGTGAAGTGACTTGCCCAGAGTCACAAGGAGCTACCTGTGCCGGGCATTGAACTCAGTTTCTCAGGACCAAAGTCCACCACCCTAACCACTAGACCACTCCGTGTCTGTTACTTACCATGTAATATACTATTAAGATAACTCTTCTATAAGAAAGGCAAAACTATCTTCATATTGCTTCACAGGAGAATGATAGCAGGAGATTATGGTAGAACTCTTAGGTGCTAAAAAACTTGTCTTCTTTTATCTCTCTGTTATTTATTGTTCAGCAAGGAGCATTAGCATGACTCCTCCACATTGGAACAACTAATTAGGTGCTTGACATATCTTAACAGCATTTGCTGTGTACCTAAGAGGTGTAGGTGAACACTGCAATTACACTTTAACACTTTGATACATTGTGCAAAATGGTCTAAATTCACATTTGAAGATGGTACAATTTGAAATCTACTGTACGTTAGAAGTTTTACTACTACTACTACTACTACTACTACTACTACTATTTAGCATTTCTATAGCGCTACAAGGCGTACGCAGCACTGCACAAACATAGAAGAAAGACAGTCCCTGCTCAAAGAGCTTACAATCTAATAGACAAAAAATAAAGTAATCAAATCAATTAATGTGTACAGGAAGGAGGAGAGGAGGGTAGGTGGAGGCGAGTGGTTGCCAGTGGTTATGAGTCAAAAGCAATGTTAAAGAGGTGGGCTTTCAGTCTAGATTTAAATGTGGCCAAGGATGGGGCAAGACGTAGGGGCTCAGGAAGTTTATTCCAGGCATAGGGTGCAGCGAGACAGAAGGCACGAAGTCTGGAGTTGGCAGTAGTGGAGAAGGGAACAGATAAGAAGGATTTATCCATGGAGCGGAGTGCACGGGAAGGGGTGTAGGGAAGGACGAGTGTGGAGAGATACTGGGGAGCAGCAGAGTGAGTACATTTATAGGTTAGTAGAAGAAGTTTGAACAGGATGTGAAAACGGATAGGGAGCCAGTGAAGCAACTTGAGGAGAGGGGTAATATGAGTAAAGCGACCCTGGCGGAAGACGAGACGGGCGAAAACACATTGGGGTAATTTTATAAAGGATTCATTGGTGCATGTAAATCCTGTTCTGTGCACATTAACCCCCGGATTCTATATTGTGCACCTAGGGGCCCTTTTACAAGACATCGGTAAATCCAACATGGCCACGGGTGGTAGTTCAGCCTTGAGTGCGTGCCTTTTCTGGTGCACCGTAAAGATTTTTTTTATTTTATAGCGCTTCACTAAACCGGCAGTAATCAGGCATTGCCATATGCTGCCCAGTTACCACTGGGTTACTGTGGGAGCCCTTACCACTATCTCAATGGGTGGCAGTAAGTGCCCCCCCCCCCCCCCTGCATGGCCACACAGTACATAAGTACATAACTAATGCCACACTGGGAAAAGACCAAGGGTCTATCGAGCCCAGCTTCCTCTCCATGACAGCAGCCAATCCAGGCCAGGGGCACCTGGCAAGCTTCCCAAATGTACAAACATTCTATACATGTTATTCCTGGAATTGTGGATTTTTCCCAAGTCCATTTAGTAGTGGTTTATGGACTTGTCCTTTAGGAAACCATCTAACCCCTTTTTAAACTCTGCCAAGCTAACCACCTTCACCATGTTCTCTGGCAACGAATTCCAGAGTTTAATTATGTGTTGGGTGAAGAAACATTTTCTCCGATTTGTTTTAAATGTACTACACTGTAGTTTCATTGCATGCCCCCTAGTCCTAGTAGTTTTGGAAAGCGTGAACAGACACTTCACATCCACCTGTTTGATTCCACTCAATATTTTATATACCTCTATCATGTCTCCCCTCAGCTATCTCTTCTCCAAGTTGAAAAGCCCTAGCCTCCTTAGTTTTTCTTCATAGGGAAGTCGTCCCATCCCTGCTATCATTTTAGTCACGCTTCACTGCACCTTTTCCAATTCTACTATATTTTTCTTGAGATGCGGTGACCAGAATTGAACACAATACTCAAGGTGCGGTTGCACCATGGAGCGATACAACGGCATTATAACATCCTCACACCTGTTTTCCATACCTTTCCTAATAATACCCAACATTCTAGTTGCTTTCTTAGCCGCAGCAGCACACTGAGCAGAAGGTTTCAGTGTATTATCGACGACACCCAGATCCCTTTCTTGGTCTATAACTCCTAATGTGGAACCTTGCATGACATAGCTATAATTCGGGTTCTTATTTCCCACATGCATCACCTTGCACTTGCTCACATTAAACGTCATCTGCCATTTAGCCACCCAGTCTCCCAGTCTCGTAAGGTCCTTCTGTAATTTTTCACAAGTAAGTAATCCTACTACATGTCCATTTCCTTTAAGGGCTTTTTACCCGCTGTGGTAAAAATAATGCTGGTGCACAAGAAAAACTGCCCCTGCCTGTACTACGGGGCCCTTTTTCCTGCAGCTTAGTAAAAGGATCTCATAGCATTCTGTGCTGAAATCCAAATATATTCGATAACAACGCACATAATTAATTGGTTTAACAAGCTAATTCAAAAAAAAAAAAAAGCACAAAAGGGCCTCCAAGGCTGGGACAATGGCACCACATGCACATGCCTCAGAGGTCAAAAAAACAATGTCCTTCATAATGAGCAAATCTCTCAAAAAGACCTCCTTTAGTAGACTTTCTGCAGCAAAAGTCCCAAAACACTTCAAGGTGTAGCAGCTGATTCTAATGAACCACCAGAAAAACAAGAAATAATGAGCACTAATAGGCAATAGTTAGAATTTATGCGCACAACTCCCTAAGCGTATTCTATAACACACCGTGTCTAAATTTTAATGCACACAGGCAAAAAAAGGCATGGTTATAGGCAGGGAAATGGGCATTTGGTGGGAGTTCCAAAAGTTAAGTACGTTGTTATAGAATATGGCCTTCAGCTGGGGTTTATGCCACATTTTCATTGGTATAAATGGATGCATGTAGTTTTAGGCACTAGGATATTGATTAAGCATGTTCTATATACCGCGCCTAAATGTAGGCACCGCTTACAGAATATGCTTAGGCGGAAATGTTTTCTGTGTGGATTTTATAAGCACCATATATAGCATCTGGCCCTAAGGGCCTCATAAAAAGACCCCACACATAAAAGTATGCACAGTGGCAAGTTGTCATCGCTCATGTGACCCAAGACTAGGTGTGTTCAGATAGGAGTCAGAGTGGCGCATGGGTAGAGTCACAACATATGAAGGAAGTTTCTGTGCTTTAGAAATGAAGAGTTTGCATGTGCTGGGAGGCAGAAGAGAGATTACCACCTCCAAAAAACATCCCAGTACATTTCAATGGGAAAAGCAGTTCCAACAGCTGCAGCATGCATACACTGATTTATTTATTTTTTTAATTTATTTATGTCCATTTATATACCGTATCTTATTGCAACTGCAAAACAGAACGGTTTACATTTATAAAAGAAAAAATACAGCATCATATATACAGTTAAACAGACAATGGAACTCCATTCATGACAGGAAAGCACAGCAAACAGAATTAACTACATAATATAAACTAATACAGATTAAAATTTAATATACAGTGAAGCTACCCATTTATAACCATTTCTCTTATTCTAGGTTCTGTTCTATATAATTTATAAAGAAGTAGGTCTTCAAGAGTTTCCGAAAGTGAATATAGGATTTCTCCAGTCTAATCTTATTTGGAAGACTGTTCCAAAGAGAAGGAGACAAATAGAAAAAAGCCGATCTTCGTGTGGATTCCCATCTCGCCTTAGCAAGAGGCGGAATAACCTCGTAACATAATGATTAAAGAATTGCAGCTTTCAAGACGCCTTCCTCTCTAATCTCCTTTCCTGATCAGACACACACTGAGAAAACACACATATACATGCTCAGACACACATACATATGTAAACCTATAGCCATCACACATGAATTTACATGCTAAGGGATTGTAACAAATTCCATGAGCCATGCTCTGCATGCTTTGCCTACTTGTTTTTGGCATAACATTGAACCTTCTGTGTATATAATGAACAGTCCACTTGTTCACTACCAAGCTTAATATAATCATACTACTCTTGCTGTAATTGAGGCAAGAAAAAATTGTATCTGACTACAATTGACTTTTTTTCCTAAGCCTTTTTAAGCTGAAACAGCTACATTTGAAGGTGTTAGCACACTTGTTAATTATATCGCAACTGTAATTTTCTGTATATTGGAATTACAGAAAAGCAATTGCAGAGCTGATCCAGAATACAGCTGCTAAGTTAATTTTTCGCAAAACTAGATATGATCATGTATCTTCTTTGTTGGTTGATTTGCATTGACTTCCAATAACAGCAAGAATAATTTTTTTAAAATATGTTGTTTTGTTTTTGCCCATTCAAGTTGACATCATTAGTCACACTATTGTATGAAGGGAGAGAACACCGTACTCACAAATATATGATGCTGAAAGTTCCTTCATTTAGAGGAAATAAACATAAAAGTATTCAGGAAAAGTCTATATTATTTTAAATGACTAAATATTGGAATGTACTACCAGTAGATATTAGAACATCTTCATCTTATTTTTATTTTTGAAAACAACTGAAGTCTTATCTATTTTCTGAATTTTTGTTATGCTATTGTAGGAATTCTTGCTTAACTGTGGTTATTTGATAATATTGTTGTTATTTACTATGGTTTTTGTTAACTCACTCTGAATCTAGATTTTGGGAGAGAAGCGGACTTATCATCCTCATCATCATCGTCATCACCTTTATCTGTTCTTTCTTCTTCTAAGCACCTAGAATTATTGGAGCTAATTTTATAAAGTGACCATATGTTTGTATATGGCCTTTTAGAAAATGTCAACCAGCATAAAACTATGGGGCCCTTTTATTAAGCCGCATAAGTGTCTATGCGTGCCTAACACGTGCCAAAACGGAGTTACCACCCAGCTACCATGTGGCTCTTGCAGTAATTTCATTTTTGGTACATGTCCGATATCACATTCAAAAAAATATATTTTTTGGACACACATATCGGATGTATGCAAAGTGGCATTTGACGCGCCTGGGTCATTACCACCCAGTTACCACATGAGACTTTACCGCTAGGTCAATGGCTGGTAGTAAGATCTCAGACCCAAAATGGATGTGTGGCAATTTTCATTTTACCGCACATCCATTTTTGGCAAAAAAAATTTTTTAAGGCATTTTTTACAGGTGCGCTGAAAAAATGATTCTGTGTGCACCCAAAACACGCATCTACACTACCACAGGCCATTTTTCAGAGCGCCTTTGTAAAAGGGCCCCTATATTCTTTGGCATTAATGACGTGCACTTTACTAGTGGGCATGAACAGTGGTAGAGTTCAGGCAGAGAACAGACAGAGTTCTTAAGTTCTCATGCAGGTGTAAATGTCCTTATGTGCACTATAGGTGTGATTTGTGCCAGTTACACTGGTAATTGCACTAGTAATTAGTGCAAAATTACACTAGTAATTTTTAAAGACAGGTGAGCTATGTGCCCTTATAACATGGTGCTTAATAGGTGCCTACTTGCCTTCTTAAATTAGGCACCTCATTGACAAATGCCCTTCATATACTGCCTGTGAAAAAGTGACTGAAAAGGCAGTCCTAGTTCTCCTCAAGACAAATCCTCTCTGAGCCCCTTAGCAAAGCTAGGACAAAAAAGTCTAAACAGTAGGCCATGGCCCAAATCAGGAAGCATATTTGCCCTTCAGTGTCACTACATTTGGAGTGCTGTTTCAAGATTGCATGCCACATATGAAGTCTAGATTTTGTATACAGGATTTCTCTCATCAATTGCACGAGGACATATATTACCTTACACAGAGTTACTCTGTTGACCCCTGAAGCAGGCGGTTGTGTCCCCCAAAACATGGACCCATGTTGGGCCATTCATCTGGTGCTACTAAATAAAGGATTACCCGCTGCTCTTGTGTTGCATTCTTTGACATTCTGTAGAGGGGTGCTTTTGTTTTCTGCCCTTTAGCACCTTGGAAATCCTGCACACCTGGATACATTGACTGATCTCTTTCTCAGCTCTTTGAATGATTGAATTTATGGGATGCTATTGCTTGTTTGGCTGCTTATTTTAGTTGGTCAATTAGTTGCTCAATTTCACTAAAAGGTGCATGTAGGATGTGAGGGGAAGAGAGAGCAGGGCAGGCAACATGGTGGCACCAGAGACCAGTGCTAGACAAGGCTTTAACTGGCGGGGATTGGGGACCCCTCCCACTCTCCTCTCCCCCTGCCCCCCCTGCAGCCACCCATGTCCAATGACCCTGCACTCTCACATGCCTTCTCTCCATCCACCCAGGTTGTGTAGCAAATTCTTCGGGGCAGGCAGGAAAGATCCCCGGTCTTGCCTGCCCGCTGCTGGCGCTGACCCTCCCCCGCTGCCAGATCGCTGTTCAAAATGGTCGCCGACACTTACAAGGGCGGCCTCCAAGACTACAGCAGAAGTCTCGCGAGTCCGCCATTGGCAGTCTCGGTGGCCATTTTTAATAGCGATCCAGCAGCGGGGGAGGGTCAGCGCCAGCAGCGGGCAGGCAGGACCAGGGATCTTTCCTGCCTGCCCTGAAGAATTCACTACACAACCTGGGTGGATGGAGAGAAGGCATGTGAGAGTGCAGGGTCATTGGACATGGGTGGCTGCAGGGGGGGCAGGGGGAGAGGAGAGTCGCTGGACATGGGTGGCTGCAGGGGGGCAGGGGGAGAGGAGGGTCGCTGGACATGGGTGGCTGCAAGGGGGGCAGGGGAGAGAGGTGGGTCGCTGGACATGGGTGGATGCAGGGGGCAGGGGGAGAGGAGGGTCACTGGACATGGTTGGCTGGAGAGGGGGCAGGGGAGAGGGAAGGGGTGAGGAGGTACTGAGACCAGTGAGGTGGGGGTGGAAGGGGGTCCTCAGACCATAAAGGGGGGAGGGGGTCTTGAGAGAGGGGGTGGGGGCACACACACACTCTGTCTCTCACATACACTCTCTCTGACACACTCTCTGTCTATCAAATTCTATCTGTCTGTCACACACAGACAGACACTCTGTCTTTCACACACTCTGTCTCTCACACAAACACACACACACTCTGTCTCTCTCTCTCATTCTTTCTCTCTCTGACACACACACTCCATCTCTCACACACACTCTCTCTCTCAAACATACACTCCGAGGAAAACCTTGCTAACGCCCGTTTCATTTCTGACAGAAACGGGCCTTTTTTACTAGTAGAAAATAAGCATCAATTTTAGAAAACAATACATTGGAATAATGCAGTATTCTATAAAACAACATTTATAACGTATATGAGTCTGCGAAATAACAGACCCCTGTCATGTAAACAGTGATAAATCGAGGGTCCCTGATAGCAATTTATTCAAGTTACAGAGAAACAGTTGTAGTATACAGCAGTACATCTCCTTCTTACATACAATACTTTAATATTTTCATAAATTTTGTGTTTCAAGAAAAAGAAAATATAATCTAATGACTTTCTTGATTTTCACATACACCTATAGCTCTAGAATGTTGGATTGAGCCATAATCGGTTCTGAAACCCATTTGGTTCATTCCTCACATTTGTATCATTTGTTTCTATTGAAATCTATGAGGTAAGCAATTTTATAAGAAAACAATGTGGCTTTCAGGCCATTTTCATTAACAAGCATCTGTAACAGAGGCAATATCATGAACATACTAACATATTAGCATCTCCATCCCAACTGATATAAGCTGGATACCAGAAAACCAGATACAGTTTTAAAGAGAAAAACACCAGAACTGTATTGATTATAGAGGTGTCTGTTCCAAACGATTACTCGGTGAATCGTGTGGAGAGAGGGAAGATCCTCAAGTATCGAGAAATGCAGCCTGAGGCCAAGAAGAAGTGGAAGAAAGATACAGAAATATTTCCCAGCATTTTGGGTGTCACAGGCTTGATCAAAAAGAACTTGCACGCACACCTGAATAAGTTGACTATCAGGCTCATTTTCGAAAGAGGACGTCCATCTTTCAACATAAATCGGAAGATGGGCATCCTTCTCACAGAGAGGTCCAAATCAGTATAATCAAAACCCAATTTTGGACGTCTCCAACTGCAGTCCGTCACAAGGACGTCCAGATTTAAAGGGGGCATGTCAGAGACTTAGCGAAGGCGGGACTTGGACGTGCCTAACACTTGGACGTCTTTGACCCATAATCGAAAAAAGCAAGGACATTCCTGACGAACACTTGGACGTTTTCACCCGTACGTGGTTTTTTTACAAACAAGACAAAAAAAGGTGCCCGAAATGACCAGATGACCACTGGAGAGAATCAGGGATGACCTCCTGTTACTCCCCCAGTGGTCACTAACCCACCCTCAAAAAAATCTTTAAAAATATTTTGTGCCAGCCTCAGATGTCATACTGAGGTCCATGACAGTGCATGAAGGTCCCAGGAGCAGTTTTAGTGGGTACTGCAGTGCACTTCAAACAGGCGAACCCAGGACCATACCCCCCCCCTACATGTTACATTTGTGGAGGAAACAGGGAGCTCTCCAAAACTCACCACAAACCCACTGTACCCATATATAGGTGCCCCCTTCACCTGTAAGGGTTATTGTAGTGGTGTACAGTTGTGGGTAGTGGTTTTTTTTTTTTTTTTGGGGGGGGGGGGTTGGGGGCTCAGCACACAAGGTAAGGGAGCTATGTTCCTGGAAGCATTTTATGAAGTCCACTGCAGTGCCCCCTAGGGTGCCCTGGCATGTCAGGGGGACCAGTGCACTAGAAATGTTGGCTTTTCCCACGTCCAAATGGCTTGCCTTTGGATGTTTTTGACCTGGATGTCTTTGGTTACAAAAATCGCATATACACATAACATCATATGAACTCCAGAAGGAAGCTCTCTTCGGCACAGTACAAGTTCTTCAGCAAGCATTAGCAGTAAATTTGAAAAACTGAAATCATATTCTGCATACCCTGATTTAGGAGTGAGGTTCATTACTCTAATGGTATCCACAAAAATAATCCAGTTGGAATCTTTGCCCTGTGATAACATAATAAATGATAAGTTGACTATCAGGCTCATTTTCGAAAGAGGACGTCCATCTTTTAACATAAATCGGAAGATGGGCGTCCTTCTCACAGAGAGGTCCAAATCAGTATAATCAAAACCCAATTTTGGATGTCTCCAACTGCAGTCCGCAACAAGGACGTCCAGATTTAAAGGGGGCATGTCGGAGACGTAGCGAAGGCAGGACTTGGGAAGCTCTCTTCGGCACAGTACAAGTTCTTCAGCAAGCATTAGCAGTAAATTTAAAAAACTGAAATAATATTCTGCATACCCTGATTTAGGAGTGAGGTTCATTACTCTAATGGTATCCACAAAAATAATCCAGTTGGAATCTTTGCACTGTGATAACATAATAAATGATAGCACATAAAGACCTACACAGACCAACCAATCTGCCCAAAAGGATTTTCAGAACTGCACCTGTCACTTCGTGCAGGTTACACTCCTTCATGATCAAATACTGGCATTATAAATAGGGCAGTGATATTTGATACTGACAACATTTTGCTCACTACCTGGACATCAAGAATGGTATGAAAAACTCATGGTATCAGCCAAAGGGCAAAGGACACTAACAGACGTTTTAAAGGCTCTGAGTCTGAACCACCATCAGAAAGCCAAAGTGGCACAAAATGAAATGACCCCCCCCCAAGGTTACTGTAAAATGGCAGAAAAATGACAATGAATTAAGAGCAGTGAAAAAAGGCAGCAACAGTGGTCAAGTGACTTCAAAGGCAGTGATAATAAATTAAAAGAGCACTAATACTGAATTCAGTCATGGAGAAAAAATAGGAATCCTTTCGTCAAGCGTGTTTAAAGAACCTCCCCCCTAAAAAAAAAAAAAAAAAAATACAGTGTTACAGGAAAGAAGCAAAGCATCATCAAATGTTTCAAGAACAGCATGGGTAGTAGAACAAAGAGTTAAATCTAATGGCCCCACAGATTCTCTTGCCAGCTTTCTGTTTCTCATGTACCTGAAAAAGTTGTTACTGTGAGTTTTTGCCTCTGCAGAAAGTTTCTCTCCATATTATCTTTTAGCCTTCTCTATCAATGCTTTGCATCTAACTTGCCAGTGCTTATGTTGCATCTTATTTTCTTAATTTGGGTCCTTTTTATTCTTTGAAGGTCAATCATTTGGTTCAGCTTCTTTCACTTCACCTTTTAACCATGCTGGCTGTCTTTTCTTTTCTTTCCACCTTTGTAACGGAATGGAATGCATCTCGTCTGGGCTTCCAAAATGGTATGCCTGAATTAATGTCCTAATCTTTGCAGCTGATCCTTTTAGCTTCTTTTTTTACCATTTTCCTCATTTTATCAAAGTTGTCCTTTTGAAAATTAAATGCTGCTATAGTACATTTTCTTTGTGACTGCACTCTAGATAGTAGCTCAAACTTGATCATGCTATGATCACTGTTTCCCAGCAGATCCAACACTGTTACCTCTCATACTATGCCCTGCATTCCACTTATTGTTGGTTCCTGGACCAGTTTCTCCAAGAAGCAGCCATTTATTACATCTATAGATTTTATCTCCGTGGTGCTCCCTGATGTAACATTTATCCAGTCAATATTGAGGCACACCCAGCCAATTAAGTTTGATTTTCAGGATATACACAACGAATATGCTTGAGATAAATTTGTATGCACTGCCTCTTTGGTATGCAAATCTCTCTCTTAATTATTCCTTGTGGATATCTACAAAACCTGACTGGCTGGGTATGCCCTGGGGACTGGGTTGAGAACCAATACCTTAGGAGGTCTTGTACTAAAGATTAGCTTGAGTTATCTGCAGCAGAGCCCATATGAATAAAATGGACCCTGCTGCAGATAACTCAAGCTAATATTTAGTAAAAGACCCCCTTGGAGATTCTGTTTGATCCCCTAGAAGTAATACCATGAGCTATCACTAGGGACAGCATTTTAATAAGCAGTACCATTTTGTAAAGGCAGCTGTTAGGGGCAGGAGTGAATGGTGTTTGCTCCTGCTCCCATTGCCTCAATGGACCACCATGGACTTCAGGTAGGCCCAAGGGGGCCTACCCTGAGTGGGGGTAGAGGGTGGGTATGGGAGGGGGTAGGGACCTGTGGGGGGTTGTGGATTCTTGTCTCATCAGGTGGGTTAGGAGGGAATATATGGACTTCTTGGGGGGGGGGGGATCTGAGGGACATGACCAATTTTGTTATGCAGGTTTTGGCCAATATTCAGTGCCTGGGCCCACATAGTTACCTGGGCTAATTTAGGACAGTTTTGAAACTGACCTAAATTTGCTCTGTTAGCTATGCAAGTATTGGTACTGAATATTGCCAGCAACCATATAACTGCTGGCTTCTCTCCAACTCTGTCCCATACCATCCCTGACAATCACTTTTGACATGGCCATTTTGTGCCATTATTCAATGGCGGCCACAGGCAATTTAAGCAAACAGGAGCTTCTCCTGCCCTCCTAAATCACTTTGAATATTGGGCAGGTTGTTTCTTTCTCTATAGCATCACTAAATTCATCCCTTACTTATGAGCATGCTGCCATCCATTCTCTCACCTCCCTCTTAGATTACTGCAACGTGCTCCTTACACTAAATCATGTCTTTCCCCTTTGATCTGTTCAAACTTCTGTTACAAGACTTACCACCAGCTAGTGTCACTAAGCTTATATAGTGACCTCTGTCCTCAAGTGATGTAACCCTTTTCTTCAAGTTTCTACCTATTTCCATACAGAGTAAAAACTCCTCTTACAAGTGCATTCATTCTTCAGCTCCTCGGGATCTCCCCCTCATCTCTCCCCATTCCCTCCCCAGGAACTAAGTTCATCAGGTGAATCACTCTTATCTGTACCCTTCTCCTACACTACCAATTCCAGACTCAGTTTCTTCCATTTTGCTGCACCTTACACCTGGAATAAATTTCCTGACCCAGTTCTTATGCTTCAACTCTAATCCTATTCAAATCCAGACCAAAAACCCACCTTTTTAAAGCTGCTTATGATTCTTAACCACTTATCCACCT
The DNA here is from genome assembly GCF_901765095.1 of Microcaecilia unicolor. NCBI lineage: Eukaryota > Metazoa > Chordata > Amphibia > Gymnophiona > Siphonopidae > Microcaecilia > Microcaecilia unicolor. Next base: position 55,505,704 of record NC_044032.1, read on the forward strand.
CTTCAACACTGATGTTGTTGTAATCATTCCCATGATAAATATAACTCCCTAATCCCAAATTTCTGCAGTTTGTCTGTCTTGAGCAGGGACTCTTACTTGTGTACGGGGCTGCTAAGTCTAGTGGTGCTATAGAAATGATAAGTGTTCGTGGAAATTAGGTCAGGATTCTTACATCTCTTATGATAGACCAAGGATCTCTTATATTCTCCTTTACAGTAACCCCCTCCTCATGAGATAGGGATAGTTCACCTATGCAAGGTGCTATAGATATCACAATTCTGGATTCCAAAATAGTACTTGCTTCAGATACCCCACTCTTGCTGCAAGAGAATTCAGGTGACTCTGTGAAGAATCAAATGCATAAAATCATCTATTATCACTATAGAGTAAGTTATTATAACCAGGATTTCTTTTCTGACCAAGAAAAAGACTGCAAAGGATTAGTATCATAAACATTGCAAAGTAGATTATTTCAACATGCGTTGCAACATTCAAAAAGGATTAAAGAACAGAAATATATGGTGGGTAGGGGGTTGATGGGTCAATACTGTGAGCTTACAAACAAGAAAAGGCTGATGCTTGTCAGCTCCTGCTCATATCCTGTCCCTCGCATTAGTTTCTCTGAAAGAGATATCTTGGTGGAAGGGTTCCCCCCACCCCCTCTATAAAGACCAACAGACAAAAGGAGAAGACAGGTAACTTATGGGGCATGATTATATTATGATTCAGCTGTCTGAATTGAGGACAAAGGCCTTGCAAATTTCCGGTGCCCTACTTCCCAAGTTCCTACCAACCTTACTGAGTGATAGTACTGTCTCTTTATAATCCACTTGTTTAATATCATTGACTTTTCAAAAGCTTTGAGGTGAACGTCCTTTTTAGTTGTTTATCACAACAAAGTAAATCTGATAGAGAATAAGAGTACACAGTGACAGTTTTATAACTCATTGAAAATATTTTAAATTTGCTATGTGTTTCTTACTGCCCCGAGTGTCTCATTCTGAAGACTTTATGAAAAGCATGAGATTTTCTTGTGCTTAATGCATGCCATTCTTCAACAGACCAGAGAACTGTGGGGCATGTTTGGAATGCAATCTGTTGCAGCACTTGTTTACGAGTCAAGACAAATATTTTCTAAACAGTTTGCATGAGTGCTGCATATGAAATTATTTCAGTTTGTAATATGAAAGGAAATATGGGAGCAACTGCATGGAAATTTTCATGTGGTGAACACTCTACAGGGATGCTTGAATTCAAAGAACACATAAAGGCCCTTTTATTAAGCTGCGGTAAAAAGGCCCTGTGCTAGCGGTGGGGGGGGGGGGGTAGTTTTTCACGCGCACTGAGGCCCTTTTTACCACAGCAGGTAAAATGTTTGAAAAAAAGACATGGCCATACGGTATGATTGCTCTTACTGTGTAGTCATGCAGGGGGAGTAGTTACCGCCACTCTTTTGAGGTGGCGGTAAGAGTTCCCGCGCTAACCCGGCAGTAACCCCCTCCGGAAATATTTTTCAAATATTTCTGCTAGCACCAGAAATGCTGCACGCTGGAGGTGGAACTCAATCATTCAATCTTGTAATTCTCTTTATATGCATCATATATATAAAGAGAATTACAAGACTGTTTGAAGACTGATTGAGAATTAAAAAGTTATTGGACTTTGTTAGGAGGTTTTTCTGGCCAATGATAGAAAAAAATGCGGGTGTTGCTGGGACATGGAATAAGTTCTCAGATTTTGAAATGAGCAAGTCCAGCTGAAACTGAGGCCTTTTCCTCCATAAATTAGAAATGTATGTACACATTGAATGATTGGGTTCTCATTGCAAAGAATACAAAGAGGGGCATAACCGAAAGGATCACCCAAGTTCTGCTGAGGACGTCCTCGCAAAATGTCCCAGTGAAGGGGCGGGGAAACCTGTATTATCGAAACAAGATGGACGTCCATCTTTCGTTTTGATAATACGGTCGAGGACGCCAAATCTTGACATTTAGGTCATCCTTAGAGATGGTCGCCCCTAGACTTGGTCGTTTCTCATTTTCGGCGATAATGGAAACAAAGGATGCCCATCTCAGAAATGACCAAATGCAAGCCCTTTGGTAGTGGGAGGAGCCAGCATTTGTAGTGCACTGTTCCCCCTGACCAATTTACTTCAATTCTTTGAAGGAGTAAACAAACATGTGGACAAAGGGGAGCCGGTTGATATTGTGTATCTGGATTTTCAAAAGGCGTTTGGCAAGGTACCTCATGAAAGGCTACAGAGGAAATTGGAGGGTCATGGGATAGAAGGAAATGTCCTATTGTGGATTAAAAACTGGTTGAAGGATAGGAAACAGAGAGTGGGGTTAAATGGGCAGTATTCACAATGCAGAAGGGTGGTTAGTGGGGTTCCTCAGGGGTCTGTGCTAGGACTGCTGCTTTTTAATATATTTATACATGATTTAGAGATGGGAGTAACTAGCGAGGTAATTAAATTTGCTGATGACACAAAGTTATTCAAAGTCGTTAACTCGCAACAGGATTGTGAAAAATTACAGAAGGACCTTATGAGACTGGGAGACTGGGCGGCTAAATGGCAGATGACGTTTAATGTGAGCAAGTGCAAGGTGATGCATATGGGAAAAAAAGAACCCAAATTATAGCTACATCATGCAAGGTTCCACGTTAGGAGTTATGGACCAAGAAAGGGATCTGGGTGTCGACGTTGATAATACACTGAAACCTTCTGCTCAGTGTGTTGTTGCGGCTCGGAAAGCGAATAGAATGTTGGGTATTATTAGGAAAGGTATGGAAAACAGGTGTGAGGATGTTATAATACCGTTATATCACTCCATGGTGCGACTAAAATGATAGCGGGGATGGGACGACTTCCCTATGAAGAAAGACTAAGGAGGCTAGGGCTTTTCAGCTTGGAGAAGAGACAGCTGAGGGGAGACATGATATAGGTATATAAAATAATGAGTGGAGTGGAACAGGTGGATTTGAAGCGTCTGTTCATGCTTTCCAAAAATACTAATACTAGGGGGCATGCGATGTAACTACAGTGTAGTAAATTTAAAACAAATTGGAGAAAATATTTCTTCACCCAACGCATAATTAAACTCTGGAATTCGTTGCCGGAGAACGTGGTGAAGGCGGTTAGCTTGACAGAGTTTAAAGGGGTTAGACGATTTCCTAAAGGACAAATCCATAAACCACTACTAATTGGACTTGGGAAAAATCCACAATTCCGGGAATAACATGTATAGAATGTTTGTCCGTTTGGGAAGTGCCCTTGGCCTGGATTGGCTGCTGTCGTGGACAGGATGCTGGGCTCGATGGACCCTTGGTCTTTTCCCAGTGTGGCATTACTTATGTACATGCCAGGACACCAACCGGTGCATTGCAGTGGACTTCAGAAATTGCTCTAAGGAACATAGCTCCCTTACCTTGTGTGCTGAGCCCCCCCCAACCCCCCCCCACAAAAACCCACTACCCACCACTGTACACCACTACCATAGCCTTACGGGTGAAGGGGGACACCTAGATGTGGGTACAGTTGGTTTCTGGTGAGTTTTGGAGGGCTCACATTTACCATCACAAGTGGTAACAGGTAGGGAGGGTGTGCCTGGGTCCGCTTGCCTGAAGCACCTCAGTACCCACTAAAACTGCTCCAGGGACCTGCATACTGCTGTGATGGACCTGAGTATGACATTTGAGGCTGGCACAAAATATTTTTAAAGAGTTTGTTTGAGGGTGGGAGTGGGTTAGTGACAACTGGGGGAGTAAGGGAGGTGATCCCCGATTCTCTCCGGTGGTAATCTGGTCATTTCGGGCACCTTTTTGTGGCTTGGTCGTAAGAAAAACAGGAACAGGTAAAGTCATCCAAGTGCTCATCAGGGACGCCCTTTTTTTTCCATTATGGGTCGAGGATGCCCTTATGTTAGTCATGCCCAAGTCCCGCCTTCGCTACGCCTCCAACACGCCCCCGTGAACTTTGGTCATCCCCGCGACGGAAAGCAGTTGGGATGTCCAAAATCGGCTTTCAATTATGCTGATTTGGGCGACCCTGTGAGAAGGACGCCCATCTTCTGATTTGTGTCAAAAGGGGTGTCCTTCTCATTCGAAAATAAGCCTGAAAGTGTTCCACTATTGACTAAGTTGAGTTAGAACTATATACTATGATAGAAATTCTGCAGATATTTATTAATTTTGATAAATAGGAAAGAAGCATTTGAACAAGGATTAGCTCGTGCTTTCCTCAATAGTTCAAGGACAATAGGTATTTTCATGTCCCTGGAGGGCTTACAATTTAAGGGGGCCTTTTAGAAAGCCGCACTAGTATTTTCAGCTTGCCAGTAAAAATCAGCTCGTGGTAAATACTGAGACACCCATAGTAGGTGTTTCAGTGTTTACTACCAGCTGATTTTTACCACGAGCTAAAAACACTAACACGGCTTTGTAAAAGGCCCCATAGGTTTGTACCTGAGGCAGTGGATGGTTAACTGACTTGCCCAAACTCACAAGGAGCCATAGTGGAATCTGAACCCAGCTTCCCTTCAACCATGAGGCTTTTCCTTTTCTCTAGTTCCCATATAAATTAATTCAAGGACATAAGACCAGAGTATGAAGTAGCTGGGAGGAATGTTCAGATGGGAAGAAATACTTTATTGATTTATCTGTTTGTTTATTTTTACTGACCGGGTTGTGGGAAACTACAGTTCTATAAACTGGTGCCGACACGTAGGTGCCATACTGCCTTGTACTTAGCACCAATTATCTAATGGAATCTGGGCATTAAGGATTCCTTTATAGAATATGAGCATTAGTTTGGCACCAACAGAAACACCAAATCAATGGCAGTCGTAATTGTTGGTACCTGTATGCCCTGAAGTGTGCATAACTAATCCTAATCTTCTGCCCTCTCAAAATACCCGTAACACTGTCCAATACAACCAAATGTGACTATAGTTAACACCAACGTTGAACCTGAACCAGGGTTATGCAACCTTACACAATGTTATGGTACAAGGGGAAAGTCTCATAAGGCCTCCAGGATTTGATATCTGTGTATTGTCCTTTTTGAGGCAGGTAGAATCATAGACAACACCCCAAAAAGTTGTGTAAGATTGCATAACCCATTAGACTGTCTCAAAATACCCACCACAATAATTGACAGAGAGCTAAACTAGTGTCTTAACATTTACCAAGACTCAAAACTCTTACAGTTGTTCTTTAATGCAAAGAAACAAAACAGGCACTTACAATGAAGAGGTGGCTGAATCAGGAGTACTGCCCAAGCAAAAAGAGTTTGTCTATTGCTTCAGTCCAGCACCCTAAGATGAGAGGGACTGTAAAATCAGCTATTGAGCTTTGGAAATGTTGATTAATATGTGTAGTTATGGATAGTTGGAGAAAAGGCAATGCAGGTGTAAGGGGGGGGGGGGGGATAGAGAGAGGCATGGAACAGAGCTGATTTTGTATGGTATTGAACCAGTTTATCTGAGCAATTTTAAGGATAGATATCACCCATTATGGCCACTGAGATCTCAGAATGCTAGTCATCTTGCATTCTTTTTTCTTAACGGTTTTAAGCTTCTGATCCTACTTAAGCATACTCTTTGGGATAATGTACTAATTTTATGGAATTCTTTACCAGAAGAACATAGATCAGAGACAAGCGATTTAGGCTTTTTGAGCAATGGTTGCAAGATGTCTTGGAAATCAATTCATTTTAACCTTATATTTTAAATTTGAGGATTGTATTTTATGAATTGAATGAGGGGGAAGTTATCAACTTGAGCTACTTTTAAGATGAGTTATTTTATCACTACTCATGCTGTTTTATCACACGTCTCATTTTATACTATGAGGCTTAAGGGGAATTCATCCAGCGGTGTTAGGATCTGCACAAAAGCCCTAATGCTGCTTGATGATTTCCCCATTAGTTTTAATTGCCTGGGCTAACAGTAACATAACCCATCTTAATTGTAGCCCACTTAGTGGGGAAGTTATTTAGCTGCTTTAGGACAATAAATCACACGATTAGCTCCTTAGTATGACTTAATGGGCTCGAACACAAGTTGTCTTGCCCTAACATAGCGATATTTAGGTAAATATGGGTTATATAGTAATGAGATACAAAACATACAAATGCACTTCAAGGAAATCGTAGTTATGAAAAAAGCCATAACATAACTTACGGTGTACACCAGATTTAGACTGTAAGTCATTGTATGGCCAAAAAATGACAATAAAATAATCCCAGCCAAAAGCTGATTCCCAGTAGCTAAGCGTTTTGGCACGAGATAAGAAAAGTCACGACCTCAAGACAGCAGTGCGAAATGCTGGCTAATGTCAGTCTGGGGACTATTTTATTCTGCTGGAGAAGACTAGATAAGTGCTTTTCACTTTGTTAAAAATATAAGAAGTGTAAGGATGGTACTTTTGCACTTATGTAAATTGTGTTGCGGGTTTTTGCCAATGATGAAGTTATTACTTCCAAAGGTGTTCCTGGAGCTCTTTGAGGATTTTTCCACCTACTTTTCACTTTGTTTAAATCTATAGATTTACTTCATATACGTATTTATTGAGGATTGTATTAAATATTTGTTGTTGGTTGGATCAGTTCATCCTCTACACATCTTTTTGGAATACAGTTATTTTTACTATGCCAGGAGTATTGACCTCCAAGCCATTGCCTGGAATTTAAAAGGGTAACAGTGCCTTTCACACACCCTTGATCATTCTCCCACACCCCAAAGAAACTCCCTCTAGCACTGGGAATTTAAAGCCCCCTATATCTGGTGGGCCAGTGGTCCTAAATCAGGGGCAAACCGCAGTCATTCCTGCTCTGCTAGTGTCATCTCCAAAATGGTGCTCCTATTGGAATCATATTTCTTCATACTCACTACTTAACTTGAGTTAATAGTAAAATAACATATTGACAACATCCCTTCAAAGTGGTAGAATACATCATACTAAATTAAATTAAATTAATGGTTTACAGGGAAAGGTATCAACACAAGCGACCGTTAAGATGTGCTATTTTACTGTTAACAGAAGCAAAACAAAGCACAAACGAGTCTCCAAGGTTGGAACAACTGTGCAAAGTTTTTAAAAAATAGACCCGACATGGGCCATGTTTCGGCGCTCCAGGCTCCTGCCTCAGGGGTTTTACAAAACACAAATATAAATAAAAATTATTATGATAATGATAATAAATACCCATACAACATAAAAACTTTTTATAAAATAAAAAGTTTTTGTTCAAATCATAATAGATGTAGCTTCCTCCAGGCACTTTCTTCACTTTAATGTACAATAACCCACATACTGTTTTTTTTTTATATTCATTGTAAACAAGACACTACATAAATTGCAGAATGCACTTCAAATATCTTCAAATGAATAATGGACAAGACAGGCAGAACTGCATATCTTGAAATATTGCACCTCTGTTGCAGTATAGTAGTCTTAATTTTGAGTAATTGCAAAGGATTCAGAGATCCACCAGCTTTGCTGAAACCTCTAAATTAAAAAATTCTAGCAAGGGTACAGGAAGTCATCAAAGTAAACCTAGAACTTGGTGCTCAATGAAACATTTTGTACTTTTGAGTAAGAGATTAGATGAGCACATTTTTCAAGGTACAACATGTACAGGCAACTGGCTTTTAAAACAGAAAATCAAAACATGCAGTTTAAATTCAGTTGGATCAGAAATGAGAATATGCTGGAGCTGATTTCTGTTGCACGCTATAAATATGACCCGGCAGATTAAAAAAAAAAAAAAAAACTACAAAGTGCTGTCTGCCGTCGGTCTAAAGCTGCCAAGAAGCTCTGAAAAATAAGTGAGCTTGAATGTGTATTAGGAAAATCATTCCACTCTGTACTTCCTCACTGAAAAAAGTTATTCCTTGTTGTGTCAAATTCCGTAATATAGACAAAATCGAACAAATTAGTGTACTAAACCACAGTGCAATCCATCTATACAGAGTAGCAACATAATGCCAATAGACAGACAAGTTTCATTATTCCACCTATTATCTTCTAGAAGACACATCTGTTTACTGTTCTCACAAGGCTTGATTTGTGGAATAATCAAACTTTTTTTCTGTCATTAGCTGAATGTTTATGCTACAGACTGCTTCTTAATATCTATGCCACAGATGCTTCTCAATTGAAGGCCTTTTTTTGCTCCTCATCAGTTTTCCTTTATTTACTCAGTAAGGCAGATGAACTACTGTAGAATGTACTACTTCACAACTGGAAAGTCAGCCATTACTGATCTTTGTGGAACTCTTCCATAACTTCCTACAACATACAATGCTTTTCTAATCTAGTGCTTTACAGCTTCGAACCTTAATTTGGCAGACTCCCTTTGTATGGCCCTCTCACATGCAAAGAAAAATCCAAAATGCTTGGCATGCTGTGCTAGCTTGTTAGTAATTTGTCCTCTGTCAATATTTCTCTACAGAGAACGTGCACTGAACACATCTCAAGCTGGCGCCCTTCAACTTTCTGTGGGCAACTTGAAGCCAGAAGAAAAATATACATTCCGAGTTGTAGCCTACAATGAATGGGGACCAGGAGAGAGCTCTCAACCAGTTAAAGTCTCCACACAGCCTGAAAGTAAGTATATGGGGGCTATTATTTTATTTATTTAAGAAAAAATAATGCTGCTATTCTACCATCTTTGGCAGCTTGCAACATAACATACACAAAACATTACAATAAACATTAAACATGGAGAAAATCAGAAACTACATCAACAGCATGGTACTATCCTAATCAAGTTAATCTGATAACAGGACCATGCTATTAAAGCGTATTCTAAAAAAAAATTATATATAGATATAGATAGATAGATATAGATATAAGAGTATAGATAGATAGATAAAATTTTGAGTCGTCTTGTTTTAAATGCCTGCTTAAACAACAGTCTAATGATTTCTTCAATAAATAAAAATTATTTATAGCTCACAGTTCAGAAGGTAGAGTTACAAAGTTTTGGTCTTGGAACACAGAACATTGTTGACCTACATTCATCTAATCTGATATTGTAAAATTATTGCATATCCAATAAATCTATATTTGCAGATCGTAATATTCTAGAATATCAGTAGACATTTACATTTGTAGCAATAACAGAAGCCTAGTTGTCCAAAGTTTTGAAAATTAAAGATAGTACATTATACTTAATTATCAATTCTTTGGGTAACCAATAAAGTTCATATAAAACAGGAGAAATGTGGTTAAATGTCGTACAAACTAGAAATAAACAAAGAACCGCATTCTGTGCTACCTCTAATGCTCTAAGAACCCGAGCAGTAGACCACAAAATAACATGTTGCAATAATCAAGGTGTGGGACAACAGTTCTCTGAATTATCATTCTAATGTATGTTATAAAAGGCCCCTTTTACCAAGCTGCGGTAAACAGGGCCCTGTGGTGGCATCAGCATGTGGATTTGCCACATGCTGAGACCCCCTTTTACCACAGCAGGTAAAAAGAGTTTTTTTTTTTTAAAGGAAATTGCTGTGCAGTAAGTTAAGCACTTGCCGCATGGCCATTTCCTGGGGGAGCCCTTACAGCCTCCTATTTAAGAGGCAGTAAGAGCTCCCGCACCAACCCGGTGGTAACAAAGAATGCTTTGGAGCTCTGGAAATGGCACGTAGCACATACCGGAACTAACGCCAGGCTCCTGTGGTAAAGTCACCATTACCGCAGTAGCCCTACTGTGACTTTGTAAAAGGGACCCAAATTGAAGTGTGCAGCCTGTTTACCCTCCAGCCAGACTTTGCCCATAAGGTCATCCACTTGCAAACTACACACTATTGAATATAAGCATGCGGCTAGGAAAGCGAATAGAATGTTGGGTATTATTAGGAAAGGTATGGAAAACAGGTGTGAGGATGTTATAATGCAGTTGTATCGCTTCATGGTGCGACCGCATCTTGAGTACTGTGTTCAATTCTGGTCACCGCATCTCAAGAAAGATATAGTAGAATTTGAAAAGGTGCAGCGAAGGGTGCCTAAAATGATAGCGGGGATGGGACGACATCCCTATGAAGAAAAACTAAGGAGGCTAGGGCTTTTCAACTTGGAGAAGAGACGGCTGAGGTGAGACATGATAGAGGTATCTCTCTATATAAAACGCACCTCCAACGTTCCATGAAGCCTCCACAAGCCCCAACGTTCTAAATGCATGGTGGTGAAACCACAATTTGCCCATAAGAGATTGCCCCGCCCTCGCGTCAAACGTGATGATGTACAGGGCAGAGCAATAGCACAGAACTAAGCGCATCGCTCCACCCTCTACACGTATGAGGTGAGGGCGGAACAGTCACAGACATCGATATACACCACCATGGAGACCGAGGAACGGAGCTATAATCATGGAGCCTAAAATCACAGAAAACAACACAAAAAGGTACTTCCCAAACACAAATGAAATGTATGGATGCGGGGGGGGGGGGGGGGGGGGCGAAGGGAGAGAGCGGACTCGCTGCCACATCAAAAAAAAAACCTTCCCGCCCGGAGGCATATCAACCACCCCCCCCCCCACCAACATCAACACCGTCACCAACCCCCCTTCGACTGGAAACACTGTGATGCTACTACTGGCCCCTCCCCCAAAACAGCAACAGTGTACAGTTACAGCCCTTCGCCACACAACACCCCGCCCCCAGTGTTGCAAACGCTAACCCCTCCACCCCCCCCACGTATGCCACACACATGCCTGACAAAAAGCCAAGGAGACCGAGGGGAGGATCAAGGAGAGGCTAGCGGATGGGCCCAGGAGAAACCAGATAAGGGCGGAGTCCAGGAGACTATATGCGGAGAGAATGGACTCCCTCCCCCACCCCCTTCCTATAACCAAGCAAACCATCGCGAACAGGTAATACCCAGACACGAATAAGAGGAAAGGTTGCGCACAGCTAAAACACAGTCTAAAAACAGGGGAAGCTGAAATGTCAAAGGTAAAAATTTAAGCTTATTGCAGCTTCTAATCATTAAGCTCCACAGATCACGTAAAAAAAAACAAAAAAACAACAGTAGGTGTCCTACAAACGAAAACTCTACAATAACTTCACAAGCCTGCTTCAGCGGAGGGGGGGGGGGAGGAAACGCGGAAATCATCAAGACGGGGGGGGGGGGGGTGGAACGGGGTCCAGATAAAAGAGGGGGAGGGGGATGGGGGGCCATCAGCCCCCAAAAGGGGGAGGGCTGGTCCTGAACCCAGGGAAAATGGGGTCCTCACAAAAGAGAGGGGGGGAACGGGGTCCTGAGAGGGGACGTAGAACGGGGTCCAGAGACCAGAGAGGATTGGGGGGGGCATCAGACCTAAAAGGGGGAGGGGTGGCCCACAACCCTCAGAGGGGAGGGGCAAGGGGGTCCAGAAACCAGATAGGGAGGGGGGGGCACAGCCACTCACACACACTCTCTCGGTCTCATACACTCTCTCAGTCTCACAGAGAGTCTGTGTCTCGCACACATACTCTCTCAGACACACACACACACTGGACCTATGTGAAGCACAAACTATCTCACATGCACTGTGACTCACATACGCACTTGCACACCCTCATTCTCACATACACACTCTCTCACAAACACACTCGCACCCAGACTATCTCTCTCTGACACACACACACTCGCACATTCACTCTCACATACACACACTCTCACAAACACAGTTGCACCCACTCTCACTCTGTCACACACACATACTTGCACATTCACACTCTCTCACACACAGTCACTCTCACAGACACTCTAACATACACACTCAATGAAAAACCTTGCTAGCATCCGTTTCATTTGAGCCAGAAACGGGCCTTTTTTACTAGTATAAAATATTGAGTGGAGTGGAACAGGTGGATGTAAAGCGTCTGTTCACACTTTCCAAAAATACTAGGACTAGGGGGCATGCGATGAAACTACAGTGTAGTAAATTTAAAACAAATCGGAGAACATTTTTCTTCACCCAACGCATAATTAAACCCTGGAATTCGTTGCCGGAGAACATGGTGAAGGCGGTTAGCTTGGCAGAGTTTAAAAAGGGGTTAGACGGTTTCCTAAAGTACAAGTCTATAAACCACTACTAAATGGACTTGGGAAAAGTCCACAATTAGGAATAACATGTACAGTGGGGGAAATAAGTATTTGATCCCTTGCTGATTTTGTAAGTTTGCCCACTGACAAAGACATGAGCAGCCCATAATTGAAGGGTAGGTTATTGGTAACAGTGAGAGATAGCACATCACAAATTAAATCCGGAAAATCACATTGTGGAAAGTATATGAATTTATTTGCATTCTGCAGAGGGAAATAAGTATTTAATCCCTCTGGCAAACAAGACCTAATACTTGGTGGCAAAACCCTTGTTGGCAAGCACAGCGGTCAGACGTCTTCTGTAGCTGATGATGAGGTTTGCACACATGTCAGGAGGAATTTTGGTCCACTCCTCTTTGCAGATCATCTCTAAATCATTAAGAGTTCTGGGCTGTCGCTTGGCAACTCGCAGCTTCAGCTCCCTCCATAAGTTTTCAATGGGATTAAGGTCTGGTGACTGGCTAGGCCACTCCATGACCCTAATGTGCTTCTTCCTGAGCCACTCCTTTGTTGCCTTGGCTGTATGTTTTGGGTCATTGTCGTGCTGGAAGACCCAGCCACGACCCATTTTTAAGGCCCTGGCGGAGGGAAGGAGGTTGTCACTCAGAATTGTACGGTACATGGCCCCATCCATTCTCCCATTGATGCGGTGAAGTAGTCCTGTGCCCTTAGCAGAGAAACACCCCCAAAACATAACATTTCCACCTCCATGCTTGACAGTGGGGACGGTGTTCTTTGGGTCATAGGCAGCATTTCTCTTCCTCCAAACACGGCGAGTTGAGTTCATGCCAAAGAGCTCAATTTTTGTCTCATCTGACCACAGCACCTTCTCCCAATCACTCTCGGCATCATCCAGGTGTTCACTGGCAAACTTCAGACGGGCCGTCACATGTGCCTTCCGGAGCAGGGGGACCTTGCGGGCACTGCAGGATTGCAATCCGTTATGTCGTAATGTGTTACCAATGGTTTTCGTGGTGACAGTGGTCCCAGCTGCCTTGAGATCATTGACAAGTTCCCCCCCTTGTAGTTGTAGGCTGATTTCTAACCTTCCTCATGATCAAGGATACCCCACGAGGTGAGATTTTGCGTGGAGCCCCAGATCTTTGTCGATTGACAGTCATTTTGTACTTCTTCCATTTTCTTACTATGGCACCAACAGTTGTCTCCTTCTCGCCCAGCGTCTTACTGATGGTTTTGTAGCCCATTCCAGCCTTGTGCAGGTGTATGATCTTGTCCCTGACATCCTTAGACAGCTCCTTGCTCTTGGCCATTTTGCAGAGGTTAGAGTCTGACTGATTCACTGAGTCTGTGGACAGGTGTCTTTCATACAGGTGACCATTGCCGACAGCTGTCTGTCATGCAGGTAACGAGTTGATTTGGAGCATCTACCTGGTCTGTAGGGGCCAGATCTCTTACTGGTTGGTGGGGGATCAAATACTTATTTCCCTCTGCAGAATGCAAATAAATTCATATACTTTCCACAATGTGATTTTCCGGATTTAATTTGTGATGTGCTATCTCTCACTGTTACCAATAACCTACCCTTCAATTATGGGCTGCTCATGTCTTTGTCAGTGGGCAAACTTACAAAATCAGCAAGGGATCAAATACTTATTTCCCCCACTGTATAGCATGTTTGTACGTTTGGGAAGCTCGCCAGGTGCCCTTGGCCTGGATTGGCCGCTGTCGTGGACAGGATACTGGGCTCGATGGACCTTTGGTCTTTTCCCAGTGTGGCATTACTTATGTACTTACGTAGTTACAGAATAGGGTACAGCTGAATTTCCTGCATTTATATGCATATGTACATAGTGTGTATATGATGGTATTATGGTCACTTACATGCACATTTGCCAGGCCAAACATATTCCACATATCAGAAAAGGATGACTAAACCACTACTAAATGGACTTGGGAAAAGTCCACAATTCCAGGAATAACATGTATAGAATGTTTTTACGTTTGGGAAGCTTGCCAGGTGCCCTTGGCCTGGATTGGCCACTGTCGTGGCAGGTGCCCTTGGCCTGAATTGGCCGCTGTCGTGGACAGGATACTGGGCTCGATGGACCTTTGGTCTTTTCCCAGTGTGGCATTACTTATGTACTTACGTAGTTACAGAATAGGGTACAGCTGAATTTCCTGCATTTATATGCATATGTACTTAGTGTGTATATGCTGGTATTATGGTCACTTACATGCATATTTGCCAGGCCAAACATATTCCACATATCAGAAAAGGAGGATGGAAAACCAAATTACAGCTGGCGTGATTAAAAAGTGAGGTAAAGGAGGTTATTGGAGCTAAAAAGGAATCCTTCAGAAAATGGAAGAAGGAACCGAATGAGGAAAATAAGAAGCGGCATAAGGAATGTCAAGCCAGATGCAAAGCGCTGATAAGAAAGGCAAAGAGGGATTTTGAAAGAAAGATAGCGTTAGAGGTGAAAACTGATAGTAAAAATTTTTTTAGATACATTTAAAGCAGGAAACCAGCAAAAGAATCAGTTGGCCCGCTGGATGACTGGGGTGTAAAAGGGGCGATCAAAGAAGACAAAGAAATAGCAGAAAAACTAAATGAGTTCTTTGCCTCGGTCTTCACCGAGGAAGATTTGGGTGGGATACTGGTGCCGGACAGGGTATTCGTAACTGAAGAGTCGGAAAAGCTTATTGAAATATCTGTAAATCTGGAAGACGTAATGGAGCAGTTCTGCAAACTGAAGAGTAGCAAATCTCCTAGACTGGATGGTGTTCACCCTAGGGTACTGATTGAACTAAAAAAATGAGCTGGCGGAGCTACTGTTATTGATTTGTAATTTATCCTTAAAATTGAGCATGGTACCGGAAGATTGGAGGGTGGCCAATGTAACGCCAATATTTAAAAAAGGTTCCAGAGGAGACACGGGAAATTATAGACTGGTGTGTCTGATGTCAGTGCCGGGCAAAATGGTAGAGACTATAATCAAGAACAAAATTAAAGAGTACGTTAAAAACATGGACTAATGGGACAAAATCAACATGGATTTAGTGAAGGAAAGTCTTGCGTCACCAATCTGCTGCATTTCTTTGAAGGAGTAAACAAACATGTGGACAAAGGTGAGCCGGTTGATATTGTGTATCTAGATTTTCAGAAGGCGTTTGATAAGGTCCCTCATGAAAGACTACAGAGGAAATTAGAGGGACATGGGATCGGAGGTAGTGTCTTACTGTGGATTAAAAACTGGTTGAAAGATAGGAAACAGAGAGTAGGACTAAAAGGTCAATATTCGCAATGGAGAAGGGTAGTTAGCAGGATCCCTCAGGGATCAGTGCTGGGACCTCTGCTTTTTAACATATTCATAAATGACCTAACTAGTGAGGTAATCAAATTTGCCGATGACACAAAGTTATTCAAAGTAGTCAAATCGCGGGAAGATTGTGAAAAACTACAAGAGCACCTTACGAGACTGGGAGACTGGGCGTCTAAATGGCAGATGATGGCTCCGCTCATCCTGCCTCGCCTCACCCTATGCTTGGAACAACCTTCCTGAACCCTTACGCCAAGCCCCCTCCCTGCCCGTCTTCAAGTCTTTGCTTAAAGCCCACCTCTTCAATGCTGCATTCGGCACCTAACCCTTACCGTTCAGTGAATCCAGACTGCCCCAATTTGACTGCCCCTATTGGACCGACCATTCACTTGTCTATTAGATTGTAAGCTCTTTGAGCAGGGACTGTCTCTCTTTGTTAAATTGTACAGCGCTGCGTAACCCTAGTAGCGCTCTAGAAATGTAAAGTAGTAGTAGTAGTAGTAGTAGTAGTAATGTGAACAAGTGCAAAGTTATGCATGTGGGAAAGAGGAACCCAAACTATAACTACGTCATGCAAGGTTCAGCGTTGGGAGTCACAGACCGAGAAAGGGATCTAGGTGTCATCATTGATGATACGTTGAAAACTTCTGCTCAATGTGCTGCTGCGGCTAGGAAAGCAAATATAATGCTGGGTATCATTAGGAAAGGGATGGAAAACAAAAATAAGGATATTATACTGCCATTGTATCTCTCCATGGTGTGACCGCACCTCGAGTATTATGTTCAATTCTGGTCGCCGCACCTCAAAAAAGACATCGTGGAATTGGAAAAGGAGCAGAGAAGGGCAACAAGGATGATACAGGAGATGGGAAGGCTTCCATATCAGGATAGGTTGAAGAGGCTGGGGCTGTTCAGCTTGGAGAAAAGGCGGCTGAGGGGAGATATGATAGAGGTCTATAAGATAATGAGTGGAATGAAATGGGTCGATGTGGAGCGTCTGTTTATGCTTTCCAAAAATACTAGGACAAGGGGGCATGCGATGAAGCTGCAGTGTGGTAAATTTAAAACGAATTGGAGGAAATGTGTCTTCATTCAACGCGTAGTTAAACTCTGGAATTCGCTGCCGGAAAAGGTGGTTAAGGCGGTTAACTTAGCGGACTTCAAAAAAGGGTTGGACGGCTTCCTGGAGGAAAAAGCCATAGAATGCTATTGAATGGACGAGGGAATACAATATTTCTAGGATGGACGGGACAAATTGCTTGTTCTTTTGGCCGCTGTCGGAGACAGGGTGCTGGGCTTGATGGACCCTTAGTCTGTCCCAGCATGGCGATGCTTATATACTTATGTACTTATGTACTTAAAGGGACATTGTTATGGGCAAGGAAATGGGCATTTCATGGGCATTCTGAAATTTATACACTTAGTAATAAAATATGGCAAGTGGTGTGCTGGAGCCAGCTCGCACCGGCTCGCAAAAGCCGGTTGTTAATTTTTTTGAGATTTTCTGAGCAGTTGTTGAGGCAGGGCGAGCTAATTCGCTTCTCCTCCCCCCCCCCCCCCCCCCCCCCGAGCTGCAGGGTCACCAGAACATGCCTAAATGTAGCCACCCTGTCTAGTGGATTCTTTGCGGAAGCCACAACAATTTCTTCTGAAGAACAGTGTGTTTCTGTGTATGCCAGCCACCTCTGTGCCCACAGAAAGAATTTTTTTCTGCTTCTGGACAAATTATAGCTGCAAGATGCACTTGTCTGAAGCCAGCCAAAGTGGACAAAATGATTTTTCTTAATAAAAACTGGAAGACATAGGACTTGACCAAACTTCACTTTTCACATGATATAACATTGCATGGCGTGCTCACACTAAAGTTTGCCTTTGTTCAATTGCTGCTGCTTGGTTTTTGTTTTTTTTTTTTTTTTACCCTCTGTGTTAAAATATTAACATGTGGGCCTCACTAATTCAATCAAGATAAATCGAATCAAATTGAATCGAAAAACTCCCCTCCTTAACTTGGAGACATGTCCACGCCCCCTTGAAGTTTGGCCAGCTCTGCAACGGACTGCAGTTGAGGCCGGTCAAAATCGGCTTTCGATTATGCCAATTTTGCCGGCCTTGAGATACGGCCGGCCATCTCCCTATTTGTGTCGGAAGATAGCCGGCCTTCTCTTTTGAAAATAAGCTGGATAGTATTCTATAAACTATGCGAATAACTGGGAGATGGACCCTTGGCCCACTCATGCTCCACCCACATGTACAACCCCCTTGCTGTTAGGCGCTATGGCACATAAGTGCTATCTTGCAGAATAGCGCCTAGTGCACATAGGCATCTGTTAATTAAGGGGCCCTTTTACTAAAGGATTGCCCTGTGGCAATGGGTTTGCCGCACAGTAACTCAGAACAACTGCCAGCCCAGTGTCAGTGGTAGTTTTGCCTCCAGCACACGACATTTCCGGCGCTGCTAGATTTAAAAAAATATATATATATACCGCAGGAGGTTACCCAGTAGTAATCGGGTAGCACTGCACACTGCCCAGTTACCGCTGGGGTAGCATGGGAGCCCTTATCGCCGCCTCAATGGGAGGTGGTAAGTGCCCCCCCCCCCGCATGGCCACATGCAGCAAGTGCAAGCATACCACCTGGTCAAGTGTTCTTTTGGTCTTTTTACCCACTGAGGTAAAAAGAGCCTTAGCACATGGCAAAAACAAGCCACTGCTACTGCAGGGCTCTCTTTACTACAGCTTGGCAAAAGTAGCCCTAAGAGAGCCTTTGATACACATAGGTGGCACATGTCTATAGACGCCAGTTGATAGAATTGCCCTGATAAAGCTTAGCCTTTCAATGCAATGATGTCTATCATCAGAAGGCCAAATTAAGCCATGTTTTTATTTATTTATTTATTAAACACCTTTATGAAGAGATTCACCTAAGGTAGTGTATAGCAGATGTAGTTTAACAGAAAACTTACAATTTTGTTAGCAGCATAACAGTAGTAAAAATGACCAACTATAAACATAAATACAGTAGGTAAACTTGAAAACAGCAAATTAAAAACTAGTAAAAGGACTACCATGAAACAGCATCAAAAATATGCACTGGAATTCAAATAACGGAGATATAATGCAGTTTATATTTTATATATAATTTTATAGAATATCTTTACAATCCCTTTTCAAAATCCGTTACTTACTAATAATTTAATTTCAAAAGATTTGGCGATGACCCTCCTATGTTTATCTTGTTGGTTAAAGTTTCAACAGTCGTATGATATGAGCAACTACAGAAATTCATGTGGGATATATTTTCTGTATTTGAAATTTCTTATATCATTGAAGTTCTTAAAAGGAAAATGACAGTTTGTAGTGATAAGCAATAAAAAGTTGATGACATTGGCTATGAAAATGGCTTTTCTGTCAGGAGCTGCATCTAAAAATATAAAACTTTTCTCAGTAATCTACGATAGATTCCTGTAGCACATGTTTCAGCCTTTGAGCTGGATTTTGTTTGAAGGTTTGTAAGTTATCTATCGTCCGATTAAATCTTCATCTCTGTGGTATGCAATTTCATCCCTGCTTTATCATTTAAACTGCCTGATTAGTGCTTCTCTAATCTTTTCCTACCACATGTGGAGACTTTAAGAATCATTATTATTATTCTACACGATAGTATTACTGTTTGGATGGGAAGTAGAACTGAGCTGATTCCTACGGCATCTGAATAGGCTGGGCCTGACTGAGTCTTGAAGTCAGACCACTTGCTGGGCCGTGACTCTGATTTCTGATAGTAATTTGTAGCACTTACCAGGGTCTATCGGCACTGCCCTTATTCCATTAGAGACTGAACTCTGCAACAGGTTGACTGAAATTGTAACACTAGAGAAAGTATCAGAGATTGCTAGTAGAGGTGAGAGGCATGTGGTCTATAATTTGTGTTTGTGACTAAATTGCAGTCAGTTTGACCTGTGCAGCACTTACAACAAATTATGCTATTTCTGTTACATTAAATAGTTTTGTTTAGTGAACAGGAATATTTTAATAATTCCCTATGAATCAGGTATGCCAAAATGTAACAAACCAGGTGTGGGGATTAATTTTATAGAATTGTGCCCATGCCATATTTAGTTACTGTGCTTTTAATTACTTGTTTCACATTTTTGTGCAATATTTTTAAGCAGATTGAAAATGACAACCATATAATGAACAAACTACAAAACAGATGGGGAAGAGAATCAGAAAAATGTCAAACCATACAAAAGAAAAGATTTTCTCTACTCTAAACTGTAAGCAATAGGAAAAAATTTTCAAAGACCAGTGAAAGTAAAAAAATAGGGAGGAAAAAACCTCAAGAAGCTCCCAGCTAATAACTGATAGAGCAGGACTTCTTCATCATTGGCAAAAAAAACTCTCCAATTAACTTGATCTCAAAATTAGGAGCTGACAGCCATTAACTTGTAAAAAAAAAACAGCTTAAATACTTAGCTGCAAGGAGTAAACGGACTACCTAACCCATGGCAAGAGGGCCCTACAGTTAATGTAGTGCTTGGTTGGTGAGTGAAGGGGAAGAACTGGTGTCTTGTCTTCATCGAGGAAATGCTGCCATGAGACTGTGGAATTACAAAAGGTACAGAGAAGGGCGACGAAAATGATAAAGGGGATAGGACAACTTCCCTATGAGGAAAGGCTGAAGTGGCTAGGGCTTTTCAGCTTGTAGAAAAGGCGGCTGAGGGGAGATATGATAGAGGTCTATAAAATAATGAGTGGAGTGGAATGGGTTGACGTGAATCATTTGTTTACTGTTTCCAAAAATACTAGGACTAGGGGGCATGTGATGAAGTTACAAAATATTAAATTTAATACGAATCGGAGAAAATGTTTCTTCATTCAACGTGTAATTAACTCTGGAATTTGTTGTCAGACAATGTGGTAAAGACTGTTAGCTTTACGGGGTTTAAAAAAGGTCTAGACCATTATTAAATTGACTTGGGGAAAATCCACTGCTTATTTCTGGGATAAGCAGCAGAAAATGTATTGAACATTTTGGGGATCTTGTCAGTTATTTGTGACCTGGATTGGCCACTGTTGGAAACGGGATGCTGGGCTTGATGGACCTTTTCTGTGTCCCAGTGTGGCAATACTTATGTACTTATGACCTGCCTGAAGAGAGAGAGGAGGTCAAGGTCAGCCATGTGAAGGGTTCAGAGACTGATTCTGAGTAGTCCTAGCCTGTGGATGGGAGAAAGAACTGGCGTCTGGTCCTTACCGGGGAAATGCTGTCATGTGACAGAGACTGACCTGCCAGTTTGTCTGAAAAGGGAGGGAACAGTTGCCAATAGAAGAGAATATGGGAATTTCCCCTGTACTGCCAATATCCTCATTTGCAGCCATGTGGAGGGTGCAGAAACTGAACTTGGAGGAGCCCTAGCCTATGGCTGTGAGCAAGTTGGGGACTCCCTTGGTCAGAGAGAGGTTCATTAAGGACACAGCTCTAGGCTTTGTCCTGGAAACACTGGTTCAAACTTATGAGAAACTTATGAACTGCTATGGATTTAAATTCAAGCTGGGTTAGGGAAGAAAAGAGAAACTCTACCTGTGCAATTTTTGTATGAATTCTTTTGGGTTCGTTTTTTCCTTTGAATCCTGAGGCACATGTCAGGGAGGCTTGTGCTGTGTTTTGGAGACTGAACTTTGCTTATGGAATCTAATTCTTTATGCTGAATAAAAGCTCTTTATGTTTTGGGAACTTGGTTGCTGTGTGAGGTCTGAGCTGGAGAGTGGGATCTGGATTGGGGGGAGGGGGGAATTTTTCCTGACCTCTTCCAAGGAAAGTGTAAGAGGGAGCAGACCTGGTGATATAGACCATGCCGTGCCCTGGTGTGACACTGTAACATATCCTTTGATTAATATAAATTCTAAATCCTACATCAGAACATAAACTTAGAAAAATTCTATATTTGGGAAAATAAAGAAGACATAAGTGCATTAGCATTGCTGTACTGGGATATACCGAAGGTCCATGAAGTCCAATATTCTGTTTCAGGCAGTGGCAAATCCAGTTCACAAGTACTTGGCAAGATCCCAAAAGAGAAAATAGATTTCATGCTGATTAGCCCAGGAGTAAGCAATGGATTTCCCCAAGTCCATCTTAATAATGTTTTATGGATTTTTCTTGCAGGAATGTATCCAAACCTTGTTTAAATCCAGCTATGCTAACTTTTTTTCCAAATTCATTACTGATGAATTCTAGACTTAATTATATTTTGAATGAAGAAACATTATTTTCTGATTTGTTTTAAATGTACTACTTAGTAATTTCATTGTGTGCCCTCTAGATCTTGTACTTTTGGAAAGATTAAACAAACAATTCACGACTACCTTTTCCATTCTATTCTTCTTTCTTCCCCTAATTAACTTCTACACAATACTAACTATACCTAATATACTGGAAAACCTATGTTAACAATAGTATGTAAGCCACATTGAGCCTGCAAATAGGTGGGAAAATGTGGGATACAAATGCAATAAAATAAATAAAAAATTAAAGAGGGACAATTCTATAACTGGGTGCCTCAAGGGAGGGGGGGGGGCAAAATTCCCCGGACCCGGGACCTCTCTCTCTCCCTCTCCTGCTGCTGTCGGGACCCAAGTGATCGTGTCCTGACAGGAGCAGGAAAGGGAAAACTCTGGTGCCGCCCCCCACCCCACCTGGAGGCTGGGGAGGACCTGGAGGAGTGGACACTGCAGGTCTTCCTCCAGTGCTGCTCCAGTGCTTGCTGAGCAGCTGCTTTTCCTCTCAGGCACGCATGTTCGGTTTTGAAACCGAGCATGCCCTGAGAGAAAAAGCAACCTCAGGGGCAGGCAATTGGCAGAGTGAAGAATCAGCGCTAGAGGAAGACATCTTCTGCTGGAGGGACCTCGGGATCCCCGCCAGCAAAGGTATTTGAAGTTTTGAATTGCGGCAGCGATCGTGGGGGGGGGGGGGCAGCAGTGGCGGTGATTGTGGTGGGGGGTGGCAGTGAATGACAATTTGGGGGAGGCAGCAGATAACGATTAGAGGGGCAGCGACCCTTCTCTGGGCCCGGTTCAGTCTCTTGGTGGCCCTGTCTAACATTAGGTGTGAACAGTTACACTAGGTCAAGGACAGGTGGAAATGTTTATGTATACATGTTCCCTTATCTGCATGAAACTTATTCTATAAGTTACACACTTACCCCAAGATTCTATATATGGCACCCAGATTTGCAAGCCGAATTAATTGAGTAACACGCCCTTAACTGTCAGTAATTGGGTGCCAACAACCAATAATTGAAGTTAACTGGCACTCATTACAATTTGCACACATCTGACCGCATGCTATTCTGTAAGGCATGGTGCCTAACTCTAGTAGCGCATAACTCAAAATGGGCGTGCCCGTGGGTGTGTCAGGGACTTTCCAAAATGTTGTGTGCATAGTTATAGAATATGGTCTCAGTGTACCTAACTTAGGCGCCAGCACTTATACAAGGTTACGGAAGACATGTCAGGCACCTAAACTGCTCTAGTGATTCCTGGCGTGCCAATGCCGACAAAGCTCATTCAGTTTGAATGGGCTTTGTCAACATTGCTGCACAGGAATTGCTAGCACAGTTTGGTAAAAGAGGTCCAAAGTTAGGTGCATGTGCGCTTTATAGAATTGCACTTTGCAACAATTTTTTCCAGTAACACATTTTGAGTGCCATTTACAGACTCCCCTCCTTAACTTGAAGACATGTCCATGCCCTGCACCTACATGCTATTTTATAGAATGTGTATAAATTCCAATTATCTCGGCACTTAGATACATATGGCACCCGTAGCTTTGTATGCGATTATAGAATTGTCCTGTAAATTTTATAACCGTCTATCATATCTCCCCTCAGCCATCTCTTCTCTAAGCTAAAGTGCCCTTACCTCTTTAACTTTTCTTCATAGGGGAGTTGTCCCATCTCTATTATAATTTTGGTCACTTTCTCTGTACCTTTTCTAATTTAGCTGTATTTTTGAGATGCAGTGACCAGAATTGCACACAGTATTCAAGGTGCAGTAGCACCATGAAGCAATTTGGAGGCATTATGATATTCTCTGATGTATTCTCTATTCCTTTCTAAATAATTCCAAATGTATTATTTGCTTTATTGGCCACTACTACACATTTAGCAAAGAATTTCAATAAGGGTAGGGGTAATGTATTTGATATTGAGGGGCATTTTCGATATGACGTCTAAATCTGAATTTGGATGTTTTACACAAAACGTACAAATTCTGAACAGGAAAGAAGGTCATTTTCAACATCTTTTCCTTTCGAAAACGCTGCTTTGAAAAACATTTTGTGATTTGGACGTTTTGTTTTTCAGTCCATTTTCGAACAAAAAACTTCCAAATGCACAAAATCAAGCCATTAGGGTACAGACCATAAAAATGTTTCAGTCACAGGAAAGCATTCATAGAGGATAACAAAGTTCAAACTGCTGTTGAATCAGTCCTCTTACACTTGTGGAGGAAACTGTGAGCCCTCCAAAACTCACCAGAAACCCACTGTACCCACATATAGGTGCCCCCTTCACCCGTAAGGGCTATGGTAGTGGTGTACAGTTGGGGATAGTGGGTTTTGGGGGGCCTAGCAGGCAAGGTATGGGAGCAATGGTCAGATGTGTACCTGGGAACATTTTACGAAGTCCACTGCAGTGCCCCCTAGGGTGCCCTATTGCTTTCCTGGGATGTCCTGGTTTCATCCCTATGTGGATTTTCTGATGGCGTGTGAGGCTTTCTTTCCAACCAAAGCTTTTACCACACTCAGAACATGTAAATGGTTTCACTCTATTCTGACTTTTCTTGTGTATTGTGAGGTCTGCCTCCTGCCTAAAGCTTTTACCACACTCAGGGCATGTATATTGTTTCTCTACAACATGGATTCTCTGGAGGACTTTGAGGCTGTCCTCAAAGACGCTTTTACCACTCTTTCTATATTTAACTGTTTTAACTTCTGAATGGATTCTATGGTTCATTGCTAGACCAGTCCACCAGAGAATCAATGTATCATCAAGAATGACATCTAGATCACTTTCCTGGTTGGTGACTCCTAATGTGGAACCTTGCATTATATAGCTATAGTTCGGGTTCCTCTTTCCCACATGCAGCACTTTGCACTTGCTCACATTAAAAGTCATCTGCCATTTAGATGTCCAGTCTCCCAGTCTTGTAAAGTCCTCTTGTAACTTTTCACAATCCTCTTGTGATTTAACAACTTTGAATAACTTTGTGTTGTCAGCAAATTTAATTATCTCACTAGTTACTCCCATCTCTAGATCATTTATAAATATGTTAAAAAGCAATGGCCCCAGCATAGACCCCTGTGGAACCCTACTATTTACCCTTCTCCATTGAGAATACTGACCTTTTAACCCTACTCTCTGTTTTCTGTCTTTTAACCAGCTTTTAATCCACAATAGAACACTATCTCCTATCCTGTAACTCTCTAATTTCCTCTAGAGTCTTTCATGAGGTACTTTGTCAAATGCCTTTTGAAAATCCAGATGCACAATATCAATTGACTCACCTTTACCCCCATGTTTGTTCATCCCTTAAAAGAGATGTAGTAGATTGGTGAGGTAAGATTTCACTTCACTAAATCCATATTGACTTTGTCTCATTAATCAATGCTTTTGAATATGCTCTGTAATTTTGTTCTTTATAATACTCTCTACCATTTTGCCCGACACCACTGTCAGGCTCACTGGTCTATAATTTCCTGGATCACCTCTGGAACCTTTTTTAAAAATCAGCGTTACATTGGACACCCTTCAATCTTCCGGTATCATGCTTGATTTTAAAGATAAATTTAATAAATTTAATTAAATTAATTAATTAATTAATTAATTAATTAAATAAAGATAAACAATTAATACCATCCAATCCAGGTGATTTGCTACTGTTCAATTTGTTAAATTGTGCCATTACATCTTCTAGGTTTATAGAGATTTCATTCAGTTTTTCTGACTTGTCAGCTTTGAATATCCTTTCTAGCACCGGGATCTCTCCCAAATCTTCCTTGGTGAAGACCAAAGCAAAGAATTTATTTAATCTTTCTGCTATGGCTTTGTCTTCCCTGAGTGCCCCTTTTACTCCTCGATCATCTAGTGGTCCAACTGATTCTTTTGCCGGCTTTTTTAAAAATTATTATTATTTATTTAATGTTAAATACATCTAAAAAATTAGAAATAATACAGAAATTGGTAATTACTAAATACATATAGAATAATGATATATCAAATTAATTGACTACAATAAGAAAAAGAAACAAGCCTTCATCCAAAATAACAGGTAATTAGGATCCAAAAAATAGGAAAAAAACAAAAAAATAGAAACAAACAACCAAGATTATTGCAACTCATAAGGCTCTCCCCAGCCTATCACTACAGTGTGCAAATAGGACTTATACAGTAATATTTATCTCTTCTATAGCCATAAGAAATTCCTCTAGTTGCTTAGGATCAAAAAAATGAAACTGTTTACCTTGAAATAATACAAAATATAAACATGAAAACTTGAGTACAAAATTGGCATCCAAGGCCAAAATCCTTTGCTCCAAAGGCCCAAAAGGCCTTATAACTTTTCTGTGTTTCTTTAGAAAGATCAAGAAATATTTTAACTTTAGATCCCAGAAACTGTGTGTCCAAATGTCTAAATGAAAGCCTCAATAAAGCATTGCAACCCATCTCCAAAGTAAAAGATACCACCATAGTAATTCTCTGCGTAATCATTTCCAGTGAAGTCTCTAAGAATGATGTTAGGTTCATACCATCTCCACCTTGATTTTGAGAATTCTCACCAATGGATTTTTTTAGCATCAGTAAATACTGAGCCCGAGTTATTGGAGGTAGTGAGTCACCAGACATCCCCAAAATTTAAATTAAATATTTCTTAACCATATCTATAGGCATAATTAAAGGTGGTTAGAGCACTGGTCTTGTAATCCAGAGGTGGCCAGTTCAAATCCCATTGCTGCTATGTGTGATCCAAATAAATAAATAAAGAGAGTGTCAGAGCCATAGCAAAGGCATGGATGTCCTTCTCACAGAAACATTCATATTTTGGACACCGGAGGCATAGCGAAGGATATACTCTAAAAAATAAAACATAAAAGTTTTTGAAGTTGTTTTTTTTCAGGGTGGGAGGTGGTTAGTGACCACTGGGGAAGTCAGGGGAGGTCATCCCCGATTCCCTCCGGTGGTCATCTGGTCAGTTCAGGCACCTTTTTGATGCTTGGTCATGAAAAAAATGGACCAAGTAAAGTCGCCCAAAAGCTCGTGAGGGATGCCCTTCTTTTTTCCATTATCGGCTGAGGACGCCCATCTGTTAACCACGTCCCCATTCCGCCTTCAGTACACTGCCAACACGCCCTCTTGAACTTTGGTCATCCCCGCGACAGAAAGCAGTTAAGGATGCCCAAAATCGGCTTTCGATTATGCCGATTTGAGCGACCTTAGGAGAAGGACACCCATCTCCCGATTTGTGTCGGAAGATGGACACCCTTCTCCTTCGAAAAAAAGCAGGATAGTCTCCTTTTTGAAAGTTAAATACTATTGTCTTGGATTTCTAAACTAGACCCAGCAGTGCCTGCTAGATTCTATCTGTTAATGCTGTGGTACAAAGTTTTTTAAAAACTAAGTGGAAAAGACTATGGAGATTAGTTGATAAAATTTGCTTTTTATATTTTTATTTTGCCTATCACAAACCTACAATTTCTCCTTTAAACCCCAATCTTTAAGTTCCCAAAGCACAAAGCAAAATAGTGTTCACTTACCTGAGAAATGTCCTCTTCTCTCGGAACTTCTCAGAAAGAAAGTTCAGTGGTACCTTTCCTCTTTATATAGTTTTGAATCTAAAGGGCCTTTTTTAAATAGGCCCTTTGAAGCTGACTCAGCAATCTATGCAAGTATTCTACTTCCCCACACCTTAATTAACACTTAATTGAGGTTGCTGGATGTGCTACCTCTCCAGCAGCCAAGGAACAGAAAATAACTGCCAGAAAAATGTCCTCTTCTCTTGGAACTTCTCAGAAAGAAAGTTCAGTGGGACCTTTCCTCTTTATATAGTTTATATAGTTAAATGCATGAACTATCCTCCCAGTGGACATGGTGGAGATGAGGACTGTATCTAAATTCAAGAAAACATGTGATTAACATATATGATCTCTAAGGAAAAGAAAAAATAGTACAGATTAATGATTGATATGGGCAGACTGGATAAGCCTTTGGGACTTTGTCATCATTTTCATGCATTCACTTGACAGGACAGTCTTTTTATATGCAATAAATATATCATCTCCCTGCAAAATAATATTCAATATTATTTTCCCAATCTGTTACTATCCAAAGTACTATTTTTTTTAATTTTCATATGGATCTTCCCAAATAAGGTAGGCAAAAAGTATTTAAATTCTTTCATGCAATAGCTGCCAGTTCACCTTCGGTCCATTTTAATTTTTACTTTTTTTTTTAAGTGTTTGCGTTTTTTTTTTTTTTTTTTTTTGAGGGGTGGGAACATTAATATATAAATAATCAATTCTCAGATGAATATCACTTAAAAGTCAGTACTTAGCTTTAATCAGCTGGTATGATCCGGTCTCTCTGCCAACATGGCCTCAGGGTAGAGGTCCGTACAACATCACTACAACTCCATATGAAAATTTAAAAAATTAGTACTCTAGATAGTGACAGATTGGGAAGATAATACTGAATATTATTTTGCTGGAAGCTGATATATGTATTTATCATTTTTATGAAGGCACATTTTAGATAGAACATAGAGGGTTCCTTTTACTAAACTGCGGTAAAAAGTGGCCTGCGGTAGTACGAGCTTGTTTTTTGGGCACGCGCTGGGCCATTTTTTACTGCATCTAGGAAAAAGGGCTTTTTTTGTAAGGGTCCAGAAAATGGAAACCAGCGCACATCCATTTTCAGTCTGAGACCTTACCGCTACCCATTGACCTAGCAGTAAGGTCATAGTAACATAGTAACATAGTAGATGACGGCAGAAAAAGACCTGCATGGTCCATCTAGTCTGCCCAAGATAAACTCATATCTTGAATTTGTACCTGTCTTTTTCAGGGCACAGACCGTATAAGTCTGCCCAGCAGTATTTCCCGCCTCCCAACCACCAGTCCCGTCTCCCATCACCGGCTCTGGTACAGACCGTATAAGTCTGCCCTCCCCTATCCTAGCCTCCCAACCACCAACCCCTCTTCCCCCCACCTGCTCCGCCACCCAATTTCAGCTAAGCTTCTGAGGTCTCATATGTTACTCATGCGGTAGGCATGCAGTGCACACCAACTACTGTTTACCGCCAGGTAAGCGGTCTACGGTAGAAAATAGAAAATCATTTTCTACCTTAGGATTCAGCACGTGCCAAATTTGGAATTACTGCCCAGCTCATCCGCTAACCGGGTGGTAGTACTGATTTGGCATGTGCTGTAGGCCCTCCTGCGCCTTTGTAAGATGGCCCCAGAATTAGGAACTGAAATTTCCAGGTGATAACTATTGGAATTTGACAATTTTCAGGTGATAACTTGTTAAATTCCAGTAGTATTTTAGAAAAGGGTCTGCCGATGCAGAGCCTTTTCTAAAATGCATGCAGGAATAAGCGTGGATTTTGTCAGTTATGTGCAATGGCAGTACTCATTTTGCATCTGTTAACATCTAAATCTTCAATGGAGGCAACTTGGCAACATATAAGTCTATGGACCCTGTTTACAAAGGTGTGCTAGCATTTTTAGTGCACGCTAAAAATGATCAGACACTAACCATATAGACACTCATAGGAATGTTATAGGCATCTACATGGTTAGAACGTGCTAAAAATGCTAATGTGCCTTTGTAAACAGGGCCATAAATGTCAACACATATGTATGTATGTATGTATGTATGTATTTATGTTGATATTTCAGAATATGGATGTATAAGTGTCGATACTTAAATGTTTCCAGTTACGAACAAAACCCACAATCATTCAGCATGATTGATCTTAAGGGAGAAAAACACTGGAATTAAGGGTGCGAGCTCCCCTAATCTGTTCTGTATAATGCTGCTCAAAATAAGCACTTGTCAAAACCTTGCATCCCAGAACTTATTTGCATACATTCAGCTTCTGAAATACAGAATATACATTTATTTTTTGGTCCTGCTCTAACCCCACCCAAAATGCCACTTGGCATATGCACATATTGTAAGATACACGTGTAAATCCTTGCTTTAGAAAATTGATTTTCTACATGTGTTTAAGTATTGTGAATAGGCCTTCTAAAATAACCACCCAATTTCCCACTGTACTATCATTTTTGTCTTTCCTTATTCTGTATATAGTGCTGCAGTGAAATGTAGAAGGATTCAGTAGTAATTAATTTTAATAAGAGAAAGGTTTGCTTCACCATCTGATATGTCCGCCTTTGTGGTTGGAAAGCTTTGAATCAATTAAGGAGAATATAAATTGTTTAGCGTCTTTGTCATGGTTTGATAGATGTTTAATCATTCAAGACAGGATTTCATCATGGTTTTTGCATTCCTAAGCTGCTATACATTTTTTAAAACCAGAAATATGATATTCAAAGGGAATTATTCAGCTGGAAACAGGGCTTGATGTTATATATCTATATCTATATCTATATCTATATCTATATCTATATCTATATCTATCTATCTATCTATCTATCTATATATATATATATATATATATATAGGGGGGCGTGTCAAGATGGCACCGAGAGCGGACGTGTAGCGAGATCGCTCCAGCCAGTCCTGCTGGTTTTTGTTTTTCATTGAGAAAAATGCCTCATTCAAGAAGAAAAGGAACAGTCCGGGTAGTTCCCCCACCTACCGGGACGTCCACGCCAGCGAGAACTGGTTTGGAGCGCTTCTTCCCCGCTCTTTCTCATACAGTAAGCGGGGTGGATTCCTTGGCGGGAGAATCGGGTGGAGCGGGACTCTCGCCGGAATGTGAAACATCTCTTTCCCCCCCGCCGGTCTCGAAGATTCCTCCAGGCCCAGCGATTGGAGTGAGTCGGCAGGAGAAACCGACGGACACCGGAAGGGTAGAAGTTGGCGGTCCTAGTGGGGTGACTGACTCAACAATAACAGCTAAATCTGCTGGGAAAGAAACAGAGGTCAATCTGGGGACAATATGGTTGAAATTGTTAGAAATGGAAAAAACCCTTCTAAATTCATCTGAAGAGGTAAAATCCCTAGGAAATAAGATTCAGGAATTGAAAGACTCTGTTGAAATTACTAAACAAGATTTCTCACAGAAAATTGAGTGTTTACAAAAGGAAGTGGAACAAACTAATGAATTTAAAATTGCTGTGATAAAAGACAATGTGGATATTAGGAGAAAACTTGAAAATATTGAAAATCATAATAGAAGATTGAACCTGCGCTTGCTTAATTTCCCCAAATTATATGGGATGTCTCCCCAAGATTTATTTGCTAGATTTCTTAAAGAAAATTTAAAATATCCTCAAGAAGCGATTCCACCATTAGAGAAAATTTACTTTATACCTAACACGATAAGAAAAATAGAAGAGGTAACAAAGGTTCAATCTGGACATGAACTGGATGTGGGAAATATAACAGCGATTTTGGAACAGTCAATAGAAACTGCCACTGAAAGAGCGACTTTGTTGGTAACTTTTCTTTTTCAACAGGATTTAAATGCAGTAATGAGACTTTACTTTAAAACAACGGACCACAATTTTGGTGGAGAAAAAATATGGCTGTATCCAGATGTAACAAAAGTGACTCAACAAAAGCGAAAGCAGTTTCTTTCAATGAGGTTAAAAACAACGGAATTGGGAGGTTCCTTTTTGTTAGTGTATCCATGTAAATGTATTGTGAGGTTTAATAGTACTAAATATGTTTTTTATGTTCCAGATCAGCTTAAGTTGTTCCTAGATTCAAAACAACGATAGAGATAATAAATAGGATTGAGATTGCGGTGTCACTATTTTCCTTTAAATTTATTGAAATTGTTAAAGTAAAGGTATCTTCACTTATTCTAATCCCCCCAACTTTTGAGGTCTAAGGAAGCCATTGACGTATAATGTAAATGGAATATGTAAAATGTTTTCTTTTTTGGCTGTTTTTCACTTAACAGTGTATTTCTGTTTAAGTTTAATTTAAACTAATAAAAATTATGAAATATATATATATATATATATATATATATATATATATATATATAATTTCTCTCCCAAATTGATCTGTTTTAATTTTAGGTGAGATTTGGAGCTGTCTAGGGGCAGACCAAAATAGTGGTGACAGCTGCTATCCATATAAGTAATCTAGCTAAGGGGCCCTTTTACTAAGTTGCGGTAAAAAGGGTCTTGTGCTAGTGACAGCAACCATTTTTGCTGTGTGCCAGGGCCCCTTTGATCGCAGCGGGTAAAAAGGCCAAAAAAAAAAAGAAATGGCCGTGTGGTAAGTTCACACTTTCTGCACAGCCATTTTGGGGGGTGGCACTTACTTCCACTGCCCGATTACCGCCGGCTAACCCCTGCACTAGAAAATCAGGTCTGATTTTCTGTAGCACCAAAAATGGCACATGCTGGAGGTGGAACTACCACTAGCACCCACATTGGGCTGGCAGTAGTTCTGGGTTGCTACATAGCCAAGGCTATTTTCAGCCTTTTTTTTAACCCCCTGCGGTATCAAGGGCTGCAACACATGGGAAAAATGGCTCCCGCCGCTAGCACAGGGCCCTTTTTACCGCAGCTTGGTAAAAGGATCCCTGATAGAAAAGGGGTTTGTTTACAAAGATACAATATAAAAGTGTAAACAGAAGTAAAATCCGAATGTAAAAGTTCCTAATACAAATAAGTAGCGTGATGATATAAACAGATGACAGATGGAATAACACACGATCCTACTACTACTACTTATCAATCCCTACTGAAAAGTTGCAAAAAGCCTCAGTTCGGTACTCTAATGGCCCAACCTGTAGTGTCGCAAAGAGGCCAATATCAGTTTGATTAATGACAATTCAGAAATTTCCATGTGGTGTCACCCATGCTGCCCTACTCAATTAATTTTGCTAATCTGAAAGTCACTGTATGCTATTTATTATTATTATTAGCATTTGTATAGCGCTACCAGATGCACGCAGCGCTGAACTACTGACACAGAGAGACAGTCCCTCCTCTAAAGTGCTTACAATCTAAAAATACAGACAGACAAGACAATTAAAGGTGCGAAAAGTACTGGGTGAGAAGGAACAAAGGGAGGGCAATTGAGTAGTGGCTAGGAGCCAAAAGCAGTGGTGAAAAGGTGGGTTTTTAGCATAGATTTGAAATGTTTTCCCCAACTACTGGTTCAGCTATGACAACCCCAACTTTATCCCCTGTAAATACTTAACAGACACCCATTCACCCCTAGAAATATGTATAACTGTAGGATGGGCAGAAGGCTTAGCTGTTCATACCTTTTACCACCCGACCTCTTTCCCATATTCACCCCAACTGGAAAGGCAGGTAAGCTCTGCCCATTATTTTCACCATGCACCTTTCTGCATTCCCACTGCCTTTTTAACACTGCTACTGCTGCTTACTCCCTCCCATGAATGAGTAGACTCGGGTTCAGCCATGTTGTGGGTCCTTAGCCTACACATTTGTTGGCACAAGGGACATTTTTAACCATTTTAATTTGTGCATTGTGTTAAAAAATTAACACATATACAATCAGTTTCTGCAGATTAGAATTCTAATGGGTTAAAAATGTTTTATTAGCATGAATGTGTGAAATAAACACAAAACAATTGCAAATATTGAGACAAAATGCCAAATTTTCTGTAAATGATCCAAAAAATGTTTACCTGTACACATCCCTATCACATAAGTATAACTGTACTATAGAAATAAGTAGTAGTAGTAGTAGTAGTAATAAAATAAAATAATTTAAATATTCTCTCTATGAGCTTAACAATAGTTCAAAAGCTTTTGTCAAAAAATTCAAAGTTAGAGGAGCACTAATGAAAATAGAATGCTTTGTTTTCATTGTTTCAGGAGCATTATTACCCATTCCCTACATGAAAAGTTGAAATTTTCTCTTATTGTTGCTCTGACAATGAGGTGGGATTTGTTAGTGGGAATCATGTTAAAAGCAATCTATTCTCTTGTCACAAGAAAATACAATGGTTCCAGTCTTAATTAAAGGTGCTCTGAAACTTTGATTTGATAACTTAATGCTGAAGCCTATTTGTTTTCCTCCCCTATATTTATCTAGTGACTAGGCTGCCAAGAGGTTAATGAACTCCTTATCTTGTGAATACTGGAAATGAAACAAATTAAATGAGAATTGTGATTTAGTTACAAAATGGCAGTTCTGATACTCTAGACACAAACAGTACTTTCTCAGTAGAATTGTGGATTTATCAACCTCACGTTTAATGTGATCGGGATGCCAGTATGTACTTTAAACATCAATATATAGTTACACACAAAAGCTTTCCTTCCTTCAGTTTTAATTGTAACCAATGCCACTGGAGCTTTCAAGTGCAGCTGAAATTAGTTAGGTGCTAAAATGCTAGCCACTAAGCACAAATTCTGTATTGGCTCCCCATCAGAGAAAGAATTAATTTTAAAATCCACACAATGATTTAGAAGATATTACACGGAGAAGCCCCCACCTACATGAATAACCTCATCGACCTCCCAGCCAGAAACAGTCTGACGTCTTCCTGTACTTACCTCAATCTACACCTTCCCAACTGCAAAGGTATTAAGTACAAATCCTTCTACGCATCCAATTTTTCCTTTCTGGGTAGCCAGCTTTGGAATGCGCTACCAAGATCAATCCGAACAATCAACGGCCTTTTGCCCTTCAGAAAAGCATTGAAGACCCATCTCTTCAAGAAAACCTACCCTAATGATTCAACATAACTAAAGACTGCCCACATGATTTTTACCGATGACTATGTATACATTGACCATGTTTCCCATTATCCTTATTGCTATCCTATATCTATTTCCTCTCCACTTTCCTTACGCCTACCTACTTACGCTTAATTCCTTTACGGCTTTGTAATTCTTCATATTGTTACTATGTAAGCCGCATTGAGCCTGCCATGTGTGGGAAAGCGCGGGGTACAAATGTAACAAATAAATAAATAAATAAATAAATTACCGAATACTAACATAAGTCCACATTTTAGCATCTAAATTTAGCCGACAGCATTTATGACATGTCAAAGGCTGGTATGAATGCTCACACCTAACTGCTGTCATTTAATCTGGGGGGTAGTGCATAACTGCAAGAGGGTATACATGTGGGCAGAGCATGGGCAAGCAATGGACATAACACCAATAATGCATACAACTTATAGAACGCTTGCACAAATTGCATGGCACACTTGGATGCACCAAAATTCACCAGCCATTGACCTAAATTTCAGCATGCCAATGTGACTTTGCACTAGCATTATATAACAGCTTAGGCATGCCCTGAAGCCCTTATAGAATTGGGGCTAAGCATAACCCATTGTGGTACCTACATCTTGACACCAAGTTATAGAATTGTCCCACCACATGTATTAATGGATTATTTCTTTTTGGCCATAGTAAGTGACGGATTGCACATCTGACTTTGATCTACTTCTCTATATATGAGAAAGAGACTGCGGTACCATTAGTGTGTTATTCAAAATATCCCATACAATAATACTTATTTGTTTTTGAGATTGTAATTAATTTTGGGCATTTACTAGGAATATGCATTGGGGATCAGCGCTCAAGAAAAAGATCTGGGTATTGTTGTAGATAATACGCTGAAATCTTCTGCTCAGTGTGCAGTGGCAGCCAAAAAGAAAATAGGATGCTAGGAATTATTAGGAAGGGGGTGGTGAATAAGACCAAAAATACTATAATGCCTTTGTATTGCTCCATGGTGCATCCACACCATGAGTATTGCGTTCAGTTCTGGTCGCCGTATCTCAAAAAAGGTATAGCGGAATTAGAAAACATTGAAAGAAGAGCGACCAAAATGATAAAGGGGATGGAATTCCACATATGAGAAAAGGCTAAAGAGGTTAGGGCTCTTCAGCTTGGAAAAGACACAGGTGAGGGGAGATATGATTGCGATCTACCAAATCCTGAATGGTGTAGAACGAGTAGAATAAATCGATTTTTTACTCGTTCCAAAAGTACAAAGACTAAGGGACACTCAAGGAAGATACATGGAAATACTTTTAAAACAAATAGGAGGAAATATTTTTTCACTCAACGAATAGATAAGCTCTGGAACTCTTTGCTGGAGGAAGTGGTAACAGCAGTTATCATATCTGGGTTTAAAAAAGGTTTGCACGAATTCCTGGATGAAAAGTCCATAGTCTACTATTGAGGCAGACATGGGAAGCAACTGCTTGCCCTGGGATTTGTAGTATGGAGTGTTTCCACAACCTTGCTTGGCCACTGTTTGGAAAACAGGATACTGAGCTAGATGGACCATTGGCCTGACCCAGTATGGCTTCTGTTATGTTCTTATGTTTTATTAGATCATGCCTTTTCAGTGGTAGCTCAGCATCCACATACAATATGTATTATCTTTCCCAAGGGGTTTAATAACGTGAGTAACATAGTAAATAATGGCAGATAAAGACCTTTATGGTCTATCCAGTCTGCCAAATAAGATAAATTATATGTATACCAGAGTTTGATTTGTCCTTGACATTTTCAGGGCACAGACCGTAGAAGTCTGCCCAACACTCTTCTTGAACTAAAAGTTCTAAAGATAACATCAAAGTCCCTAAAATTTACACTCCAGCCCAATCATATCTATTTAGTCACGATCAGGGCACAGACTGTAGAAGTCTGCCCAGCACCGGTTTTGCTTAACAATTACTGGTGTTGCTACCTAATCTCCACTAAGGTCCTGTGGATCCATTCCTTCTAAACAGGATTCCTTTGTGTTTATCCCACGCCTGTTTGAATTCCATTACCGTTTTCATCTCCACCACCTTCTCTGTGGAAAAATACTTCCTGACTTTACTCCTGAGTCTGCCCCTCTGTCAACCTCAATTCATGTCCTTTAATTCTATCGACTGCCCGTCTCCTAAAAAGGTTTATTTGCGGATTAACACCTTTCAAATATTTGAACATCTGTATCATGTCACCCCTGTTTCTCCTTTCCTCCAAAGTATACACATTCAGGTTGCCAAGTCTCTCCTCGTACGATTTGCAATGCAAATCCCATACCATTTTTGTAGCTTTTGAGTTTATGATTTAAGTTTGCACCTGAGGCATTAGATGGTGAAGTAAATTGCTCATGGTCACAAGGAGCATTAGCAATAAAAGTGAGATTTGAATCCTGGCTTTCCAGTTCTCAGCCCACTGCTCTAATCACATTCCCTTTTCTTTTGGAAGAATATATGCTATGTCATTTAGAGGTCCTTTAACCAAGCTGCCTAAAAAGTGGCCAGCACTGATGTCAGCACACATTTAGCATGGCAGTAAAATGGCCGTGGTGCAATACTTTTTTGTGATGGCCCCCATGCTATTTTCCCCATTAGCATGTGGCCATTAGCATAGGAGCTTTTATAGCAACCTATTTGGAAGGCGGTAAGGTCTCCAATGCTAAATGTAGCATGTGGTAATGTGCCCATGCTACTCGATTAGTGTAGGCACATCTACTCGCCGCCCATGGGCATGCTACTACTACTACTACTATTTAGCATTTCTATAGCGCTACAAGGCATACGCAGCGCTGCACAAACATAGAAGAAAGACAGTCCCTGCTCAAAGAGCTTACAATCTAATAGACAAAAAATAAATAAAGTAAGCAAATCAAATCAATTAATGTGAGCGGGAAGGAAGAGAGGAGGGTAGGTGGAGGCGAGTGGTTACAAGTGGTTACGAGTCAAAAGCAATGTTAAAGAGGTGGGCTTTCAGTCTAGATTTAAAGGTGGCCAAGGATGGGGCAAGACGTAGGGGCTCAGGAAGTTTATTCCAGGCGTAGGGTGCAGCGAGACAGAAGGCGCGAAGTCTGGAGTTGGCAGTAGTGGAGAAGGGAACAGATAAGAAAGATTTATCCATGGAGTGGAGTGCACGGGAAGGGGTGTAGGGAAGGATGAGTGTGGAGAGATACTGGGGAGCAGCAGAGTGAATACATTTATAGGTTAGTAGAAGAAGTTTGAACAGAATGCGAAAATGGATAGGGAGTCAGTGAAGGGTCTTGAGGAGAGGGGTAGTATGAGTAAAGCGACCCTGGTGGAAGACGAGATGGGCAGCAGAGTTTTGAACCGACTGGAGAGGGGAGAGGTGACTAAGTGGGAGGCCAGCAAGAAGCAGATTGCAGTAATCTAAACGAGAGGTGACAAGGGTGTGGATGAGGGTTTTGGTAGAGTGCTCGGAAAGAAAGGGGCGGATTTTACGGATGTTGTAAAGAAAGAAACGACAGGTCTTGGCAATCTGCTGGA
The DNA here is from genome assembly GCF_901765095.1 of Microcaecilia unicolor. Taxonomy (NCBI): domain Eukaryota; kingdom Metazoa; phylum Chordata; class Amphibia; order Gymnophiona; family Siphonopidae; genus Microcaecilia; species Microcaecilia unicolor. The sequence goes on from NC_044032.1 coordinate 55,543,541, forward strand.
TATGAGCAGAGAAGGAGAGAGAAGAGTCAAAGATGACCCCAAGGTTTCGAGCTGAGGAGACAGGGAGAATGAGAGAGCCATCAACAGAAATAGAAAACGGGGGGAGCGGGGAGGTGGGTTTGGGGGGGGGGGGGGAATGAGAAGCTCGGTTTTGGTCATATTTAATTTCAGGTGGCGTTGAGACATCCAGACAGCAATGTCAGACAAGCACGCTGAAACTTTGGTTTGGATGCAAGGTGAGATATCAGGGGCAGAAAGGTAGATTTGGGAGTCATCAGCATAGAGATGGTAGGAAAAGCCATGGGTTGAGATTAATGAGCCAAGGGAAGAAGTGTAGATAGAAAAGAGGAGGGGACCAAGAACAGAACCCTGAGGTACGCCGACAGGCAGAGGGATAGAAGTAGAAGAGGATCCACCAGAGTGAACACTAAAGGTGCGGAGGGAGAGGTAGGAAGAGAACCAGGAAAGGACAGAGCCCTGGAATCCAAGTGAGGACAGGGTATCGAGAAGTATGCTGTGATCGACAGTGTCAAAAGCAGCGGAAAGATCAAGAAGAATGAGGATGGAATATTGACCTCTGGATTTAGCCAGTAATAGGTCATTGGAGACTTTAGTAAGCGCAGTTTCGGTTGAGTGGAGAGGGCGAAAACCAGATTGTAGTGGGTCAAGAATAGCATGTGAGGAGAGAAAATCAAGGCAGCGGCGGTGAACAGCACGCTCAAGTAATTTGGAGAGAAAAGGAAGGAGGGAGATGGGTCGGTAATTAGAAGGACAAGTAGGGTCAAGTGAAGGCTTCTTAAGGAGAGGTGTGACCACAGCATGTTTAAAGGCAGCAGGGACAGTCGCAGTGGAAAGTGAGAGGTTGAGAATGTGACAGATAAAAGGAATAAGAGTAGGAGAGATGGCATTAAGAAGGTGGGTGGGAATGGGATCAGAGGAACAGGTGGTACATTTTGAGGAAGAAAGGAGAAGTGTAGTTTCCTCAATAGTAACTTCAGGAAAGGAGGAAAGGGAATGAGGGGAAGGAGAGAGAGGGGAACGGACTAGTGGAGGGAGAGCTGGTGAGGTAGAGAAAGCAAGGTTTATCTTTTGAACCTTACATGGGATTAGTGTGCACTGAGTGGGAAACTACCGAAGGACGCATCAGCACATCCCACGGTAGTGCTCTTTTAGCATGCGGGAGCCCCCATGTTGGGCCTACTGCACTTTAGTAAAAAAAAAAAAACTTAGAGAGTAATTTTATAATAAGTTGCCTAGTTGGAGAAACCAAATGGGCACATCTATTAGGTTCATTTTTACTAAGTTTAAAGGGAAGACTTTTTTCCCTCCTGGAACCGAGTAACTTGGTAGCTCTAAAAAAGCTAAACACAGTTGAGGACATCAAGTTTTTCATAAATGTATCTTTATAGGGCAGACCCACAGATGCAGTGATGTGCAAAATCTGGAATAAGTTGTTTGCAATGTGGAATGTCAGTATTGTTGGCATTCATTTTGTTCCCATTTAAAAAATTTGTGCTTATTTAATGTTGTTACTCTTTGTGGCTTTCTGCACAGTAATTATGTAATTCTGTTTCAGTCATAAATGCATATTATCTACTGTAAAACAATGTAAAAAAAACAAACAGAAAAACAGGTACTAACCTATACAATGCAATTTATGTGTGGCTCATCTGCTATTCAGATGTGTCTATGACATTATGGTGGTTATTTTAGAAGCTCCATTCTTGTTTTGGATATATGCATGGATATCCAAATCCTAATTTTACAAAGGCAGGATATGGATGTCTAACATTGCATTATGACCATATGGCAAGGGGCTGTGGTCTGGGCATGTTTTTGGTGGCACTAGGGAGGATCCAAAATGTGGATATCCAACTCTGAACACAGTAGGGGAAGGGATGTCCAAGTCTAAAAAGATGGGCATCCATATTTGGACCTGGTATTTGTCACATTCAGGTTATAGAAAGGTGCTCTGATTGAACTGTTCTCCCCGAATGGAGATCAAGAAAGTCGCACTATGTTTTTTTCTGTCCCTGGAGTGCTTATAATTAAAAATATACAAAAAGAAAAAAAAAAGAAACAAAAATAAAAATTAGAAAAGCTACAGTGGGATTTAGATTTACAACCTGTAGATTCTATATGGATGAAGTGGAGTTGTAGCCTAGTGGTTAGTGCAGTGGGCTTTGATCCTGAGGAACTGAGTTCAATTCCCCCTGCAGCTCCTTGTGACTCTGGGCAAGTCACTTAACCCTCGATATGTAAACTGCTTTGCATGTAGTTGCAAAAACCTCAGAAAGGCAGTTTATCAAGTCCCATTTCTCTTCCCTTCCCACTTTATACGATGGATGTTCCTCTGATGCCACAAAGCTGTCCATGTCCCATATCCCCCCACCCCCAGTCATAAGGTGGGCCTTTCAGTTTGTAAAATGAATGCTCATGCTGGATATTGCAAGCACATGGACATCCATCTCACATGTATGCTAGAACAGGATCCTATTCTAAAATACATGCAAGATGGATATCCATTTGTGAATTTCTGACTGGGTTGTCCACATCCTGAGATGGACAATCTTTTCTAAAATACTCCACCACATGATTAAAGTACTCCTCCACTTGATTTTAGGCTGAATAAGTGCCCCATCAGCATTCTTTGATGCAGAATACTGCTTGGATATTTCCAATCCTATTTCAATACTCAAGTTCTTGATTGGATTCAAGTCTGGGTACTGTGTTGCCCAATTGAGGGTAGAGATCTTCTTAGTTTTCATCCTGTTAATAACTGCTTTTGCTTGATGGCATGGGTCATTGTCATCCTCGAATATGTAGTCACCTTTTAAAAGTTTCCCTCTGATGGAATCATGCACTTCTTCAGTATCTCGATGTGTTCCTTGGCATTTGCCATGCTGATGATTATTTGTAAATGTCTCAATACCACTTGCTGTTATGCAACCCCAATTCATGATCTTCAATGGATATTTGACACATTCAAAAACTGTACTGTAGCTCACATTTTTCTATTGGTGTGTGATGTATTGTTCTGAATTTGTATATTTTATAATATTTCTTCCTTATTGAATTGACTATAATGTCTTTCTTTTATTGATCTGTTGTGAACCATAGTGAACTCTTAAGGGGATACAGCGGTATATAAACAATAAATTGATATTGATAATCCTCACCTGGAAATCACCTTACATATGTATGAGCTTGGTCTACAAAGAAGTAGAAAGTGCCTTTGTCAGTGAAAAATACCTTTTTACACATCTCACAAGTCCATTTTGAGTACTTATTAGCTCACATCTTTAGGTATCAATTTTCATGGTGATTCTCCTGCTTATCTTTTTTCTGTGGTGATTCCCTATACACCCTCCCGTACTTTGCGTTCACTAAAAGACAATAGGTTAGTTCTCCCACACCATTCTAAAGTTGGATGGGAATCTACTAGATCTAGCACTTTTTATTTTATCTCACGAGCATTATGGAATTCTTTACCGCAATATCTTCAGTTTGAAACTTCATATATGTCTTTTCTTCCCTCATTAAATACTCACCTTTTACAGTAGGCTTTTACTGTTTAGATTTGAACTGATTCTGCAGCGGGACACTGGGTGTAGTAATAGAGAATTATGTGGATTTTGGATTTTGTTATGAGTTATTTTGTTTTATATGCAAGTTTTTATCTATTTTCATGTATGACTGAAATATTTTTGAATGGTAAAGGTAGTTAGGTCTTTTTATATTTCAATTTGGCATGCTTTTCTGTTTTTCTATTTTTATTGTTATTTTTGTAAACCGCTTTAATTTGCTTGCAACAAAAGTGGTATAGCAAATTTTAATAAACGATAAATGATATACTTCCTCTGTGCTTCAGTCAACAACAGCTTCTTGCTTTACATTCTTCAAACCTCATTCTAAGCAACTTCTACCTACTGTGGATGAAGAAACTGCTACCTCACAGTTGTCAAACCACTACCTCAATTGTTGAGGAGAGGTGAATTTGAGGTCAGAATTATTTAACTGTGATTGGCTGAAGTTGGATCTACTTTTGCTGCAGGATGCAATTCTGCTTAACTTTACAATTTACTAAGAAGTGGACAATATTAATGCATATCCAATATACAAAATTTATTTGCAATTGCAAGAAGAATTATCACTGAAACACATAGGAGAAAATTCAATGGCACTGAAACTTGGGTGCCAAAAGTTCAGCATTAAATGCTATTCTGTAAAGGGTGTGCACCTTATATAGGATAGGATTTAATGTGGATCTCACATCTAAGTTTTGGGTGCCAGACTTATGTCTAGTGAAACCTGGTATAAATGCTGGTGCCCAAGTTAGGCGCAGTAAAGCAGTGTTCTGTAATTCTACTTTCAACTTTTAGGAATGACCCTGACATGCCCATGGCCATGCTACCCCCCTTTGAGGTATGTGCCATAGGAGTTAGGTGCTGTGCTTATAGAATAGCACACATCTAGGTGTGTGTGCACATTTTTATGAGTGCCAATTAAAATCAATAATTGGTTGTTAGCACCCAATTATTGATGGTGCTATCCAATTTATTTTTGTGCGCATCTTGGAATTGCGCCCAAAGTTGGGCGTACAACTTTGGGCGCCATATCTAGAATCTGGGAGATAATGAGGGGCATAATTGAACGAAAACGTCTATCTCCATGGGCGTTTATCTCCGAGAACGGGTCCGTGAAGGGGCGGACCGAACCGTATTTTCGGAAAAAATAGACGTCCATGTTTTATTCGACAATTTGTGAGCTGGGCGTTTTTGTTTTTCAGCGATAATGGAAAATGAAAGCGCCCAGCTCAAAAACGAATAAATCCAAGTCATTTGTTCGTGGGAGGGGCCAGGATTCGTAGTGCACTGGTCCCCCTCACATGCCAGGACATCAACCGGGCACCCTAGGGGGCACTTTTACAAAACCAAAAAAACAGGTAAAAGAGCTCCCAGGTGCATAGCACCCTTCCCTTGTGTGTTGAGCCCCCCAAATCCCCCTCAAAACCCACTGCCCACAAGTCTACACCATTACTATAGCCCTAAGGGGTGAAGGGGGCACCTACAAGTGGGTACAGTGGGGTTGGGGGGGGTTGGACGACTAATAAGCATTAAGCAGCACAATTGTAACAGGTAGGGGGGATGGGCCTGGGTCCACCTGCCTGAAGTCCACTGCACCCCCTAACAACTCCTCCAGTGAGCTGCATACTGCTGCCAGGGAGCTGGGTATGACATTTGAGGGTGAAAATAAAAAGTTGTGAAACATCATTTTTTTGTGGTGGGAGGGGGTTAGTGACCACTGGGGGAGTCAGGCGAGGTCATCCCCGATTCCTTCCAGTGGTCATCTGGTCATTTAGGGCACTTTTTGGGGCCTTATTCGTGAAAAAACAGGGTCCAGGAAAAGTGTCCTAAATTCTAGCTACAAACGCATACTTTTTTCCCATTATAGGTGAAATGCGCCCATCTTTGTTCGGCAGATAACCACGCCCCAGTTCCGCCTTCGCCACACCTCTGACACGCCCCCATCAACTTTGTCCGCATCCGCGACGGAGTGCAGTTGAAAACGTCCAAAAATCGGCTTTCGATTATACCGCTTTATTCGTTTTTGTGAGATAAACGTCCATCTCCCGATTTGGGTCGCAATATAGGCGTTTTTCTTTTTCAATTATAAGCAGGAATGTATGGTGTTGCACCACAACATCTACAGTGAAAAATTGCATACTGAAACTTCAAAACAGCATTAAGAGCAGCTTTTTCCAGACTTTTGCACACCACTTTATTACTTTGAGCTATTCCATTTTATCCTTTTAAGTTTCTGTATAGCAGCTGCCTTACTGAGCAATTACCACTGACATTCTAGAAACTAGTCAGGGATCAGTCACTATGACCCTTATTTTAGAAGCATCTAAGTGGCGGTATTTAAATGTCTGGAGAGACATGGACATTTAAATGCCATTTTGAAATAAAAGAAGAAAATTGAGGGGCAGAGCAAGATGGTGGATCGGAAGCGCTGGCTGCTGAGTCTGCATTTGCTTCTTTATTTTTCTTACTTGCTTTAAGCAATGGGGAGGAAGAAAGAGTGCTTTCAAACTGCAGGGAATGTGCCTTTTCTGGTTCCAATATCTGGACCATTTGATTGTTTTGTTGTATGTGGCTTAGGCTTGATTACTGCTCTGGAGCAGAGGTCGCTGGAGATGTCACCATTGCAGGAAGGGGCAACATCTTACGAGGCTCTCAGATCATCCCAGCAAAACCTACTGATAGTCCCCTATTTCAGACACATCAGATGATTCTATAAGAAACTCGTCTTCACCATGACAGCCCTTACAATATGAATTTGCCATTGTACATAATATAGTAACATAATAACAGAAGGCAGATAAAGAGCAGCATGGTCTATCTAGCTGCCCAGCAAGGTGGTTAGTGTTGTACCTGCTACCTTGTGCAGAACATGCAGGTTACTTCCTCAATACTTTTGTTTAAGAACACACCCTTCGGTGTCATTGTTTTTCTCTGATTTCACTTCTTTCTATATAGGGATCCATTGGATTTATCCCACACTTTTTTGAATTCTGTCAATGTCTTTGTCCCCATCACCTTCACGTAGAGAGCATTCCAGCTATCGATCACCCTTTCTGTGAGGGCATTCCAGCTATCGACCACCCTTTCTGTGAAAACGTATTTCATGATGTTGATTTTAAGCTTACCTCCTTGCAACTTAATTTCATATCCTCTAGTTCTATAGCTTCCCCATCTCTGAAAAAGATTGCATGCTCAACAATACCTTTCAAGTATTTAAACATCTATATCATATCACACCTCCCTCTTCTTCCCTCCAAAATATATACTGTATATTCATGTCTTCAAGTCTCTCCTCATATGCCTTCTGGTGCAGACCCTACTTCAAATCTTTTTATATCCTTAGCAAAATAAGGCCAAGAAAACTGAATACAATACTCCAAGTGGGGCCTCACCAATGACTTGTGTAGTGGAATTATCTCCTCCTCTCTTCTGCTGGTTGTTCCTATCTCTATGCAGCCTAGCATCCTTCGAATCCTTCTGGCTTTCGCCACTGATTTCTCACATTATTTTGTTGCCCTGAGATCCTCAAACATTAACAGTTAACCCTCAGTACTGTTTGGGCCTGTTGGTGCTGGGTCTCAGAATCAAAAACCCAACGCCTCACCCCCACAAATTCCCCAACTGATTTCTTAGTACCACCGGCTGGGCAAGTACCAAAAACAACCATAAACAAGAGAAGCTTCTCACATTACCAACATTTATTTCTTACCCAAGAACATAGTAACATAGTAACATAGTAACATAGTAGATGACGGCAGAAAAAGACCTGCATGGTCCATCCAGTCTGCCCAAGACAAACTCATATGTGTATACCTTACCTTGAATTGAATTTGTACCTGTCCTTTTCAGGGCACAGACCATATAAGTCTGCCCAGCAGTATTTCCCGCCTCCCAACCACCAATCCCGCCTCCCATCACCGGCTCTGGTACAGACCGTATAAGTCTGCCCTCCCCTATCCTTGCTTCCCAACCACCACCCCCTCTTCCCCCCACCTGCTCCGCCACCCAATTTCAGCTAAGCTTCTGAGGATCCATTCCTTCTGCACAGGATTCCTCTATGCATATCCCATGCATGTTTGAACTCTGTTACCGTTTTCATCTCCACCACCTCCCGCGGGAGGGCATTCCAAGCGTTCACCACCCTCTCCGTGAAAAAATACTTCCTGACATCTTTCCTGAGTCTGCCCCCCTTCAATCTCATTTCATGTCCTCTCGTTCTACCGCCTTCCCATCTCCAGAAAAGTTTCGTTTGCGGATTAATACCATTCAAATATTTGAACGTCTGTATCATATCACCCCTGTTCCTCCTTTCCTCCAGGGTGTACATGTTCAGGTCAGCAAGCCTCTCTTCATACGTCTTGGAACGTAAATCCCATACCATCCTCGTAGCTTTTCTTTGCACCGCTTCCATTTTTTTAACATCCTTCGCAAGATATGGCCTCCAAAACTGAACACAATACTCCAGGTGGGGCCTCACCAATGTCTTATACAGGGGCATTAAAACCTCCTTTCTTCTGCTGGTCACTCCTCTCTCTATACAGCCTAGCAATCTTCTAGCTACGGCCACCGCCTTGTCACACTCTTTCGTCGCCTTCAGGTCCTCAGATACTATCACCCCAAGATCCCTCTCCCCGTCCGTGCCTATCAGACTCTCCCCGCCTAACACATAAGTCTCCCTTGGATTTCTACTCCCTAAGTGCATCACTTTGCATTTCTTCGCATTGAATTTTAATTGCCAAACGTTAGACCATTCTTCTAGCTTCTTCAGATCTTTGTTCATGTTTTCCACTCCCTCCGGGGTGTCCACTCTGTTGGAAATCTTGGTGCCATCCGCAAAAAGGCAAACTTTACTTTGTAACCCTTCGGCTATGTCACTCACAAATATATTGAACAGAATCAGCCCCAGCACCGATTCCTGAGGCACTCCACTACTCACCTTTTCCTCCTCCAAGCGAACTCCATTTACCACCACCCTCTGGCGTCTGTCCATCAACCAGTTCCTAATCCAGTTCACCACTTTGGGTCCTATCTTCAGGCTGTCTAGTTTATTTAAGAGCCTCCTGTGGGGAACCGTGTCAAAAGCCTTGCTGAAATCTAAGTAGATGACGTCCATAGCACGTCCTTGATTTAATTCTCCTGTCACCCAGTCAAAGAATTCAATGAGATTCGTTTGGCACGATTTCCCTTTGGTGAAACCATGTTGTCTCGGATCTTGCAACTTATTGGCTTCCAGGAAATTCACTATCCTTTCCTTCAGCATGGCTTCCATTACTTTTCCAATAACCGAAGTGAGGCTTACCGGCCTGTAGTTTCCAGCTTCTTCCCTATCCCCACTTTTGTGAAGAGGGACCACCTCCGCCGTTCTCCAATCCCTCGGAACCTCTCCCGTCTCCAAGGATTTATTAAACAAGTCTTTAAGAGGACCTGCCAGAACCTCTCTGAGCTCCCTCAGTATTCTGGGGTGGATCCCGTCTGGCCCCATGGCTTTGTCCACCTTTAGCTTTCCAAGTTGTTGATACACACTCTCTTCTGTGAACGGCGCTCTATCCACCTCATTCTCAGGTGTACTTTTGCCAGTCCCTCTCGGTCCTTCCCCAGGGTTTTCTTCAGTGAAAACAGAACAAAAGTATCTATTTAGCAAATTGGCTTTTTCTTCATCATTTTCTACATAGCGTTTTGTTGTATCTTTTAGTCTCACAATTCCCTTTATAGTCTTTCTCCTTTCACTAATATACCTGAATAAGTTTTTGTCTCCCCTCCTTACATTTCTAGCCATTTGTTCTTCCGCTTGCGCCTTCGCCAGACGTACCTCTCTCTTGGTTAGGAGTTAGGAGTAGCACATAAGAAGCAGGGTAGTGAGGGAACATAAAAAGGGGGGAGCCATGGAAATGATTGCATATTCCTTAGTCTATTGAGATAGACTTAAGGAAGATTTTCATGGACGACCTCTTGTTCCAGACTAGGCAGTTATATAGGCTGAACTGGTTCTCAGGAACACATCATGCATCTTGCAGGATATGTCATTTGTTTCTTACAATTGCCCAAAAAGCACATAAAATATATATTGCATTTCCTTAGAAGTTACATGCTCAGCACATCCTCAATAAAAGCAATCCGTATCTCACTTCAAAGGAGTCAGGGTTCCTTTCCCACAGACCCTACCTCTGCAATAAGCCATTCTCCTATCCTGTCCTGAATTACAGGATTTTCTGTCTCTCTCTGCTCTGCCAGGTACTCCGCCCCCTGACACATGGAAATTAGTTCACAGCCTAAAAAGTCTCCAGAGGCTTTTAAACACACTCATGTAAACAGTGAATGGCATGAATTGTCTCTCAATTACCTGCCAGAGGAAGGTAGGGGAGGGGTGAGGTACTTGCAGATGGCTTGCTCAATATCATTGTAATCTACAGAAAAAAAAGAAACCTTCACTTCTTATTGTCTATAGACCACTTCTTAGATATTAGATATTTAGCAGTACTGAAACTGCTTGGTCTAGGCCTTTCATAAGTACGCCTCCACCAACGGTACCATACCACATATCAGGCACAGTCTATATCCCATCCATACTCATTCACTGTCCCATTCTATGTTTGTCAGTTAACATGAGAATTGCATATACTCTCAGAGCTTATTTTATGAAAATACTAGTAAACAAAGGCCCGTTTCTGAGAGCAATGAAACGGGCGCTAGCAAGGGTTTCATGGCTGCATGGCTCATCGTGGTTTTACCTGGTTCGTGGCGTGCACCGCTGTTGTTTCCATTGTAGCTCTGTGTGGGTGGCGGTTTTCGTGCCCCGCCCTCGACATTGCATTTTGACACAAGGGCGGAGCAGAGCTACAGTGTGGAAATCCGGAGTTTGTGGCCTGAGTAGATCGTTGGAGTTGAGAATGTGTCCGCCCTCAACGTCATAACGTTTGACGCGAGGGCGGGGCCCAGAGACTGTGATTTTCGTGGCTTCAGAGCTTCAAACATATGAACCTTGGCTTCAGTGACGTCAGCAGATAATAGAACGTTGAGGGTGAGTTTTATATATATATATAGATTTTTAAATGTATCTGATGTATATATTGGGTAACAGGGATATTCATACTTTTATGCAACTCTAATGTAGGCATGTTTCAGGGAAGGTTTGGGGTGGAGCCTGGGCAGAGTCTGAATTTATGCATGTACTTTAGACGTACACTCATTCACATGTATTTTACATGCAAACAGACACACCTGCTCCAGAATTCTGGCTTCATCATGTTAGTCATGATTTCTGCAGCTTAGGCACATAGGCGTGTTTGTATCTTTATAAAATAGGCCCAAACTAGGTGCTTGTTTGTCCTGACAACCTAGGCAACCTGTTAAAAAAGTGACCCTCCTCATGTCAAACCACTGCATTAACTGTTGGCGTGAGTATGCAACAACTGATAGCATGCTCTAATTTCCTTTTTTAACTGCTTAACACACTTTGAGGCATATATTCAAAGCATTTAGGGTCCTTTTACCAAACTGCGGTAGAAAGGGCCCTGCAGTAGCAGCGGGGACTGTTTTTTTTCTTATGCGCCAGGGCCCTTTTTCCTGCAGCAGGTAAAAAAAAATCCCCCAAACTGGGCATGCAGTAATATTACTCTTACCATGTGGCCATTTGGCAGGGAGCACTTGCCGCCACCCATTGAGATGGTGGTAAGGGATCCCACATTACCCTGGCGGTACCGGGCACCATGTGGCACTGCCCAATTCCCGCCGGGTAACCCCCAGCAGCGCCAGAAAAGGTGTGCACTGGATGCAGAACTGCTGCCGGTAGCCATATTGGGCTGGTGGTAGTTACGGGTTGCTGCGTGGCGACCCTTTAGTAAAAGACGCCCCCTAATGAGCTCCTTTGGTAAAAGGGGCCCTTTATTTATTTATTTATTATCTCTGTTTATGGATTTCTTTTACTCGGTTCCAACACAATTAGGGGTATCTATCACTCTGGTGTGTGTTTTATATCTGTGTTCTGTTTTTTCATTAAACCGTGACTGTAAAGTTTTAAGGACTCCTCATGTTTGTGTGCAGCTGTCGAGCAGTTAGAACAGATGTTTAGAAACTGGTTCATCCTATCAATTAAAATATTATTTTATTAAGAAAGCTAAAAAAAGCATTCCAATTTTTGCAAGATTATGATCTTACAGAGGGAATCAGAAAAAGATTATTAAAGCTTTTCTGTATTTTGAGATATTAAGGTGGGCATATTAAAAATACTTATCTGGTATATTAAAATATGAAATGAAAGTTCTGAAAACAACTGCCTTTTTATCAATTTCCCATCAGTATCCTTTAATTGAATGAACAATTAGCTCATTCATTTTTTTTTATAAACTCTCAGCATTAGGCCATCACTTGTTAACATTTTCTATATGCCCAACAAATATAATTTAAAGATGGGCTATATTGTCTAAGCAGGATTGTCTTCCATTCTACACCAATAGAAAGCAAATTAAAAACCCATGGGATAGGAGGCAATGTTTTGTTGTGCATTAGAAATTGTTTGATGGATAGAAAACAGAGGGTAGGGTTAAATGGTCAATTCTCTTAGTGGAAGAGAGTGAATAATGGAGTGCCCCAGGGATCTGTACTGGGACTGGTGCTGTTTAACATATTTATTAATGACCTGGAAATGGGAACGAGTGAGGTGATTAAATGTGTAGAAGACACAAAACTATTCAAAGTTGTTAAAATGCATACAGATTACAAAAAATTGCAGGAAGACTGGGCATCCAAATGGCAGATGAGATTTAATGTGGACAAGTGCAAAGTGATGCACATTGGGGAAAAATAATCCAAATCATAGTTATTTAATGCTAGGTTCCACCCTAGCAGTCAGCACCCAAGAAAAAGATCTAGTTGTCATCGTGAACAATATACTGAAATCTTCTGCCCGATGTGTGGCAGCAGCCAATGCTAGGAATTATTAGGAAAGGGATAGAAAGTAAGATAAAGAATATTATAATGCCTCTGTATTGCTCCATGGTGCAACCACACTTCCTCTCATATGAGGAAAGGCTTAAGAAGTTAGGATGCTACAGCTTGGAAAAGAGATAACTGGTGGTGGTGGGGGGGGGGGGGGGATATGATAGAATTCTACAAAATACTGAGTGATGTAGAATGGGGAAACATAAATCGATATTTTATTTCTTTTTACTCTTTCAAAACATACGAAGAGTAGGGGGCACTCATGGAACTTACATGGTACTACTTTTAAAATGACCAAGAGGAAATATCTTTTTCACTCAATGAATAGTTAAGTTCTCAAACTCGTTTCCAGAAGATGTGGTATCAGCGGTAAGTGTATTTGGGTTTAAGAAAGATTTTGAAAAGTTCCTGGAGGAAAAGTCCATAGTCTGCTATTAAGATAGATATAGGGAAAGCCATTGCTTGTCTCTGGGATAAGTCACATGAATCTTGCTAGAATGTGGGATTCTGTCAGGTCTTGTGACGTGAATTGGCCACTGTTGGAAGCAGGATACTGGGTTAGATGGACCATTGATCTGATCCAGTATAGCTATTCTTATGTTCTAAATTTATAGAAGCATGACCTTAAGTGAAGTCCATAAGACCACATATCAAGGCCACAACTTTTTTCTTTTATATTTCCAAATAGAATGAAGATCCAAAGGCTAAGGTAGTGGTTCCCAAACCTGGTCATGGAGGCATCACAGCAAGTCAGGTTTTCAGGATATCTACAATGAGTATTTATGAAAGATATTTGAATGCACTGCCTCCACTGCATGCAAATCTCTCATGAATATTCATTGTGGATATCCTTAAAACCTGACTCGCTGGGGTGCCTCCAGGACCAGGTCTGGGAACCACTGGGCTAAGGAATGCCCATCAGGCCTTAAATCTGGTTTCACAGAGAAGCAAAAATATTTCCAAAGGGAGTTACCTGGCGGTCATCGGGCAGTGCCGCGTGCTACCCAGCTACCACCAGGTTAGTGCGGGAGCCTTTACTGCCACCTCAAAGGATGGCAGTAAGTGCTCCCCACAGCATGGCCACATGGTAACAGCAATGTCTTTTTTTGACCTAATGTCTTTTTTCAACCTTTTTAACCTCTGTGGTAAAAAGGGCCTCAGTGCATGGCAAAAACAGCTCCTGTTGCTAGTGCAGGGTCCTTTCTACTGCAGCTTACTATGGTGTTCTTCTTGTGCTATTAGTGACAGAGAAAAAGATGAATTATTTATTTCTTTTATTTGTTGCATTTGTATCCCACATTTCCCCACCCTTTTGCAGGCTCAATGTGGCTTACATTATGCCGTAATAGCGATCGCCATTTCCGGAATGAGAAATACAAAGTAGTGTTACGTTAAAGATCATAGATATTAAAGTAAATTATAAAGTAATTTAGACAAAACAGTTCATTTCAGGCATAAGAGATGAGGGGGTGATGCGTTAATGTTCACTAGTAACAAATTGATTGAAGTAGGTGTGGAGAGTAAATTATAAAGTAATTTGGATAAACAGTCACATTTCAGGCATAAGTGATAAGGGGGTAATGCGTTGATGTTCATTGGTAACAAATTGATTGAAAACAGTCGGGTGTAGAGAGTTCGAATTTAACTGGTTCGGCTGGAGTTTTGAAGTTAGGTCATTTATGATGGCTCATTCTGGTAAGTCTTCTTGAACAGGTAGGTCTTTAGTAACTTCCGGAAGGTTGCTAAGTCATGTGTTGTTTTCAGGACCATTGGTAGTGCATTCCACAGTTGTGTGCTGATGTAGGAAAAGCAAGATGCATGTATTGATTTATATTTAAGTCCTTTACAACTTGGGTAGTGGAGGTTCAAGAATGTGCGTGATGATCTTATTGTGTTATGAACTACCTAGAAAGTTCAAGATCATGACTGCTTGATACACAAGCTTTCCTATATGGTTTTGAAGTCCTAGCCACATCCTTTACTGAAATATGACGTATGCAGTGAATAATTGAATAAATCATATATAATCTTGGAATAAAACTATCTACACAACTCTGTTTCATACATGATCTTTCTTTAAAATACAGTGCAGATTCCAGGACCAGTAGAAAACTTTCAGGCTGTATCTACCTCGCCTACCTCAATTCTGGTTTCTTGGGAACCCCCCGCCTATGCAAATGGTCCAGTCCAGGGTTATAGATTGTTCTGCACAGAGACTACTTCTGGAAGAGAACAGGTAATCTAGTATTCTCTTGGGGCTAAGGGTAAATACATCACAGTTTTCACTGCTACGAGCAACACAAATAAATTAAGAGCAAAAAAGATGATTAATTTAATTAAACATTATGGGGCTTAATGTTATAAATCAATGTAATGTGTGTTAACCTAAGAATTAATGCTCATGAAATAGATCTGTGCCTGTTGAAAAGTTTAATGTCCATTAAATTTTTTTATAAAAATACATGTGTGAAATGAACTGAAAAAAAAATAAAAAAAAAAAAATAAAGAAAAAAAGACAAACTAAAATTGAACTGAAATATTTTGTCCTATGCACATTCCTCGGTTTAGGGCAGGGTTTACACAATGGGTGTGCTTTCGTGAGCATGCATTCAGGGGCCCTTTTACTAAGGTGCAGGAGGGCTAACGCGATGATATCACATGCCAAATCGGTACTACCGCTGGGTTAGCGCATGCTCTCAGCGGTAATTCTGAGTTTGGTACACGCCAAATCCCTCGCTTGAAAATAATTTTCTATTTTCTACACGGGGGTGTTTCTGGCGGTAATCATCAGTTGTTGCACACTGCAAGGTTACCGTGCAGGTGGCGCGTGAGCCCTTACCGCTAAGTCAATGGGTGGCGGTAAGTGCTCAGGTCGTAAATTGATGCACGCTAGTTTTAGTTTCAGCGCACGCTCATTTCCCAGTCCATTTTTTAAAAAATACTCTTTTCTCAGCCGTGATGAAAAATGGCCCAGCACACTCCCAAAACACATGCCCACACTACTGCAGGCCACTTTTTACTGCAGTTTAGTAAAAGGACCCCTTAGTTTATTTGGGTTTCAAAAGTACGTAAATAACTTGTATGCACATATAGCTATGAACTAACTTGTACAACTGATGATACACAAGGTTTTGTGCACATACAGGGCATGCTTTAAAAAAAAATAGGCCAATCATGAAAAAAATGTCTGAAAGTTGGGAAAATGTTATTTTAAATGAGTTCAAACTGAATATTTTTTGACCATGCAGACCCCTAATTTACATTTGTATATGCACATAAATTAAAAGGGCAATTCAATAGACACACAAAAAATCCACTGCTGAAAAATAACCAAAGTGTAAAATAAAAGGAAGGAAAAAGCCTCAAAGAAAAGTGGAAATTTTGAGTGATTTTGTAAATGAGTGCTGTGTTAATCCAGCACCCATTTTCTGTTGCTTCAATTTAATAGACATACATGCCACTTACACAGTGGCGTTCCTAGGGGGGGGCGGTGGGTGCAGTCCGCCCCGGGTGCACACCGCTGGGGGGGTGCCACGCGCCTGTCGGTGCTGCTCGTTCCGTGCTCCCTCTGCCCCGAAACAAGTTACTTCCTGTTCCGGGGCAGAGGGAGCATGGAACGAGCGAAGCCGACAGGCGCGCGGCACCCCCCCCCCCCCAGCAGGTAAAAATGCACCCGGGGGGGTGCATCGGTGATCCGCCCCGGGTGTCAGCCGCCCTAGGAACGACACTGCACGTACATGCATCAGAGATGCCAATAAGTTGCTGGTACACACATATGCGCATTAGATGCTATTCTGTAAGGGGTCTTTTTACTAAGCTGTGGTATAAGGGGACCTGTGCTAGCTATTGTCAGCACGTGTTTTTGATGTGCACTGAGGCCCTCTTTTACCATAGCAGGTAAAAGGCTGGCCATTTTTGGGGGGGAGGGGAGCGCTTAATGCCACCCATTGAGGTGGCAGTATGGGCGTCTGTGCTAACCCAGTGGTAACTGGGTAGTGAGCAGCACTGCCCGATTACTGCCGAGTAAGTACTGGTGCTATAAAAATAGCACCGGAAATGGCGTGCGCTGATGGTGGGAACAATGACCCACAAGATCATACACGGTGAATCCCCTGGCTACATGAGTGATTTGATCGACCTCCCTGCCAGAAATAGATCTATTTCTTCACGAACCTATCTTAACCTACACCTTCCCAATTGCAGAGGAATTAAATGCAAGACCTACTATGCATCTAGTTTCTCGTTTTTGGGCAGCCAGCTTTGGAATGCTCTACCAAGACCTACACGATTAAAATGTTGAAAGTTCACCTCTTTAAGCAAGCCTACTCTAATGTCCCAACCTAATCTTACCAACCTCCATTCCCAATTCTGTTCTGACTTAGATACCGACCTCATCATTGGTTTTACTTACCCCTCCTTCCCATCCCCCCTCTACGCATCCCATCCTTCTCTTCTCCATCTCCCCTTTATTATATCCTTCCTTACCCCTTTTCCCCCAACTTATACTATCCTATCCTGTCTACCCTATTTTATCCTAATCATACATTATCAAACTCAACTTATCATACATTATTCAAGCTCAACTTCATAATGTTTCACTACCGTTTTGAAATTTCTATTATAAGACTTTGTATTTCAAATTACTATGTAAGCTGCATTGAACCTGCATTGTGTGGGAAAGAGCGGGGTACAAATGTAATAAATAAATAAAACTACTGCCAGTTTCTAGCAGTATTCCAGATTGGCGCACAGCAAACCTGTTGCTGTGTGCCACCCCTTTAGTAAAAGGGCCCCTAAGGTAGCGCCTAAGTGCAATAGCATGAGTGGAACATGAGTGGGAGATGCCTTTTAGACATTGGAAAGCTTCTAAAACAGTGATTTTCAACCATTTCAATCTTGTGACACACTGATAAGGCACAACAAATTGTCAAGACACACCATCAGTTTTATTTAAGGATATATAATTATATATTTCAATAATAGGCAGTTCTCAGGACACACCTAAGCCAGTTAGGTTTTCAGGCTAGCCACAATGAATTTGCATGGACTATCTCCATTGTATGTAAATATAGCATCTCACCAGCACTTGCATGGAGGTGCCCACACCTAGATTTGTCTCCATTGTATCAAGTGACATGGTAGCCATGTTAGTCTGCTTTTAAAGGTAATAAATAAAAATAAAACAAAACATAGAAAAGAAAATAAGATGATACCTTTTTTATTGGACTAAATAAAATTTGGATTAGCTTTCAAAAGTTACCCATATTCGTCAGATCAGAAATAAGCAAATCTTGACAAATATCAGAATGTATAAGTGATACACAAAAGCATTCCAATGACAGTCTCACAGGAAGAGGATGGGGTAGGTTAGGTGAGAAACAGGGAGAGATGGATGGATGAAAGACAGGGAGAGATAGAGGGTGACAAAGCAGTAGAATTTTATGCTTTATAATGGACTAGAAAACCCAGATCTTTGTTAAGTCCTGTCTGTTTTCACCTAACCCACCCCACCCTCTTCCTGTGAGACTGTCATTGGAAAGCTTTTGTGTTTCACTTATATATTCTTTTTTTTTTAATTGACTTTTAAATATATTTATAGGAACTAATGCTTACAAAAATATGTACATTTAAATTAAATCATGAAAATATTCTAACATAGTATTTCTATTTCAACCAATGTACCAGTCCTCAATAGAAAGAGAACCAAGAACACAAACAGTGTGAGCAACACATCTCAAAGGATAAATACAGGAATTACCCTAATGAAAGGACTAATATTAATAAAATATTAAGTCGGGAGGTTAATCTGAAAGGGCAGCCTATACCGGTTCAGCCGACTTAGGGGGTCTTTTACTAAGGCGTGCTGGCGTTTTTAGCATGCACTAAAAATAGGCACGCATTAAATGCTAGAGACTCCAATGTATTCCTATGGCCGTCTTTAGCATTTAGTTCGTGCCTATTTTTAGTGCGCATTAAAAAAAGCCAGTGCGTCTAAGTAAAAGACCACCTTAGGCAGTTGCTGACAACCTGCCTCAACAGGTTTTTTACTCAAAAACATTAATAATTTAGATGGTTCAAAAATATATAAGTATTAGTAGGATGCTTTACCACACATTTACAAGGAAATGTAATTTCAAAAGCGGCTCCAATATCTACTTACTCTAGAATTCAGCAGCAAAAACTGTTTAGAACGTCTGTGTAGTTTTTAGCAACATCGGAAAACATTCTCACATTCAAAGACAAAAAAAGAAGAGTTTTTGTACTTGAAATACAGTCTCAATAGCCAATCCCTATCAGGGACCAGTGCAAGAGTAACTAACAATGTAGAAGGAATGACTTATTCATCCTTTGAAGATTCCAAGAATGCCGTCAAGTTTAAACTGTCTTGAGAAATGGGAGATAAAACATCCTGCCCACCCTCACCAGCCTTCTTCTTAAATGGCAGTAAATAATAAACTCGAACAATAGGAGGTAACGATTGGGAAGGTACTTGTAAATGTTCCAGCATAAATCTCGCCAACGTGAGAATCTACACAAAACAAAACCTTTTGGCCTGAACACCCATATCCACATGTGTGAGTATTGGCACTTACACCATATATGGGTAGGTTTTCAACATGGGCGAAAGTTAAGACTTATTATTTTACCAACAACGAGCTTTTTTAGCACAGGTCTCATTTTATGCAAAGAGATCTAGTGCCTCTTTTACAAGCCGCACTAGCGATTCTGGTGCGGCAAATGAGAGGAAGCCCATAGGAACTGAGTGGGCTTCCTCTCATTTGCCACGAGGAATTTACTAGCGCGGCAGCCAGGTTTATATTTGGAAAAATGAGATTCGAAAGCGCTAAACCCCTCCAAGAAAAACTGCACTGGCTCCCAATCAAAGAACGTATTGCTTTCAAAATCTGCACCCTGGTTCATAAAATTATCTACGGCGAACCTTTGGGATACATGACAGACCTCATAGACCTACCAACCAGAAATACAACCAGATCAACACGAACATACCTAAATCTCCACTACTCAAACTGCAAAGGACTCATATACAAATCAACTTATGCATCCAGCTTTTCCTACATAAGCACACAACTGTGGAACGCACTACCAAAAGCCGTGAAAACAACGTACGACCACCTAAACTTCCGGAAATCACTAAAAACCAACCTGTTCAAAAAGGCATACCCCACCAACCCAACCTAAATGTCTGAACCCTGCAACACAACGAAACCAAAGTCCATAATGGACATAGCATAACTCTTCCTCTCTACGATTCCCTAATGTGTCTGTAACACATGAACCTTACCTTGCCACAACATCACTTTGTGTTTGTTCTCTATCGGAGTTGGCGAACGCCTTTACGGTACTATGTAAGCCACATTGAGCCTGCAAATAGGTGGGAAATGTGAGATACAAATGTAACAAATAAATAAATGAGGCCGCCCGTTACTAATAATGGTAAAATGACATGTCTTAATGGTAGTCCATACTGAAAACTTCCCCCTTAAGAGTAATTACCACAAAATTCCATGTATAAGAGCAGCCACTTAAGCTGTCAAGGGGAATTTTACTAAGGTGCTCTAGCATTTTTAGCTCACACTAAAAATGCTAGCGCACCTTAGTAAAAGCCCCCCCCCCCCTCACACACACACACACACACACACAAGTTCCTAAAAGCCATTTCAAACTTTTTTTTAAAGGACATTTTAATTCTCAGAAAATTAGGCACAAATCTGCCTCTTAATTACTCTTCTAAAGCTTTGGCTAAAACAAGGTACACTGGTGAAGGACTTCTGTGCAGCACTAGGGGAAATCTCCTCTCCCTCTCTTTCCTAGAACAAGTCTTTCTTCCAAGTCCATTATATATTAACAGAATATCTGGTCTCTTTCATACATGCAGAACACAGGTAGACCCCCACCATATATAGAATGAGGGGTCCTTTTACTAAGGTGTGTTGAAAAATGGGCTGTGCTAGTGTCAGTCCACCTCACGTCTGGGTGTGATGTAAGATGAAACTGGATTCCGGCAAGCCTGATGGTAGTACTCGTGGCGACTTTTCCAGAAACCAGCACCCAGGAATGAGGAGTGGACAACAGAAACTATCCTCGTCTCCCACTCCAGGAGCAGGAGAGGAAAATAAACTAATTTCAGGATTTTACTGTTTCCGAGAATAAAAAAACACAATTTCACAATTTACAGTTTGTTATAATTAATAATTTAATTTAATTACTCTGAATATTCTAACCCAACAATGTAGCTAACTTTTTAATTGGTAAAATGCAGTAGATTTAACATGTAATCAACCTCTTTTAACCCCATAAATTTTCTTTTCACAGGATTCAACACTTTTAGGTTTTCTCTGTTTTCCCAAAGTCACTTAGCTGTTACAGGTTTCCTTTTGTTGGTGTGCAGCGTAGACTTTCTTGTGGGGGAGCCCAGATCGATTTTCCTCTTCTCTCCCGTTCTTCTTCCTACACCTCACTCTTTTAAACCAAAGTAACTGGAAGCAAAACCCTTCCTTCCTGCAAATTTTCAGCAAACTTCATGGGATATTAATCAAGGTATCAATACTGTAGCCCACTTTTCTAATTAAAATAAAATTAATTGAATGTTCCCTTCTACACACCTATTCTGTACTGCAGTTCCCTATTCTAAGTGCTGCAGTGCTTTGCTGTCACTCACTCTGCTCAAGATTCTTTCTCTCTTCTCTGACAGTGAACATTCTATCCACATCTCTTTTAATGCTTAGGATAAGAGAAACTCCAATAGACTCCCTTTTCTCTCTTTTGAATCCTAAAAGAAATGGTTTTTCCCCCTTTTCACCTCTAACCCTAAGTAATTCTCTCCTTTTTCTCATTCAATCCCCCTCACCTTTAGGCTTTAACCTTTCTCAATCATCAAACAGTCTCACACTACATCAAACAGACTCCCTTTTCACTCTTCCCCTATTACCCTACTTTCTTTCATACTCATTCCCACATTTCAATCCTGACAATCCTATTTTTCCTTACAATTGTACTACAATTCTTAATTCCCACTCAGAGCTCACTCACACATTATCCTTCTCCTTCAAAGCAGCAGGCTCATCACAACTGCCACAAACCCCCGTTTCCTAGGAAACCCCTCCTTAGCTTCCCATTCCAAACCCTTCTCAAAATTCCAAGCTACATTGCTGACCGGCGGAATGTTTGCCAGCACAAGTAAATCCCCATTTTACAACTTTGTTTTTTCTTCTTTCCCTAACCCCATGTTACACTAGTGGAGGCCCATGTTTTGGGCATGTGCAGATCCAGTTTTCAGCGCGCCTGTAAAAAGGCCTTTTTTAATTTTTACCGAAAATGAACATCCAGCAAAATAAAAACTGGTTTGCGTCCATTTTGGGTCTGGGACCTTACCGCCAGCCATTGACTTAGCGGTAAGGTCTCTCACGTTACCTGTGCAGTAATTTAAAACAAATAGGAGAAAAATTTTCTTCACCCAACGCGTAATTAAACTCTGGAATTTGTTGCCGGAGAACGTGGTGAAGGCGGTTAGCTTGGCAGAGTTTAAAAAGGGGTTGGACGGTTTCCTAAAGGACAAGTCCATAGACCACTACTAAATGGACTTGGGAAAAATCCACAATTTCGGGAATAACATGTCTAGAATGTTTGTACGTTTGGGAAGCTTGTCAGGTGCCCTTGACCTGGATTGGCCGCTGTCGGGGACAGGATGCTGGGCTCGATGGGCCTTTGGTCTTTTCCCAGTATGGCATTACTTATGTACTTATGTAATCGCCTACACAGGTCAAGTCGGAGTTACCGCCCGATTTTTGCTGCGCGCCAGAAAATAAAATATTTTTGTGGCATGTATAGCAGACATGCGTCAAAAATGAAATTACTGCATGGGCCACGTGGTAGCTGGGCGGTAACTCTGAATTGATGCACATTGGACACACATAGGTACCTACGCAGCTTAAGGGCCCCTAAGTAACCACAAACTAAAAACAGAAATATATACACAAAAATTAAACTAAATCCCCAAGAAATCAGACTCTGCATGCAGTGCAACACCAAAGAAATAGAACCAGTAATGAATGACCTCCTGCACTGTGCAAAATATAAAGTTGGTATATGTGCATTTCAGAAACTGACATATTTCAATCACTGCATTACAAAGTAACAAAAAAAAACAGAAAATAAGGTGATACCTTTTTATTGTATTAACAATGCATTTTTGTGACTAGCTTTCAGAGGCCAAAAACTCCTTCTTTAGTTCAGGGCACTACACTGCTGTTATGGTATACTGTCCTGATGTAAGGAAGGAGATTTTGGCCCCAGAATACTAATCAAAAAATATATTGTTAGTCCAACACAAAGGTATCAACGTATTTCCTTTTTTTTAGTAACCTGTTCAGCGGGCTAACACAGCTACCACAATACTTCATCCTAAATTGAAAATAAAATTATTTTTTTCTACCTTTGTTGTCTGGCTATTTATTTTTTCGAGTTGTGCTGGTCCTTGTCTCTGGTTTCTGCTTTCTTCTATCTGCTCTTAACTCTCTTTCCAAGAATCTCCTGTCAATCTGTCATTTTCCATTCTCCTTCTGTGTTCTTCATCTCCTCCACTACATCCAGCTCCAAAATTGATTTGTTCCTTTTAGCTTTCTTCCATTTTTTTCCTGCATCTATTAATTCTTATTATTCAGTCTTCATTCTTCCTCTTTTTCCTGTAACCATCTACAGTTTTCCATCTTTTTGCTTCACCCCGGCCCATTATTCCCCTTCATCCTATTCCCTAGTCTTTCATGAGCTTTCTTCCCCCCTCCCCCTTCCACTAACTAGCCTCTCTCCACCTCCCCACCCCGTGGTGTGCTGGGAAATTTTTAACAACAGGCTCTCTCTCCAGGTGTAGCCAGCCCTGCAAATTGGGGGGAGGGGGGCGTGGGGTCTAGAGAGACAATGCATTCCTCTCTCCCCTCCCCCTCCCCGTGCAGGCATGCTAGGCATACTTTAACTGGTAGGGATGCCAAGCAGTGGTGTAGCCACAGGTGGGCCTAGGTGGGCCGGGGCCCACCCACTTAGAGCTCAGGCCCACCCAAGAGTAGCACATGTTTAGCGGTAGCTGGTGGGGATCTCAAGCTCTGCCAGCTGAAGACTTCCCCCCGATGGTAACGAAAATGCTATTCTCCATGATACCGGCACCTGTGCATGCACAGTTTTCAGCGCATGCCTGCTGCAGACTGCCAAGGTGGAAAGAAGCATTTTCCTGACAGCTGAGATATATTTTTGGTGGTGGTTGGGGGGTGAGAGAGAACACTTGGTGCCCGCCCATTTCTTGCCTAGGCCCACCCAAAATCTGTTGTCTGGCTACGCCCCTGATGCCAAGCCGCATCAACCAAATAAATGGACTACTGCCACTCCCCGCTGCTTGTTTCTGGCTCTGAGCAGCAAACCGTCTTGGGTGAATCTGTTTATAAAGATGGTTAATCCTAACAAATAAATAAATAAGTGAATAAAATGGCAGGAATTCTCACACATACTTGCATGAGAAGTCCTGGCGTATTGCTCAGAGCCAGAAACAAACAGCGGAGAGCAGTGGCAGTCCATTTATTTGGCTGGTGGGGCTCAGTATCCCTACCAGCAAAGGTAAAGGAATTCAGAGATGCCAAGGGTGGCCCATCTCAAAACTGGAGACTTACCACCACTATGCTAGAGATTGAATACCAATGAGTGAGGTTTCTCTCATGAGTCCAAGCCATGTCTAAAACCAGTTCTGACAGATGCACATTCTAAAAACTGACGTGGAGGGGCATAATTGAACGGAAACGCCTATCTCCATGGGTGTTTATCTCCATGAAGGGGCGGGCCAAACCGTATTTTCGAAAAAATGGACGTTTTTGAGCTGGGTGTTTGTTTTTTTTAGCGATAATGGAAACTAAAAACGCCCAGCTCAAAAACGTCCTAATCCGAGCCATTTGGTCGTGGGAGGGGCCACGATTCGTAGTACACTCAACCCCCTGATATGCCAGGACACCAACTGGGCACCCTACGTCAGTGCGGTGGACTTCAGAAAAAGCTCCCACATGCATAGCTCCCTTACCAAGGTTGCTGAACACCCAACCCCCTCCCCCAAAACCCACAAATGTACAACACTACCATAGCTCTTAGGGGTGAAGGGGGCACCTACATGTGGGTACAGTGGGTTTTGGAGGCCTCCCATTTACCACCAAAAGTGTTACAGGTGGCGGGGGGATGGGCTTGGGGCCACCTGGCTGAAGTGCACTGCGGTACCCACTAAAAGATCTCCAGGGACCTGCATACACGCAGGCCTCTAGGACTGGTTGCTGCAATATAACCTTGGCACACCAGTTGACACCTGAAGACTAATCTCTACGAAAACGTCCTTTATTGAAATAATCGCCTTTACTCACAGTTAACTGCAGATCAGAGGTTGTGCCCCACTGGCAACGAGTCTCCCTGGTACTGAGATGAGCAGTAGGGCAGAACGTGGCTAACACAGGAAAGGGAACTAAAACTGGCTTACAAAAATGGCCACTACCGCATGGACTACAACAGGAAACACAACAGGGCACACTCTGACCTAGTAGGCAGGGGGAAAAGCACCATGGGTGAAGAGCCTACCAACTACCAACATTGTGAGACTGTAACACAAGCTAATGAAATCACAGAGCCCAATACCCTACACCCACCACAATGCAATGCTGATGTGACCCTGTACTGCACCCGAGAGCCACATCTGACCCAGGGAAAGGCTGTGACAGGATCGAACACATTCTGCTGTCATGGAGGTGGGTAAGGCATTTGAGGCTGGCATACAGGCTGGGAAAAAAGTTTTTAAAGTGTTTTTTTTTTTGGTGGGAGGGGGTTAGTGACCACTGGGGGAGTCCGGGGAGGTAATCCCCGATTCCCTCCAGTGGTCATCTGGGCAGTTGGGGCACTTTTTTGGGACTTGTTCGTGAAAAAAAATGGGTAAAAAAAAAGTGACACAAAATCACGATAAAAACGCCTTTTTTTTCGATTATCAGCTAAAGATGCCCATCTCTCCTCGGCTGATAACCACGCCCCAGTTCCACATGCACCACGCCTCCGACATGCCCCCGTCAACTTGATTCGTTTCCGCGATGGAGTGCAGTTGGAAACGCCCCAAATCGGCTTTCGATTATACCGATTTGGGCACCTTTGCGAGACAAACGTCTATCTCCCGATTTAGGTCGCACTATAGGCGTTTTTCTCTTTCGAAAATAAGCTGGATTTTCTAATCAATAAATAGAAAATAAAATTCTTTTTTCTACCTTTGTTGTCTGGTCATTTTTTTTTCTTTTCTGTTGGTCTCAGTCTCTGGTTTCTGCTTTCCTCTTTCTTCTCATAACTGTTTTGCCAAAGTATCCTTGTACATTTGGCACTTCCTTTCTCTTTATGTCCACCATGTATCTTCTATCCCAAGTCCAGCACCTCTTTCCCTCTCGGTACCCTCTCCCTTCCTCGTTCCCCTCAATGAATCTTTTTTCCTGTCCAGCACCTCTCTTCCTCATTGCTCCCCCCAATGCAGTACCATTCTTCCTCCTTGCACTTCCTGATGCAGAACCTCTGTCCCTCCTTGCCCCCACCCCTAATGTAGCATATTTGTCCCTCCCTACCCCTCCTCCTTGCCCCCATGCAGTATCTGTCTACCTCATATTGTTTCCCACTCCCCCAATGCAGCAACTCTCTCCTTCCTTGACCCCATCATGCATCACCTCTCTCCCTCCTTGCCACCCCATGCAGCACCTCTCTAGCTCTCTTTTGCCCCCCATGCAGCACATCTTTCCCTCCCTGCCTCTCTTGATGCAGCACATCTGTCCCTCCCTCCCTCCCTCCCTCCCCTCCGTGCAGTACCTGACTGGCTATCTGTGGTGCCTTGTTGCCCCCCCCCCCCCCACACATACAGTGCAGTATCTGCCTGCCTCACTGCTCCACCCGAACCAACACATCTCTGCTCTCCTCTTTGTCCTCCCCCTGCACCTCCTTGCCTCTTCTGCCTCAATTTGTTAAGCAGTGCTGCCATATCAGCAAGAGCAGGCTGCTTCAGCCAATCCTAGGGGCCTTCCTTCAGCATGTCCAGTCCCTAAGGACTGAAGGAAGGCTCCTGGGATTGGTTGAAGCAGCCTGTTCCTGCTGACGTGCACCAGCACTTCTTAAAAAAAAATTAATTGCTGCAGAAGAGACAAGGAGGTGCGGGTGGGGGGAGGACAGAGAGAGAGAGAGAAAGAGCAGAGAGGTAATGCATGGGGATGGTGGTGGCGGTGGCAAAAGAAGATGCCTGAGCCACAGGGGAGTAGGACGCCGCCACCGCCAGGAGGGTACTCAAGTCACTCGAGCCCAAATTTTGGGAGCCATTTGTTGAAGTATTAAAGGCTAAAGAGTTAGCGTTCCAGAAATACAAAAAATCTCAAGTAGAGGAACACGGGGAGGAATACCGGATGAAACTGAAAGAAGCCAAGAGAGAGGTACGTCTGGCGAAGGCACAAGCGGAAGAACAAATGGCTAGAAATGTACGGAGGGGAGACAAAAACTTCTTCAGGTATATTAGTGAAAGGAGAAAGACTAAAAAGGGGATTGTGAGACTAAAAGATACAGCAAAACGCTATGTAGAAAATGATGAAGAAAAAGCCAATTTGCTAAATAGATACTTTTGTTCTGTTTTCACTGAAGAAAATCCTGGGGAAGGACCGAGAGGGACTGGCAAAAGTACACCTGAAAACGAAGTGGATAGAGCACCGTTCACGGAAGAGAGTGTATATGAACAACTTGGAAAGCTAAAGGTGGACAAAGCCATGGGGCCGGACGGGATCCACCCCAGAATACTGAGGGAGCTCAGAGAGGTTCTGGCAGGTCCTCTTAAAGATTTGTTTAATAAATCCTTGGAGACAGGAGAGGTTCCGAGGGATTGGAGAATGGCGGAGGTGGTCCCTCTTCACAAAAGTGGGGATAGGGAAGAAGCTGGAAACTACAGGCCGGTAAGCCTCACTTCGGTTATTGGAAAAGTAATGGAAGCCATGCTGAAGGAAAGGATAGTGAATTTCCTGGAAGCCAATAAGTTGCAAGATCCAAGACAACATGGTTTCACCAAAGGGAAGTCGTGCCAAATGAATCTCATTGAATTCTTTGACTGGGTGACGGGAGAATTAAATCAAGGACGTGCTATGGACGTCATCTACTTAGATTTCAGCAAGGCTTTTGACACGGTTCCCCACAGGAGGCTCTTAAATAAACTAGAAGGGCTGAAGATAGGACCCGAAGTGGTGAACTGGATTAGGAACTGGTTGACGGGCAGACGCCAGAGGGTGGTAGTGAATGGAGTTCGCTCGGAGGAGGGAAAGGTGAGTAGTGGAGTGCCTCAGGGATCGGTGCTGGGGCCCATTCTGTTCAATATATTTGTGAGTGACATTGCCGAAGGGTTACGAGGTAAAGTTTGCCTTTTTGCAGATGACACCAAGATTTGCAACAGAGTGGACACCCCGGAGGGAGTGGAAAACATGAAAAAAGATCTGAAGAAGCTGGAAAAATGGTCTAACGTTTGGCAATTAAAATTCAATGCGAAGAAATGCAAAGTGATGCACTTAGGGAGTAGAAATCCAAGGGAGGCGTATGTGTTAGGTGGGGAGAGCCTGATAGACACGGACGGGGAGAAGGATCTTGGGGTGATAGTATCTGAGGACCTAAAGGCGATGAAACAGTGCGACAAGGCAGTGGCCGTAGCGAGAAGGTTGCTAGGCTGTATAGAGAGAGGTGTGACCAGCAGAAAAAAGGAGGTTTTAATGCCCCTGTATAAGACGTTGGTGAGGCCCCACCTGGAGTATTGTGTTCAGTTTTGGAGGCCGTACCTTGCGAAGGATGTTAAAAAAATGGAAGCGGTACAAAGAAAAGCTACGAGGATGGTATGGGAGTTGCGTTCCAAGACATATGAAGAGAGACTTGCTGACCTGAACATGTATACTCTGGAGGAAAGGAGGAACAGGGGTGATATGATACAGACGTTCAAATATTTGAAAGGTATTAATCCGCAAACGAATCTTTTCCGGAGAGGGGAAGGCGGTAGAACGAGAGGACATGAAATGAGATTGAAGGGGGGCAGACTCAGGAAAGATGTCAGGAAGTATTTCTTCACGGAGAGGGTGGTGAATGCTTGGAATGCCCTCCCGCGGGAGGTGGTGGAGATGAAAACGGTAACGGAATTCAAGCATGCGTGGGACAGGCATAGAGGAATCCTGTGCAGAAGGAATGGATCCACAGAAGCTTAGCTGAAATTGGGTGGCGGGGGGAAGAGGGGTTGGCGGTTGAGAGGATAGGATGGGGGAGGGCAGACTTATACGGGGTCTGTGCCGGAGCCGGTGATGGGAGGCGGGACTGGTGGTTGGGAGGCGGGAAATACTGCTGCACAGACTTATACGGTCTGTGCCCTGAAAAAGACAGGTACAAATCAAGGTAAGGTATACACATGAATTTATCGTGGGCAGACTAGATGGACCGTGCAGGTCTTTTTCTGCCGTCATCTACTATGTTACTATGTTACTATGAAGTAGCTTACTTTAAAGGTTGGTTCCCAAAATTTGTAAAAAAAAATAACAAATGGCTCTTGCGAGCTCATGCAAGCTGGCTCCAGCACACCACTGTCACCGCACCACCACCCAGAATTCTCTCTCTCTCTCTGCCGTCCAGCATCTCCTCTCTGTCTGTCCCCCCTGCCATCCAGCATTGCCCATCTCTCTGTCTGCCCCTGCCCCTGGTATGCAGCATTCCCCTGCCCCCCTCCACACCATCATTTTCGCTATTTCTCTTCCACTCCTTTGCATTATTGCCCTTGCCACTGTCTCTCTCTCTCTCTCTCTCTCTCTCTCTCTCTCTTCCATTCCTTCCCCTCCCATCCATTATGCCCCATCTCTTTCTCTCCTACCATCTGTCATTGCCCTATCTCTCTCCCTCTCTCTCTCTCTCTCTCTCTCTCTCCTCCTCCTCCTCCTCTCCTATGCAGTATTTCACATGTCTCTCTCTCTCTCTTCCCACCGCTTCATTTTCTGTCTCACTCTGCCCATCCAGCATTTCCTCTGTCTCTCTCCCCTCATCCAGTATTGCCCCTGTGTTTCACTTTTTCCCATCCCATCCAGTATTGACCCATTTTTCTCTCTCGCACCAGTCCACCCTGTCTTTCTTTCTCTCCCACCCCAACCCAGTATTGCCTGCCCTTCTCTCTCTCTCTTTCTCCAGTCCAACATTCCCTCCCTTATCCAGTATTGTCCCTGTGTTTCCATATAGTATTGCCCCATTTCTTTCTCTTCCTAAGCCCATATCTCTCTCTCTCTCTCTCTCTCCCTCTCCCCCTCCAATCCAGCATTGCGCCTATCTCTCTCTCTCTCTCTTTTTACCTCTAATCCAGCAATCTCTCTGTCTCTCTCCCCTTCCTCATCCAGTATTATCTCTGTGTTTTTCTCTCCAAATCCATCCTGTACTTTTCCGTTTATCTCCCTTACCCCCTTTCTCTATCTTCCCCCTTTTCCTTACCCACCTACCACCATGCAGCATCTTTCCTCCCTCCTGGTGTCTGATTCACTGGGCCACCATACACTAGTTATAGTAAAGACAAGCAGGACTGACACTATTTCCTTGGCACCCCGGCCATTCGAATATCAACTTCTCTCAGAAGAGACGGGGCCACTAGGGGAAGTAGCGGCACGCAGACCTGCGGTCCCGCATGTCTTTAGTATGGCAGTTCATTGCACCAGGAGCAAGGGAAAATGCTGAATGGTAGCAGGTGGGTTCATGAGAGGAAGAGAGAGAAAGAGAGAGAGAGAGAGAGAGAAAGGGCAATACCAGATGGGCAGGTGAGTGAAATAGGTTACAGTTGCAGCGGGGCACCTATGGACATGAGTGACATCAAACTCCTGTGGCACATCAAGGGAACAGTTGTGACACATCCGTTAAAAAAAAACATTGTTCTAACATAAGGGTCTTCTTGCTCTGCTAGGGATTTTATTTTTTATTTTTATTTTATCCATTCTTGTATCTCACTGTTTTCCAAAAATAAGGTTTGGTTCAAAGTGGCTTACAGTTAACAGTTAAATGAGATTATAATGATGCGTTATAGATATAGTATGTTATTACAGATACATTATGTAATGCGTGCTCATAGCCATAGACTTTCGTGAAAAAGTGGGTCTTTAGTTCTTTCCAGAACTGGATATAATTTGTAATACTTCTTGTGGCCTTGGGTAACGAATTCAACCATTTGGAACCTAGGTAGCTAAATCCAACTGTGTAGATGGATTTGTAAATTGTGTTTTTGCAGTTGGGTAGGTGAAGCAGTAAGTATATTCTAGTTTCTGGGCTTGTGTTTCTTGGAGATAGTTTGATCAGGTCAATATGTAATCAGGAGACTTGCCAAACAGAATTTTGGATGAGGGTGCTGGTTTTGAAGAATAGTCTGGCTTTGATTGGTAGCCAGTGTAGCATTTTTAGTAGTGGTGTTGGACTCTCATACTTTGACTTTTTGAGTATCAGTCATACTTCTGTATTTTGAACAGTTTGCAATGATTTTAGTGTGTTTTGAGGTTCCATTGGTTTAGGAAGTTCGTTAGGATTCTGGTGTTGCTGTTGTGTTGTTTTTCTAATTGTAGTTAATTCTAGGAGTCTATTTTAGGAAGAAACCTTTTGTCTGGATTGCAGTTATGAAACAGACATAAAATATGAATACTTTTGACGTATTTTGTAGCTATCAAACATATAAACGGCGAGTGACCGACTCACTCGCAAATGCGCAGTAGAGACTTCCCTCTCTGTCCCGCCCCCGCGTCAATACGTGATGACGAGGGCGGGACAGAGAGGAAAACTGCGCTGCCGAGGTTGATACCGCTCCCCCCGCCCGCCCGCCCGCCTGAGATCGCCGCTACCGTTCCTCCCCCCACCCGGCCCGGGCCCTCTCTCCGCTACTAACACATCCATTCGCCGGAACGCAGTATGCACATCAGCTGAGCTGCCGTCGGCCTTCTTTCCCTGCCTGTGTCCCGCCCTCGCTGACATTATGTCACAGGAGGGCGGGACACAGGCAGAGAAGGAAGGGCCGACGGCAGCTCAGCTGATGTGCATGCTGCGTTCCGGCGAATGAATGTGTAAGTTTAGTAGCGGAGAGAAGGCCCAGGCCAGGTGGAGGGATGGGGGCAACTCCGAGGGTGGGGGGGGGACGGTAGCGGTGGCGACCTCGCGGGGAGGGGGGGAGGGGGAAGGAAAACCCCAATACCAGCCCGTTTTTACGGGCTCAACGGCTAGTGCCTTTATAAAATTGACCATTCCCCAAACATTCCTGCTTAGTAGTAGTTTAGTACCTCCATTTCTGTAGCTGCTAGACTGTAGATACCAGTGTGTTAGAGTGGCTTGTGCTTCAGTTTACTCCACTGTAATCTTTACCCTAGTTCCTCTTGCATTATTATCTTGGTATGGAGAAAAAAGTATTGGTTTTTTTTCATGTGTTTTATGTAGTTTCTTAACCAAAGTAATACATCAAAGCAAATGATCACTATAGGTAAATAGATCATGTTACTATAGCACTGCACACTTAACATATAGCTAAAACATTTCTACAATAAAGTTTTACTTAAAAGATAAAGTCCTTGCCTTGTAACAAATGTATTCCTGGCCTGTCATAAATTTGGTGATAATGTTTCTTAAATGAAAAGAAAAAACATGTTCTCAAACTTACAAATCTTTTTCCAATTCCACTATAATTTTCTTCTTTGTTGGGAGCACTGTTTTAAGAGTCGGCAGTTTATAAAGCTCTCTTTTTATATAATTTAGCTATGGACTAAAGGAGCATCATAAGCACTCATATTTCTTGGTAGTGTTTGGTCTTCTGCCAGAATTTCTCCCTTCCACGTTTAGTGATGATATCCATTGTTGCTTACTTATAACAGATGTTTTCTCTAGACAGTACGATTAATCAGGGCACAATTGGGTGACGTCATCCAATGCACCAGGATTGAAAGGATCTAAGTAGCCCCTTTACTAAAGAGATGTAAGTTTTGCAGTTACCGGAAATTTAATGCAAAAATGAATCTGTTGTATCTGCAAAGCCTTAGCTGTAAATGCAGGGGAGTGGTCAGCATCTGCCTTATATTTACCACACAGGATAGATACTGCACCGCAGGGCATTGCGTTACATGCAGATGCTGATAGCATGGGAACAACTGAGCTACCTGTGCCTGCATGTAACATGGTGCATGGCCAACTGGAAATAACATGTTTGGTTTTGAGGGTGCTGTTTTCCCCTTGAAGATTCAGCCAGGAAAAAAAAGTGGGAGAAGATCCCTGTGATGCCTGGGTGTGGGTTGCTTCATACTGATTTATACTGGTTGGGTCCTGTTTTTATTTGTTAACTGATTTTTTTGTTTTTGCGAGTTATTGGGTGCTGACATCATTGTCGGGTGAGATGGTTTTATGGCTAGTAGTGAAGAAGTTGGAAGTAGTGCAGCACTGCATGGTAGATGCCAGTCCTTTTGGAGCCAACCACAGTGAAGGTCACAGCAGTTTTTGATGTAGGTGACTGGTGGCTATATAAGCAATGAAGCAGTATAGAGCAAAGAGGAGAACTGGATGCATTATATAAGCCCTTGAGGTGAGGCAATATTGGGAGCTAGCTTCATGGTGGGAAGGGTAGTACTGGACTGGAAAGACTCCTGAGAAAATTAAGGAGTCATGGGATAGGAGGCAATGTTATGTTGTGGATTAGAAATTGGCTACTAGATTGGTTACTGGAGAGAAAACAGAAGTTAGGCTTAAATGGCCATTTTCTTAATGGAGGAGGATGAATTGTGGAGTGACACAGGAATCTGTACTGGATCTGGTGATATTTAACATAATTATAAATGATCTGAAAATGCAGAACCTCTACAGCATTTTTGGGCCATAGGTTATCGATATGCATGGTTGTTAAGGAGTTTTGGATGTGTCTTCTCAAGTACTTTGTTAAGTTGTGGTCTATTTCCATGGTGCATACCCCCTACTGCTGTTTGGGGCCTACGCATTGGGAACTCCAGAAAAAAAAACAGGGTAGCAGTAGGTTTCTACAAAGTTTGGTGCTGCTTGGTCTTAAGTCCATTCTGCAGACTTGGATTTCGACTGAGGGGCATACTTTTCAACAGCAGAGAATCTTAATGATTCAGGATATGAGAATGGAATGAATGCATATCAAGTACATTTCGCAGGGTACAGGACTTCAGTTTCAGGCCACGTGATCACTTTTTTGGGATGTGCTATCCCCACAAGCAAGGAGTCATTTGCTTAATTTGTAAGTTAATTTTCATTTATAGGAATTTGAACTCTGGTTCGGGGAAAAGGAATGTAGGTCGGGTGGGGGTGAGAAGGGTAGGGATGCGTAAAAGTTGAAAAGTTAGCATATTTCCTTTTTGGATCTCAGTAGTTAATGTAATATTCAGATCAATATTCATTGTTCTATACTTCATACATTTTATAATGTTCTAACATGCTAATTTAAAAGATTTAACAATAAATGACCTGGAAAATGGAATGACGAGTGAGATGATTAAATTTGCAGATGACACAAAACTATTCAGAGTTGTCAAAATACATGTGGATTGTGAAAAATTGCATGAAGATCTTAGGAAACTGGAAGACTGGGAATCCAAATAGCAGATGAAATTTAATGTGGACAAATGCAAAGTGATGCACATTGGGAAGAATAATTCGAATCATAGATACCTGATGCTGGGGTCCACCTTAGGAATCAACACTCAAGAAAAAGAACTAGGTTTCATTGTAGACAATACGCTGAAATCCTCCGCCCAGTGTGTAGCAGCAGCTAAAAAAACAAACAGGATGCTAGGAATTATTAGGAAAGGGATACAAAATAAGACCAAGAATATTATAATGCCTCTGTATCGCTCCATGGTGCAACCTCACCTTGAGGATTGCATTCAGTTCTGGTCGCCTTATCTCAAAAAAATATAACAGAATTAGAAAAGATTCAAAGAAGAACTAAAATGATGAAAGGGATGGAACTCCTCCCATTTGAGGAAAGGCTAAAAAGGTTAGGGCTATTTAACTTGGAAAAGAGTTGTCTGAGGGGGGGGGGATATAATTGAGGTCTATAAAATCCTGACTAGTATAGAATGGGTAGAAGTGAATCGATTTTTCACTCTTTCAAAAAGTACAAAGACCAGGGGGTACTCAATGAAATTACATGGACATACTTTTAAAACAAATAGGAAGAAATATTTTTTTTGCTGAAAGAATAGTTAAGCTCTGGAACTGTCTGCCGGAGGATGTGGTAACAGTGGTTAGCATATCCAGGTTTAAAAAACATTTGGACAAGTTCCTGGAGGAAAGTCCATAGTCCGTTATTGAGATAGACATGGGTGAAGCCACTGCTTGCCCTGGGATTGGTGGCACAGGATGTTGCTACTAACTGGGTTTCTGCCAGGCACTTGTGACCTGAGTTGGTCACTGTTGGAAGCAGATTCTGGGTTATATGGACCATTGGTCTGACCCAGTATGGCTGTTCTTATGTTCTTATAGTTTTACTGCTGTAATTGTCTATTGCTTATGTTTGGCTTATTCTTGCTGTACACTGCCTTGAGTGAATTCCTTAAAAAAGGTGGTAAATAAATAAAAATAAATAAATAATGTAGTGTCATTCCTCTACAGGCTCTAAAACCTAATTTCAAGGTCTTAAACTGGATACATATCTAGGTAATCAATGGAATGTTTAAAAGAGGGTTGCTGTGCTTCTACCATATTGCTTATGTCCAGTAATTAATTTGGCAGCTGTATTTTGGACAAGTGTAATAGTTGTCTTTTCAAAAGGCCCAAATAGATAGTATTGCAATAGTCTAGATACAACAGAGCTAGCAGATCTAAGACCATCCTTAATTCTGAAAATGACTGGAGAGCTTGGATCTAATGAACCAACCCCAATTACGAAATTCCTGTCCACACAAACAGAAAACTGATTGTGCAAGGAAAGCCTGAAATTTATTATACCTTCCAGACTGTATATCTCCTATTCTAGAGTCAAGAAATGCCATCCACATGTAAGGAACAGCTCAAGGCTAAAATTACCATTTTGCTGACCCAGAGTAGTTCTGTCTTTTCTGAATTCAATTTTAGTCTATGCACCCGTATCTGTTTCTGAATATTTTAGAAAACTTTATCCATGCTAGCATAAGTTACTCTAATACTCCACTGAAATCAACAGATGGGGTAAAAGTGCCTGCCTACGGATTCAAGTAACATGGACTAAACAAAGTGTCTCTCTGGATAGGGTTATGTCTCATTTATTCACCTTTAATATTTAATTTGTTAACCTGTTGATCCTATTACAACCCAACCATATAATTATTATAGCATTAGGTTCTGTTATACATTCACTAATAGCCCATTATATTTTGTGTCCAGAATATCGAAGTTGAAGGACTGTCTTACAAGCTGGAAGGGTTAAGGAAATTTGCAGAATATACCTTAAGGATTTTGGCTTATAATCGTTATGGACCTGGTGTATCCTCTGAAGACCTTATGATTGTAACTTTATCTGATGGTAAGTTAAAAATAAAAAGAAAGCATATTTTATGAATACAAATACTGCACAGTGCAATTATAACCTAAAGAGGGATTTGAAAATTCCTTCACTACCTTCTAAATGGAACTTCAGGCTAAGTTGATAGTTACATTAAGGGACTTGAGGATTTTTGAAAATTGAAAGAAGAAGTCAGAATAGATAACAGTTGAGAAATGCACTCATAGCTGATTTGAAATAAACAGCAGAATCTCCACGACTGAAATAATTATTAGAATTGACTCAAGTGTTTTAAGGATAAAACATCTGAAGTGACTGAGCATGAAATAATACAAATTAAAGTTTGTTTTTTTAAATTCAGATTTATTATCTTACATTTTCATTGGTCATGGGAGCAATTTACAGTTGCTTATATTGTTGTAAAGTGTTTTGATTTAGCTCATGTCTTTCTCAGTAGTTCAAGGCGAGTTACATTTAGGTTTAGCAGGCATTATCTTATCCCTGGAAGGCTTACAATCCAAAGGCCTTTTTAACCAAGCTGCTGTATAAGGGGCTCTGCGGTGGCATTGGATCATGGATTTTCAGCACACCGAGTCCCCTTTTACTTCAGTGGGATTTTACATGTCCATATGTTTTTGCATTTCACAGGAACCTAGTACCGTTAAGTACTTTGCAGTTTCTATAACAAAAGGTTGGTTTGTTTAATATTGAACCACGGTACAGCAAAGAGAGGGGGCAAAGTACACACAAAAGTCCAAAACAGCAAAAGTAAGCACCAAGAGCCTTCAAAATAGGGACACAAATGCTTTAATCATACTCTGTTGGAGAACAACCTTCAAAATTGACCTGACACGAGCCGTGTTTCGGCACACAGCGTCTGCGTCAGGGGTCACAGAATTAGCGGGAGCTATATTCAGCAGCAAAGTTTGCTCAACAAGAGTTGTTGGAAAGTATATACAACGGCAATATTTGATCCTCTGCACATATATTCAAATAAAAACACTCTCCCTCAATGTTAGGGTCCAATGAGTTTAAAAACCTTTATCTTAATTCAGAATATTCTTTTAGCTAAAACTTCACAGGAATAGCATCGGTGGATCCAAAAATACAAATTAGAAGTGAAAAACTTTTAACAACTTGAACTTCTAAAACATATGTGGAGATAAACGTGCAAAAGGAGTCAGTCAGTCAGTCACACCGACTATGGCCAGAGTTTCGGTGTCAAAGCTGTCTCAAGGCGTGCATGACATCAATAGTTAAAGCATGGTACATCATCAATGCGTTAGGGATCCATTAAGTACTTTGCAGTTTCTATAACAAGAGTTTGGTTTGTTTGATAGTTTTAATATCCTCTTGTCCTCTTTGTTTTGTGGTTCAGTATTAAGACACACATGGAGAAGGTTTATTCAAAAGGCTGTGGACTTCAAAAAAATTAACTTTGTCAAAATGGGGAATTACCTCAGAGCTTGTTAGCCGGATAAGAACATCTAGGGAAAGTAGAAAAGAAGTGAGCTATTTTAAGGGCAACAAACCTTTTGTTAGGAAAGTAAATAAAAATAAGAAGAAAAGAAGACCACTTTGGTTCTCAAAAGTAGTAGCATTAAAAGTAAGCTAAAAAAAGGATAATCTTCATAAACGACAAGAGATCGCAGAAAGAGGAAGACAGGCATCAATATCTGGAAAAATTAAGAGAAGCTATTAAAGTAGTCAGGAAAGCAAAGATGAAATGAGAATTAAAAAATAGACAATACACTAAATTGGGGGAACAAAACATTTGTTTTACATATGTTAATGATAGGAGGAAATACAAAGTGGCTTCAAGGGTCAAGGGGAAAAATATGTAGAAGCTGACAAGGATTTATTTATTTATTTATTTGTTACATTTGTATCCCACATTTTCCCACCTATTTGTAGGCTCAA
This sequence comes from Microcaecilia unicolor, assembly GCF_901765095.1. Classification (NCBI taxonomy): domain Eukaryota; kingdom Metazoa; phylum Chordata; class Amphibia; order Gymnophiona; family Siphonopidae; genus Microcaecilia; species Microcaecilia unicolor. The sequence continues at coordinate 55,581,539 of NC_044032.1, forward strand.
TGTGGCTTACATAGTGCCGGAGAGCTGTTTACAGGATAAAGTGGAATTGCATATTTCTGTTCTGTGTTCACAGATGAAGGGCCAGGAGTAGGACTACAGAAAACAAACATAAATAGGAAGGGAAGTGTGGTAGAGCTTGATCAGTTTTCAGAAGAATGTGTTTGTGGGGAGCTAGCTAAACTAAAGGTAGACAAAGCGTTGAGGCAGTATGGGAACCATTCAAGGGTACTGAAGGAAATTAGGAAAATTCTGGCTGCTCTGATAGGACAGACTCAAGAGTAATCTAAGGAAATACTTCTTTTCAAAAAGAGGGATGGATGCATGGAATGGCCTCCCAGTGGAGGTGGTGGAGACGGTGACTGTATCTGAATTAAGAAAGCATGAGACTATAGGATCTCTAAAGAAGAGGAGGAAATAGTATATGATATGAATAGGCAGCTTGGATAGGCCATCATTTTCTGTGTTTCTATATTTAAAGAAGCAGGAGCTGAGAGAAGGGGAGCTGATATTGTGGTTAGAAAAGTGGGCTGATAATCAGACAGGGAGGAAAAGGGGGTTGGGGCTAGCAAGAGGGGGTGATGCTAACGCTGAAATTGGGACGGAACAGGGTTAATGCTAATACTGAGGCTGGGAGAGGAAGGCTGATGCTGCAGGTGGAAGTGGGAGAAATGAGCAGACACTGGTAGACACTAGAAAGTGAGACGTAAGAGGAGGACAGATGGGGACAATCCTATAACTGTAAACCAAAGTTAGATGCAGTGATCTGTGTACACATTCTATTATGGCATCTGGGTGCCAAGATCCTGTTTATAGAATACCAGTGTAAATCAGCATCTATATTACTACAATTAAGTTCATCCATTTGTGCAATATCAATAGCAAGGTTAAATGTCTGCATCTAAATATGACAACTTATCACATGAATTACAGTATTCTATAAAAGGAAGTAGGAGCCTAAGTTCCTTTACAGAGTAGGTACCTACATGGTGCTCAGTTATAGAATTGCCCCCTTTATGTATTAGGGTTTGTGGATTTTGCTAGATTTTCAAATCAAAAGTACACATATACTTTCATTGTGATAATTACCCAAGGAAAACTATGCATCTAGATTTATACCTCTTGTTTGACAGGCATATGTTTTCTGAGTTAAAATGAGCACATCCTTATTCCTACTCCAGTCCTACCTCCTCAACCTGTGAGTAAATCTACACACAAACAGGCATGTAACTTTACTTTCAACATCTATGGGGTGTTCAATATATTCATGGCTCCTCTGGTCACTGTAATGCAGTCTTTTGGCATATTTATGCCAATGATATAAAAAGGCTAGTTGCTATAGATTCTATGCAATTGTAAGCTATTAATTAAATAGAAGAGAAACTGACCATACTTACCAACTAGCTACACAAACACAAATTAAAACATAACCCCCCCCCCCCCCCAAACCAAGGCTTTGTAGGAATACATATTCAAGTTGGCAATGTTTTGAAGATCCTAGGTGTCATTCTTAACAAACTGATGTTTCAATCACATGCATATCATCACTCATTCAAAAATGCTTCTCTAAAATGAAGACCATTTGTTTAATCCATTCATTCTTAGATTAAAAATCAGTATATATCTTGCTTCATGCATTAGTTCTAGGACATCTGGATTATTATAATTCTCTATTCCAAAGTCTTTGACAAACCGACTTGAAAAGATTACAATTAATACAGAATATCACAGTAAAATTAATCTTTGGAGCAAAGAGAAGAGATCATGTTACTCCTCTTCTCAAAAGTGGGCACTGATTACCAATTGCTTCACGGATTCCCTATAAGATATTGACATTAAAATATAAAATAAAAAGTTAACGTCTACCACTTTTTCTATCTAGGTTTTTAATACCATATATTATCTAGAACCTTGTGTTCCTGTAAGCAAAAAGTTCTAATGGGTCTTTCCTTCTGCCAGATAGGATTTGACACAACTCACTCTTCTATTTTCAGTGTTCTCAGTCCTTTATTATGGAACAAGTATCCATTTATATTTACATCTCTCTGTCCTTCAGTCTGTTCAAAATGCTTCTGCATTTTTATATTCCGCCAGTGTTTCTATGCTCATATTAGCCCTCTCCTCAAGTCACTTCATTGGCTCCTTATCCATTTCCGCATACAGTTCAAACTCCTTTTATTGACTTACAAGTGCATTCACTCTGCAGCTCCTCACTACCTCTCCATTCTTATCTCTTCCTAGGCTCCTCCCTGGGAACTCCGTTCATTACTGCTAACTCTAGACTTTGTTCCTTTTATCTTGCAGCACCATATACCTGGAATAGACACCCTGAGTCAGTACATCAAGCTCCATCTCTGACCATCTTCAAATCTAGGCTAAAAGCACCTTTTTGAGGCTGCTTTTAGCTCCAAATCCTTATTCAGTTGTTCAGTATCTAAATCTGCTTTGTAATTTCCAACTTAAGTTATTCCCTTATCCCTTATTTGTCCTGTTTGTCCTGATTAGATTGTAAGCTCTGTCAAGTATGGATTGTCTCTTCATGTTCAAGTGTACAACGCTGTGTACGTCTAACGCTATAGAAATTATAAATAGTAGTAGTAGTGAGTTCAAAAGTTTTTTTAAAAATTTCAAAAACATATATAAAATAAACTTTGAACCCTAATTAATATCTTAACAGAAGATGCAGGCAGATACAGACTTTGGATTTGGATGCACTATTACTGTTTGAATCTATCTACTTTTTTCTTCTTTTAATTTTTAGGAAACTATTTCTGAAGTTATCCAGCTTGAATGTGCAAATATGCTAGTATTCTGAACATGTACATGCATAAATGTTAGCACCTCCTTTATAGAATTGCCCACTTAGTGGACAATTTTAGAAAACCCCACTCCAGCCTGAAAAGCACTTATTGACCATGTTAACATTCATGCTAAGTAGGAATGTGTATTCATTTAAGGAAAAATATTCCATTTTAAAATGAATGTACAAAAATCTGAAATGAAATACTTAGGATCCAAATACCATTAGAAAATTGTCTCATGAGTCCTATGCCCTTCTCAGAGTGACAAGAAAGGGCCATATTCTATAACAGTGCATGTACATTTTGGAACGCCCACGAAATGCCCATTTCACCACCTATAACCACGCCTCTTTTTGGCTCCACTCATTAGAATTTAGGCGCTGTGTGTTACAGAATATGCTTAGTGAGTTATGCATATAAATTCTAATTAGTGCCAATTAATGCTCATTATTGCTTGTTTTTTTCTTTTTTTATTTTAATCAGACTAAAAAATCCACATCCTGCCAGTTCAGTTGTAGAACACTTTTTTTTTTTTTTAGCTGGATTGGTTTAATAATGACTCACGAGCACACCTACCTGAATGAGTTATTTTCAAAATTTGGGGGTCCTTCTAGAAAAGTACACTACATTTGGAATTAAGCACAAATTTTACCATGTGCTAAGCCCTGATTTAATATCCTGCTTATTTTCGAAGGAGAAGGGCGGCCATCTTCCGACACAAATTGGGAGATGGCCGGCCTTCTCCTAAAGTCGGCCAAATCGGTATAATCGAAAGCCGATTTTGGCCGGCTTCAACTGCTTTCCGTCGCAGGGCCGGTTAAAGTTCAAGAGGGCATGTCGGCAGTGTTGCAAAGGCGGGACGGGGGCATGGTTAAAAGATGGCCGGCTTCGGCCGATAATGAAAAAAAGAAGGCTGGCCCTGACGAGCATTTGGCCAGCTTTACTTGGTCCCTTTTTGTTCACGACCAAGCCTCGAAAAGGTGCCCGAACTGACCACTGGAGGGAATCGGGGATCACCTCTCCTTACTCCCCCAGTGGTCACCAACCTCCTCCCACCCAAACAAAAATTAAATACATTTTTTGCCAGCCTCAAATGTCATACCAAGCTCCCTGCTCCCTGGAGCAGTTTTAGTGGGTGCAGTGCACTTCAAGCAGGCGGACCTAGGCCCATTCCCCCCTATCTGTTACACTTGTGGTGGTAAATGGGAGCTGTCCAAACCCCCCCACCCAAAACCCACTGTACCCACATGTAGGTGCCCCCCTTCATCCATAAGGGCTATGGTAGTGGTGTACAGTTGTGGGTAGTGGGTTTTGGGGGCTCAGCACCCAAGGTAGGGGAGCTATGCAGCTGAGAGTAATTTGTGATGTCCACTGCAGTGCCCTCTAGGGTGCCCGGTTGGTGTCCTGGCATGTCAGGGGGGACCAGTGCACTACAAATGCTGGCTCCTTCCATGACCATTATCAGCAAAAACCAATGGCGGCCATCTCTAACGCCGGCAATCTCTAAGGGCAGACCAAATGTTGAGATTTGGCCGGCCCCGACCGTATTATCGAAACGGAAGATGGCCGGCCATCTTGTTTCGATAATACAGTCGGGTACACCACTTGACGGGGCCATCATTAGAGATGGCCGCCCTTATAGATGGCCGGCCCCATTCGATTATGCCCCTCCACGGCACCTTTGGGGCACTCCCTCTATTTTTTTAAATTGCAGATGGTGTGTTAATGTAAATATTAGCATGTGGTTCCTATATAATGTTCACATAGGACCACTTACCGCCTCCTAGTTAGGAGGCCCTAAGTGATCCCATGTTAATTATGTGTTAGCCAGGTAGGGTAAAGGGTAGTGGGGTTTAATATACTGTTTTTCTGTAGTACAATCAAAGCTGTTTATATTTATTATTTGCAGGTACTTTGTCCCTAGTGTGCTCACAATCTAAGCTTTTGTACCTGGGGCAATGGAGGGTTAAGTGACTTGCTCAGAGACACAGGAAGCTGCAGTGGGAATGAAACCTAATTCCCCGGGTTTTCAGCCCACTGCACTAACCATTAGGATACTCCCCCACTCCTCTGCTTAGCATATGCTAAGTAAAACACACTAGCTGGCTAATGCTTCTACACCTACTCTCTGCCCATGCTACACCTCCCCACAGAAAAATTCATAAAAATGCAGTGACAAACTGTTTAATGCATGGTTAACAGGCAAATCTACTGCACACCTTCTTAATGCATTTGTGCGGTAGCAGGTTACAATGTCCTAACCGTGCATTAATGCTTCACGCTTGTTAGTAAAGGGGCCCCCTTATTCTTACTAAAAGTAAAATGGATTGAACTGTGGAGAAATAAAGATGTTGGTATAACAACATTAGGATGAAAGAGAGGGTTCTGATTACCCCAACCAGAGTACAAAAAAAAAAAAGCACAAATGGGCCTTCAGGAGCAGGAGAATTGAAAGTACTTTATTAAGAAGACCCAACACTTTGGCATTTTTTTTTACCAATAGTATTTTCCTGTGTTGGCAGGACTTAGGCAGTTAACTTAATTTTACGTGCACATATTGATAATTTGATTGGGACAGTATTGTTATGTTCTGTTAGTGGCAGACCTGCATTGTTTAACAAGAAGTTCTGAAATCTCTTGTGTCCTGATGCAGGTGAATAGTCGCCGAAACACAGCCCATGTTGGGTCTTCTTAATAAAGAACTTTCTGTTGTCCTGCTCCTGAAGGCCCATTTGTGATTTTTTTTTATGCTCGGGATAACAACATTAACAGTAGTTGCATTCATTGTAGTCACCGTACTTTTATTTTTACTCAAAATATGTGTTAAGGGAATTAGAGCACGCTAAATGCTAAGAGCCCATAGGTGCAGAATGGGTAATTAGCACAGGATTAGCACGTGAGACCTTACCACTTACAAAATAGGTGGCGATAAATGGCTCACACGCTAATTTTAATTAGTGACCGTGCACTAATGGCAACATTAACATATGACAAGCAACAAAACAGTAATGCTTTACTATAAACACTGTGTTCAGTCTTACATACTCCAAAACGTTATATATGTGTAATGGTCTATTTTTTTTAAATTAGTTTTGCTATTCAACCCGCTCTGTTTTCTTCTTTCCATTCCTATTTAAACTTGTAGTTCTTTTCCTGTGTGTTATATGTTTCATTTTTAAATTTGTACACCGCTTTGAGCTATACACTAGCAAAGGCGTATAGCAAGTCTAAATAAATAAATAGGAAAAATAGGAAGGAAATGTCTCAGACTTCTGATGGGTGCCTTTATACTTTTCTACCCGTTCATATATCCATCCTAACCTTCCAACCTCCCTACTTTCACTCAAACATTATTTTTAATGAACATGTTCGAAAGAAACCTCTCATTTAAATTGTACTTAGATTCTCAGCTTAGTTTCATGGTATCCTTGACGTTGGAGACTGTTTCGTAGTTAACCAACTGCTGCATCAAGGGGGTTAAGACCATTTCCAAATTCCAACTGCTGAAAATACAAGGTTTGTGAGAAACATTAACATATGGCCATTAAATCAGAAAATGGAAAATTGGCCATTTTCCGGCCATGGTAAAAAGTATCCTTAGCATGTGAAAAAAAAACCATGAAAGGGTGTGCTAAGGCCACTTCTTGCTGCAGCTTAGTAAAAGGATCCCTTGTCATCTTATATGAATGCTCTGATATCACTTCAGTTTGACTTACAGAAAATAATATAATTAACTAGATTATAGACATTAATTGAAATATTTCAATTTCTCTTGAAGTCAACTATTTTATCAGAAGTCAAAAAAAGCAGTTGATATCTTTTTCACATCATGTTTAACATAGTTCAAAGTAATTGGAAAGATACTACATTAATGAATGTACTCCTTTTGATGGAGCATGGCTTATTTAATTAGGAGATATGAAGGCATCACAGCTGGAAAATTAAATATAATCATAACAATCATGATATTGGGAGTCTTTACAATTGTTTTCCATTTAAATTGAAAGATTAAGTCATCTTCAGTTTAATATCCATTGTATTTGTATTCCAGATTTGTTTTGAGTGTCATCCCAATATATGTATATATTTCAACTGTGCACCTTTATGAAGTTACCCCTTTTGATGCAGCTGTATTGGCAGCCATTGGATTGTTAGATATATTTTAAGCTTTGTATTTTTGTTTTTAAAAATGTTTTATGTCGATCTGCCTTCTTATTTGCAAGCTCAGTTCCAACTGCTGCAAGGTCTATCTCTTTGAATGAGTAGACAAAAAATTTTATTAGGCTTTCCCTCCACTAATACCGTTAGATTTCATGGGGTGCATACTGGTACATTATCCTTTCAGTCAGAATTAATGTGGAATTGTCTTCCTTTATTAATTATCTTTTATTTTGAAAATTGTTGAAAAGACAGTTTTATATGTCCTCCAATAAGCTGTCTATTCCTGCTTTTTTTTAAGGTATGTGGCTTACAATGCATTCATAAACCAAGTGTTGAAGTTTGTTTGTTTATTATTTATTTATTTTGTTGCATTTGTATCCCACATTATCCCACCTCTTTGCAGGCTCAATGTAGCTTACAATACATCATGGATAGTAGAAAAGAGAAAAGAGTAGTCAATTGATGTAACAGAAGGATTTTGGGTTACATGGTAATGCTGACCCATGAAGCCCTACACATGAACATCTTAAAATCTAACACTAGGTCATTATGAAGCTCACTCCTCTGCCTTCTGTGCACACACGCACACACACACACACACACACACACACTTAAAGGAAAACACAATCACATACAGAGACATCATTATACTCTGCCAAAACACAGACAGTAACAGATGACCAGAGGTCAGGAGCTCAGAACAATAGGATGAGGGGGAAGAGAAAGAGAGTGGGAAAGTCTAGAAGGGAGAGTATGTAGGCTATAAAGGACAGAGATAGTTAATTGGAGGAAAAAGAGAAGAACTGAAATTTAAGACAATCATGCAGACAAACCTTAAGCTATTCTCCAGCCACCATCACCAGGTTCCAAAAGACAGGAGAAGTTGTGATTTGTGTGTGATTTTTAGCAGGTGGAAATGCCAACATTCAGAATCACCACCTTCAGCCTCCATGGGTTCCCAAGATATACCCTGCACATTTATCTAGCAAAACTGCTCCACTACATCCCCAATATGTCTACTCCACTGACATAAATGAATACGTTGCCAGTACCTGTATATAATGCGAACTGCAAAATTGTCATTTATATGTGGATGGTATTTCCACATGCATATGCCAGCAAGCCACATAAGGTTTCAAAAATGGCCTCCTATATAATAAGCATGGGGTCTGACTTCATTTTCCTCAGTAGCATGGAAATATACTGCAAACAATGGGTACACAAATGCCATTTCAGTTCTTAGATCAGAATTAATTTTTCTTACCTTTATAATGTGGCATTCCAAGTATTTGATCTGTGAAATCAATAATAATTTGTATTATTTACCACATCATTATTAACTAGTTAAAGAGAAGATGTGCCATTAGGTAGATTATCACAAAGAGTAATTATCTATGACTAAATTGTTTTCTAATTTTACACTTTACAAGATACAAAAATCTTTCTGTAATTACATTATACAACCTTTGTTTTTCCATAACAATTACTTCCAATAACTTTGTTCATTTGCAGCTAATCTGTACCACCCACAATCAGTATTAAGAGTGCTATAAATGAGGAATAATGACATTTCAACATTTATATACTACACATATTTTATCTTATTTGCAGATTTTATATTATTTTACAGAATTTGTTAGTATTCATTCCTCACATAATATGGAAGTTTTGTTTTTTTTTAATTAAGAAATTACATTTATTGCAATATTAATATGCTAAGCTGTAACATTGACTCTGAGATTTGAAAGCTAGGGCAATTTACAGTAACTGTGATTTCCTTTTTCATACTTTTACAAAGCACTTTTTAATCATTTAACCATTGTCTGAAGTAGGAAACCAGTGAAATACTTTCATTGCACCTAAGGAAAAATATCCATAGGATACCCAGAGTCTGTAAGAGACTACTTAGAACTCTTATCTGAAGAAAAATAATAAGAAAAAGGCTTTCTGTGCTCCATGGACAATCCTCTTTGTAGGACCCCTCCACCTTCAAATCTCTTGATAGACTGAACCTTTGAATGTCCACTTCATCCTGGAACCAAGAAATCTACCTGAAACCTCTAACTTGATTGGTAAAGTTTGGAGATTGAAGTGATGCATTTTGCCTACCTGTTCTTAAGAATATTACAACTCATAATAGCTGTATTTCATTGTGAATTTTAGTAGAATAAAGAACTTTAGAGTGGCATTTTAGAAAGGACCTCCAACTTATAATATGGTTGTCCAAGTCTGTACATTGTGGGGCAAACACAGATTACACACTTTAGGGGTGTTATTGGGAGCATGATACTTAGTATATGTTATAGAAGAATGTGACTCTGCCACATTCTGGCATTAGACAATGTAGTGCCAGAAAATCAAATGTGTTCCCTATTATCTATAGACCCAAATTCATAATACCCAAATAATAACAGAACTAACTCCACACCCAAGGGTATTATAAAAATAGATTGCTTATTTATTTAGAAAAGCAGCAAGAACAAAATGAAATGGCAAGAATGAAGACAATGACGGTCTTATTATAAAAATAGTTCAGAGTAAATGTACATTACGCTAGACAGGCTTATAATTCAGCCACCTATCCCTATAGCACTACACAGAAGTACATAGCAATCATACAGCCTGAGTGTAGATGGTGAAGATGTCTAGCAGATGGCAGTGTGTTCCCCCGAAGGACCTCTTCAGGTGGCAAAGCAGGGGCTGCTCATGTGGAATGTCAGCAGCCACCTCCTTCGCCTCAGATATAAGCCACTTTATATAGAAATCACAAGCTGCAGCATTCTAAACTTGTTGTTGATTCCAAATAACTTTTTTTATCCCAAACGTTGTGGCTTGAGAGGCTACAATATTGTCTCACTAGCATCACGTTGAAGGGGTCACATAACAATGATCTGGGGTTTTATAAACAGTGGGCTTCTTTTACAAAGTTGTGCTAGTGATTCCCAAGTGGCAAATCCCATAGGATTGTAAAAGAAGGCCAATGTGCGGTGTCTTTCCAAACACAGCACCGCTCCGTCAGCAAAGGAAATTCTGATAGTCCTTTGCTGGTCTGGCTATGACAGTGCTGACAACAATATTGTTATTCTGGTACACTAGAACCCTTGGCAGCATTCTCTTGTCTGTATGTAAGGCTGAGGCTTATTAGACCACATCCCTCTGCATGAAAGATGAAATCAGCTAAAATCTGTATTTTAAAGTCAGGTTAGAAATACTGGATAGTGCCATGTGTTTATTCCCTTTTATATAGAAACAAACAGAACTGTATATAGTGCTTTATGCAGGGGCCCTTTGCCCTCACATTCCTTCCCTTTTCAAGGGGTTTGTCTCTAAAAGGAGCTGAGCTGCTTGAGCTAAAAATAAACAATAGTTTGTGTTTACTCATTCACAATAAATGTCATTAAAGTGTTTCAAACATTAATAAAGCATCGCTAAGAATGTTAGACTACATTCATGCACCTGGGCTTAATAAATGTGTAATAGACAGCATTGTAATCAAGCTTCAAAGAACATTTTAAAATATTAATAGGCATACAAGCTTGAAAACATACAATACTTGAACACATGATTATGCAGTGAAGCAAAGCACTTTAAATTGCATGCAATGATGATCATCAAAGAATGTGGTTACATAAGTATATAAGTATTGCCACACTGGGACAAAGGGTCCATCAAGCCCAGCATCCTGTTTCCAACAGTGGCCAATCCAGGTCACAAATTCCTGGCAAGATCCCAAAAAAGCTCAATACATTTTATGCTGCTTATCCCAGAAATAAACAGTGGATTTTACCCAGGTCAATTTAATAATGGTCTATGGACTTTTCCTTTTCCTTGCAGCTACTCCTCTAAGTTTTTTTTTTCACCGTTCTACTCATTTTATCATAGTCTCCTATTGGATTTCCTTTGTATACTTACTCCCAAACTAATATCAAATCTGACCATATTATGATCACTTTTATCAAGTGGCCCCATCATCATTACCTCCCTCACAAGATCATGTACTCCACTAAGGACTAGGATCACTAATCTGTAATTTCGTGGATCACATCTGGAACCCTTCTTAAAAATTGGTGATATATTGGCCACCCTCCAATCTTCCAGTACCATGTTTGATTTTAAAGATAAATTACATATTACTAACAATAGTTCTGCAAGTTCATTTTTCAATTCTATCAATATTCTGGGATGAATACCATCCAGTCCTGACAATTTGTCAAATTGCCCCATTACATCTTCCATAATCAAAGATCTCCTTGAATCTAGTGACCTTGGCCTGCTATTCATATCAGAAACCTGGCTTACAGAAGTAGAAAGCCTGGATCTACCTCACCTTCTACCCCCTGGCTACAATATTTTACACTCCTTAAGAAGGGGTAAAAGAGGGAGCGGTCTTGCATTCATCTAAAAAAGCTTCTTTCAGGATGCCCTAGTCACATCCTACCTTTCTCCAGAACTAGAATATATGTTACTCACTTTAGCAGATGACTCTGCCGAATCAGGCCAGATTGGCCTTCATTTCGCTTACCATCCGCCATGACCCTAGCCTAAGTTTGAGCAATCCTGTTAGTTGAGGTCATTCTAGTGACTCCTTCTTGCTTCTCCAGGCTGGTTATATTAGGGGACTTAAATTTACACCTAGAGAATGATGATGACACAAATGTCAGGAACTTCAAAACATTCTTAGAAACAAGTGGATTCTACCTACCATGGATCCTCAACTTCATTAACTCTCTTCCTAACAACTTAGTGGGATCATTCAACTGGGATCCCTTCCTATGGTCAAATCACCTCAAACTCAAATTCACCCTAGATATTTCTTTCTTGCACCCATCCAAGCATAAACTCCATAAAGTGACATCCACCAGAGGAAAAATAGATGAGACCACCTTCTGGTTCAATCTAAATATCTCTATCACCTCATGCACCTCAAACAATGAAGCACTCAAATCACTCTGGAACACTAACGTGAATCTGATAATAGAGAAAATTGCGCCTATCAGGACCAAAAAAGGTTTACACAACCAAAATGTCCCTATGGTACATGGAGGAGATAGGTAAGTTAAAAAGGGAATTCCAATGTCTTGAAAAACACTGGAGAATAAGCCACTCTTCTTCTTTTTCTTCTGCTAAACTTAACTAGAGGCTTGCCTTTTGCCATTACAACAGTGGCGTACCAAGGGGGGACGGTGGGTGCGGTCCGCCCTGGGTGCACGCTGCTGGGGGGGTGCCGCAAGCCTGTCTGCTATGTTTGTTCTGTGCTCCCTCTGCCCCAGAACAGGTTACTTCCTGTTCCGGGGCAGAGGGAGCATGGAAATGAACGAAGAGGACAGGCGCGCAGCACCCCCCCCCCCCCCAGCGGCGTGCACCCAGGAGGGGTTCTTTCGCCGGGGGGGGGGGTCGTGCTGCACCCGGGGGTCATGGCGCATCGGCGATCCACCCCAGGTGTCAGCCCCCCTAGGAACGCCACTGCATTACAAATCTAAGGTTACCATGGCAAAACAATCCTGTTATAGCAGCTTAATAGGCCAAGACACTGTGATCTTGCCCAGATAGTAACAAGTGGGATGGACGCTGTACAGAACTGGGCCCTTGCAAATAAACTAAAATTGAATGTTATAAAAACCAAGATTCTGTGGTTCCACAACCCTGGGATAGAAGTTCCCTCTTCAATAAAATTATATGATTGTAGATCAATTGCTGGAGAACTTGATGTAATCCTTGACTCTACTCTATCCTTCTTGTCCCACATCTCTGGAAGAAAACATTGTTCAAAAAGAGACAGCTAAGACTTGTTCAATCGATCTTTGACCAGAAACCCTTTGCCTTGCTCATTCAGATGTTGATCCTGCCACACCCTGACTATTGCAACATCATATTTCTTGGAATTAAGTCCCAATACCTCAAGAGGTTACAGACAATACAAAATACAGCAGCAGAGCTGATCTTCAGACTAAAAAGATACAACAGTATTTCACCATACTTTTCTAAACTGCATTGGCTCCCCATGGCCAGGAGAATTATGTTCAAAGCTGCTTGTATAGTCTTTCATGTACTATATGGCCTCACATCTAGTCTCATAATTAAGGTATCAGCATTATAATTAGCCCAATCAATGAGAGGAAAGAGAGGAAGGAGAAAGAGGGGCGAAGGATCAATTGTACTTCGCCCCTCTTTCTCCTTCCTCTCTTTCCTCTCTCTTTTCTTTTTCCTCCCTGCTGCTCTTCTTTTTAAGTTTTGTATTTATTCTCCCCTTCCCTCTTGCCATCAACTGTCATTGTAATTCTCTTCTAAGTTCATTGTAAGCCGCTTTGGGGCTGCGTTCCGTGGCAAAAGGCGGGGTATAAGTGATCTAAAATAAATAACTAAATAAACTAGATTCCAGAAAGTCTTTAACTCTCTTTCCCCAGTATTAGGAACCACTCTATGGAACTCACTTCCCAAGGGCGTTAGAATGGACTGTAACTACCAAAGCTTCAGGAAGAACTTAAAAACCTCTTTGTCCCCACAGTCAAACAAATGACTGCTCAACTCCAAAGACCTCTCTAGATTCTTGAGACTCTTACAAAGTTGATTTTTTTCTTCTGTTTTTCCTTCATTGACCATAGGCTTATCTTTTTACTTGTTACATATTAGCATCTTGATGTAAATTGCACTAGTTGCAAGCTAGCATTTAATTGTTGTAAACCGCACTGAACCCATTTATCTGTAATAACACAATGCAATGAAGCAAGGAGTGTGTAAATATGTATGTGTTATACAACTGAGGTTTGCTGTGTAAGCAGTGCCGGCGTTGGGGGGTGGGGGGCAAAAAGGGCAGCTGCCCTGGGCCCTACAGCAACAGGGGGCCCGCAGTCCAGGCATCTCTTCCTCTTCCATTCCTAATTGACACTGATTAGAATTTAGGCACAGACGTCACTAAGTGTATTCTGGAACCATGTGCACTGAACTTCTAATGCACGCAGGTGAAAAGGGGTGTAATTATGGGAGGGGAAATGGAATTCCGTGGGCATTCCAAAATGTATGTGTCTAGTTATATAATATGGCCGTGCGCCTAAATCTACATGCTGGGATTCATGCCATGTTTTTGTTGGTGTAAATAGATGTGCGTAGATTTCGGCGCTGAAATATCAACTAAATATATTCTATAATTGGTGCCTAAATCTAGGCACCAATTATATAATGTACTTGGCACTGAATTCAGCAACAATTTTTCAGGTACCATATATAGAATATCCTCCTTAAGGGCTTAATATTGGCACTTAACTAGCTAAGTGCCAACTTCACCTCGGAATGCACACAAAATAGCCAATTACAGCTTAGGCCAGTGGTTCCCAAGCCTAGTCCTGGAGGCTCCCAAGCCTAGTCCTGGAGGCTCCTTAGCCAATTAGGTTTTCAGGATATCCACAATGAATATTCATGAGATTGATTTCTATACCAAGGAGACAGTGCATGCAAATCTCTCTCATGAATATTCATTGTGGATATCCTGAAAACCTGACTGGCTGGGGAGCCTCCAGGAGCAGGTTTGGGAACCACTCAGGTGCAAACCATGCATTTTCAGCAACACTATCTGATTAAGTGTTGCTGAATAAGCCCTGTTAGCCCCAAGCAAATAATTTAAATATCCAGGAGCCATTTCTGGCCATTTAAATCACTAGTAATCATTTCTATGGGGATTCTATATAAGTTGCCTAAATAATAAGCGCAGAAAACATTTTCGCCTAAGTGTATTCCATAAACGGCGCCTAGATTTAGGCACGGTATATAGAATACACTTAGTTGATATACCAGTGCCTAAAACTACATGCATCCATTTACATCAACGGAAACGTAGCATAAATCTGCTGCGTAGATGTAGGTGCACAAGGCCATATTCTATAACTGCACATGCAAATTTCAGAATGCCCAGAAAACACCCATTTTCCTGCCCATAATCATGCCCCTTTTTTGTCTGCATGCATTGGAAATTAGGCACAGTGCATTACAGAATACACTTAGCGAGAGTTGAACATATAAATTCTAACTTTTGCCAATTTGTGCTCCTTATTGCTTGTTAAGTGCAGTTATCAATGCTAATTAGCTTGTTAAACCAATTAAGTTACACATGTTGTTATAGAATCTGCCTGGATTTTGGTGCACATCTCTAGGCACGCTATATAGAATCTGAGGGTATATGCAGGTATTTTCTCTGCTCCTTGTGAGCTTACAATCTAAGTTTTTGTACCTGAGACAATGGAGGATTAAGCGGCTTGCCCAGGGTCACAAGGAGCTGCAGTGAGAATCAACTCCAGTTCCCAAGATCTTAGCCCACTGCACTAACCATTAGGCTACACCTTGTTGAGTCTATTTTTTTCATGCATGTGCAAAACTTTATTAGTAGCCCATTAAGCAACACTTTAACATGTGCATCACATATTTTTCAGAGTATATACAACACAAGATTTAAAGGGCCCTGCTTACTAAGCCATGTTATAGGCACATTAGCACGTTAACTGTGTATGTGCCTACAATATCCCTATAGGCACCTACACAGTTAGCTTGCGCGCTAAATTGTAGGCAGGTTAAAAACGCTAATGCGCCTTAGTGCACCTTAGGAGTAGAGGAGTGGTCTAGTGGTTAGAGCATCAGTCTTGACATCCTGAGGTGCCTGGTTCAAATCCTAGTGCTGCTGTTTGTGATCTTGGGCAAGTCACTTAATCCTCCATTGCCACAGGTACACAATTAGATTGTGAGCCCTCCAGGGACAGAGAAACACCCAGTGTACCCAACTGCAACTCAATTTGAGCTGCTACTGAAAAAGGTGTGAGCAAAATCTAAATAAATAAAAAATTGTAAACAGGGCCCTTAGTAGGTGTTAATATTTGATAAAATCTAATATTTCAATATTTTCATACTTTAGAATAGCTGGCTTTGCTGTAGTAGACTGTGCTTTCTAGAAAACTGGAATTGATTTAAGGTAGTAACCCTCATTTTCAACTCATCTCATCAAACTTATTTTATTTATATGTACAGTTTTCTTTCATAAACACTACTTTGTGGCATCCTTTGCTGACAGTCAGTAGGTGAGATGATTTCAATATCTCAGTCTCTTGGAAACAGAAATGCTTTTACACAGGATTTGCCAACATTAAGGCTAATTCTCTGGAAATGTTTTATCATAACACAGACCCTTTTCCAGATCTCATAGCTATACTGTAACAGTCTAAAGCTTAGTGGGGACATGATGGTTGTTTTCCCGTATCCTTAATTAGATGAATATAGAATTAAAGAAGGGATGAACAATTTTCCTTGTATTCTATTATATTTTAAGGCACCCAGAATGCAGCCAAACCTCTAGCAATTACAAAAGATTGTTAGATTTTAATATGTTATATTGAAGACAGTGGAGTTACAGGAGGTGGTATGCTTAAGCTGGTCAACAATTAAAACATAAGTTTTAAGATCACTTGAGACACCAGCACTGTTCCTTTCTGCTGATGAATCTTTGTGTGACTACGGGGAAGTGATTTTATAGTGCTTTACCTTTTCAACTTCTATCAATATGTGGCACCCTGTACACTTGTTGGTAGCTGCAGTGTCAACTCCTAGTAGAATCTGCTAAAATCAATGGAGCTGAAATGATTAGCAATGGCAAATTCTGGTAATAGCAGCAGAATACTAGAGACCTTGATAGAGCCCATGTTTTCCCTGTACAGTAAATGCAGGGGGGTTAAATGTACTCATGTAAGTGCACACAGAATAACAAGGAGACTGTATTTCTTCCCCTTTCCATCTTGGAATGATTTTGTGTTCATCGGAACTAAGGATGCATGGCTCCTGAAATTTAAATTTGTAAAGCAATCCTGTTTCCACAAAACATACAATGTAATGCCGTGTTTTGCTTGTGTTGCAAAATAAATTGTATGGTTACACTATTAATTTGCTTGCATTTCTTCTTTCAGTGCCTACTGCTACCCCTCAGAATGTCTCATTGGAAGTGGTTAACTCAAGAGTAAGTCAAAGAACAAACTACACACCATTTTATCTGTTTGTATAATTCCAGAAAACATTCCTTAATATGTGGACTGTTATATAACCAATGAATTATCTGGCTTAGGAGCCTTGCAGCCACACAAAGTTTTAAATGTCTACATAACGTAAAAATTGTTCTCAATTTGCTGGAATATTGTGCTCTGCTGTAAGAGCTTCTTTGGCTGTACTCTGCGTGAGCTCTGCCCAGGGCGGACACAGAACATGTGCCTGTAAAAATTTCAGGAGCTGCTGCCCAGCGTTGCTCTTCTCCTGCCTCCAAATTCAAAAGGACTCCTTGTGCATTTCGAATTCCTCTCTCCTCCTCCCTTGCTCCTCCCCTTCTTTCCTGCCCCCTCCCCTTGCTACCCCTTGTTTCCCTCCCACTATTACCTCTGCTCTCTAGCTGGCCCTCCCTGTACCCCCCCCCACCCTGCTGTCTTCGGTGGCCTTCAGCTCGGTTGTGGGCGGCCCCCCTTAAATGGGTGTGCCTGGTTCTTTCCTTAATATGTGGACTGTTATATAACCAATGAATTATCTAGCTTAGAGGCCCTTTTACTAAAGGGTTGGCGCACGGTAACAGGCTTCTCACGTTGCCCATCCACCCTTTCAGAACTACTGCTGGGCTACTGCAGCGCTCTATTCTATAACTTGTGTGTCCAAAATGTTATAAATTCACTCAGATGCTCAACTCTCACAAAATTGTGTACTATCCAGAACCTCAGTGGCAACTGTTCTCACATGAGCAATCAGCTCATGACTCGCCTATCTCTTCATCGGAGAAAGCACTTTTATTATTTTTATACCTAATATTTTGTCATTATAACTTTATGTTATCAATATCAAATGATTAAATTAAATGTTGAAATCAACTTAGCTTTTATCCAATATCCAGATCCGCTGCCTACACGGACCATGTTTCGCTAGGAATGAAACCCCAGCTGCATCAGGGTACGGACCTGAAATACAAAACTTCCAATTAAAATTTTAATGGTGAAATGCCTTAACATATGCAATATTTCTTTACTAATCTCCTCATCTACTTGAACATTGAATGCCATTCACTTCTAAAAGTGTCTTACAAAATGGCTGCACCGGCCAATACCCTTTAGATAATTGTAATAGTTTGGCTAGAGAACCAATCACAGTATCTTTTCACATTAAGGAGGTCTAGTCTAATTTTATGTTCAGACCCCTTCAGACCATGTTTAGAGTAAATATCAACCTTCTTTCTTTATAACTGAGTAATTGCATGGGATCCCTCCTTTCACTCCCAACTCAATTTTATCTATGATTCTTCAACACATATCAGCAAGAGAATGATTTTTACTGAGCCAATGTTGCACCAAAGGCGCTGTAGTGACTCCATTGTTAATGTGTGACTTATGTTCAGTAAGTTTATGTTTAATAGCCCTGACAGACCTTCCCACATAAACTAAGTTTCATGGACAAATAATCACATATACAATATTAATGATATTACATGTAGTATAATGACTAGAATAAACTTTGTGGGTAGATCCAGGAAGCATCCACTGACTGCCCTCTATGGTAAACTTCGTGCAATATCAAAGGGGGCATGGCATGAAGAGCATGAATAGGTAATGGGCGTTCTCAGAATTTTGGCGCGATGTTATACAGAGTGAGGCAAAAAAAAGTAATTCCTTAAGGGTTGGGTTTTTTTTGCTGTTTTCTCAGCAACTTGGAATTTCAATGTGAAATTTTACAGCTTCATTTGTTGTTACTGTCCACATTTATGTGCTGAGTGGAATGAGATTATCTTCAAACAGAGCAAAGTTACGCATTCTTTTAGTGTGACCACCCTGTGATTTTCACGCGTTCAAAAATATTTGTGTTGTTAAACTACCATTATTTGAAAAAAGGGTACTCGCTTACTGTTAATGACATCACAGTGAAGTAAACTTTTATCTGGAAAACAATATTGGAGGCCTATCAAAAGCTCTACTGAAAGTCACTAAGAATCGCTGAACTCAAGGAAACATTGCAAATGACCTGGAATAGCCTGCCGCAGGGATCAACTAAAAACTGACTGAAGGCCTGTGTTTAAGCTGGGGGTGGACACTTTGAGCATTCACAGTGACCGTGAAATTCATACACATTGTTAATTGTATCATTTGAATGAAATTATTTTATGGTCCTTAGCTTATCAGCATGTCTTTTCGGCCTCCCTGATATTGACCTCTTTTTTGCAGTAACTACTGCTGCATCAGGGGATTAGAGACCATCAATTGATCGTGCTTGGGTCCTTTTTACTGTGCTCTGAATAAAGTGTGAATAATCTATATCTTCTGTAGTGGTTTGTCCTTTTGGCCAGCCTCTACTCTTTTCCTGCTTGCAGAGCATGGGAATATCATGGGCATTTTGTCTAACAACACATGCAACTTATAGAATAATATAGGTTGTTTGCATGGCATGGACATGCCCCCTTATGCCTGCTATTGACTTGGCATAAGTAGCCACACCTACATTTTAGTGTTCCAGTGCCACCCTACAACTTTATTCTATAATGGCTTAGGGTGCACCTGTTATAGAATCAGTGCCAAGTGCGGCTTTTTATGGCACCTACTTGAGGGCACTAAGTTATAGAATTGTCATCTATGCCACTTATTGTTAAGCTATTCATCCCCTACTTTCCCATCCCTTCCCTTTTGTTTCTCTTAACTTATAAAGGTCATGGGTGTTCCTAAAAATTACACGCACTGTTATAGAATATGCCCATTCTGTGCCTAAATTAGACATGGGCATTTACACCAGGTTTCAGTTGACATAAATGGTTGTGCCTAAATTTTAGTTGTGGGGACAGACACTAACCTGCAGATTCTATATAGTGTGCTTAGATTTAGGTGCCAAAATCGGTGCAGATTTTCTAACACCGCGCATAACTTTATTGGCTTAACAAGCTAATGAGTGCTGATACCAGCACTTAACAAACAATAATGAGCATTAATTGGCATTGATAAGAATTTAGGTGCACAACTCGCAAAGTGTATTCTGTAACGATGTGCACTGAACTTCTAACAAATGGAGGCAAAAAAGGGCTTGGTTATAGGTGGGGAAATGGGCATTTCATGAGCGTTCCAAAATGTAGGCGTGTAGTAATAGAATATGGCTCAGTGTGCCCAAATCTACGTGCTTAGATTTACAGCAGGTTTTCATTGGCATAAATGGAAGCATGCAGATATTTGTGCTAAAACATCAACTAAGCATATTCTATAATTGGCGACTAAATCTAGGTACCGATTATAGAATACGTTTAGTCGGCACTGATTTCAGTGCTGATTTTTTAGGTGCCACATATAGAATCTCCTCCTATATGCAGAAAAAAAAGGTTTACTGCAAAACAAATTGAAGCATTATTCAGCTAGCACTTTCACATTAACAAGCATTAACTGATCATTGTTTCCGCATTAACATTTTTCAGGTAATGCGTGCTAATGCAGACATTAACGCACGACCTAACCTGAAAAAATATAACTGAAAAATGCCTGTATTATTGCATTAGAAATAGGCTTAGCGCAAGGGAAAGTCCCACATTAAAAATGTGCTAAGCCTATTTTCTAACACATTTTAGTAAAAGAGCCCCTAAATAAATAAATAAATGAAATACATTAAAATAATACTGCATGAATTGTACATTTGAGATTGTTCACTCTGACTTAAAGGTGCCAACTCAATCAACATCACCCACACAATTTATTTGGCAGCAAATACTTATAATTTGTAGTGGGCTTCCAACAGAGCACATTCCTCTACAACTGTGCCTTTATGTTTAAATCTTTTTATCAATATAAATTAAGTTGTTAAATGCACTGCTGTATTGAAATAAATAGTAAATAATTCCAGCTTTTGTGACATACATTCAATTAGAAAATTTATGCAAAATTCATGAGCATGAAAATTGCCTTCTTCGTGATTTTATTTAGTAGTACCAATAACAGACCATTATAATAGCTTAAAACATCTTACCCTGATACTGAGCCAATGATGGTCAGGATTTTTTAAAAAGCTGACTGCAGTACATAAAAAAAAAATCTGCTATTCAGCAGTAATATACTTATAGTACCTGCTATTATCCAAAGTCAGCACAAATGGTCAGTGGCGTAGGAAGGGGGGGCGGTGGGGCGGTCCGCCCCGGGTGCACGCCGCTGGGGGGTGTCGGCGCCTCGCTGGTTCCTTGCTCTCTCTGCCCCAGAACAGGTTACTTCCTGTTCCGGGGCAGAGCGAGCAGGGAACCAGCGAGGCGCCGACACCCCCCCCAGCGGCGTGCTCTCGGCGGATTGGCCCGCCCACCCGCCCCTCACCGCCTTCCAGGTATGTTTTCGCGGGCGGGGCGGGGGGGTGTTGCGCTACAGAGGGGGGAGGGTGCATCGTGCTGTACCCGGGGGGGGGGGGGGGTGCGGGGTGTCAGCTGCCCTCGCGACGCCACTGCAAATGGTTGTCTATCCATTTGCGATGATAAACCAATAATTGAATAGCTATCCAGATACAGTTTAAACAAAGCTATCGCCTCTAAAGAGGCAATTCTATAACTGGGCTTCTCCAATTAGGTGCACGGTAGGAGCCTATTCTGTAACACTCCCTGACAGCAGTATGCAGGTCCCTGGAGCAGTTTTAGACGGTGCAGTGCACTTCAGGCAGGTGGACCCAGGCCCACCCCCCTACCTTTTACACTTGTGGTGGTAAATGTGAGCCCTTCAAAACCCACCAGAAATCCACTGTACCCACATGTAGGTTCCCCACGACACCCCTTAGGGCTCTGAGTTTTGCTGGGCTTGGGGTTGCCCAATTTTAAAAGCTCAAGGCCTGTGAGTGCAATTCACCAGCCCTTTAGGTACTGTAGACTGCTATAATAAACTACCAAACTGACTTCTTTAGCCTCAGTTTATTATGATTATAATTAACATGGCAGTTTCTCTAATCTATGGTTGGATTCAGAAAAGAATCTCGATTCTGCTTGTTCAATCACTTTTAAGAGGCTAATAATCAGTTTTCAAGAATGAGGTGATAAGAGCTTTTGTGACTTGTGTTCTGAATTAGAAACCAGTTTCCAGGTGGAACAATTCTACCTCTAATCTATTCCTACAAGAATAGTTGTGGAACAGTAGAAAAAGTCTAAAGTTATAACTAGAACACACAATAGGTGCATCTTTCATTTTTAGAAGATCACAGTGGAAGTCAGTACATTAGAGGCTGTGAATATACCTTCTTTCTTTGCCCCCAGTGGGAAGATAGGTAACACATAATGGGGTCCTTTTACAAAGGCATGCTGAAAAGTGACTTGCGGTAGTGTAGGCATGGGTTTTGGGCGCGTGCAAAATCGAGTGTGGTACCGGAACATTGGAGGGAGGCCAATGTAATGCTGATTTTTAGAAAAGGTTCCAGAGGAGATCCGGGAAATTATAGACCGGTGAGTCTGATGTCGGTGCGGGGCAAAATGGTAAAGATTATTATAAAGAACAAAATTACACAGCATATTCAAAAGCATGGATTAGTAAAACAAAACCAGCATGGATTTAGTGATGGGAAATCTTGCCTCACCATTCTACTACATTTCTTTGAAGGGGTGAACAAACATGTAGATAAAGGTGAGCCGGTTGATATTGTGTATCTGGATTTTCAGAAGGCATTTGACAAAGTACCTCATGAAAGACTCCAGAGGAAATTGGGGAGTCATGGGATAGGAGGTAATGTTCTACTGTGGATTAACAACTGGTTAAAAGATAGAAAACAGAGGGTAGGGTTAAATGGTCAGTATTCTCAATGGAGAAGAGTAGTTAGTGGGGTTCCCCAGCGGTCTGTGCTGAGACCGCTGCTTTTTAACATATTTATAAATGACCTAGAGATGGGAGTAACTAGGGAGGTAATTAAATTTGCTGATGACACAAAGTTATTCAAAGTCGTTAAATCGCGGGAGGATTGTGAAAAATTACAAGAGGACCTTACGAGACTGGGAGACTGGGCGTCTAAATGGCAGATGACGTTTAATGTGAGCAAGTGCAAAGTGATGCATATGGGAAAGAGAAGCTCGATTAACAGCTACATCGTGCAAGTTTCCACGTTAGGAGTCACAGACCAAGAAAGGGATCTAGGTGTCGTCGTTGATGATACGTTGAAACCTTCTGCTCAGTGTGCTGCGGCTAAGAAAGCAAATAGAATGTTAGGTATTATTAGGAAAGGAATGGAAAATGAGGATGTTTCAATGCCTTTGTATCGCACCATGGTGCGACCGCACCTCGAATATTGTTTTCAATTCTGGTCGTCTCATCTCAAAAAAGATATAGTGGAATTAGAAAAGGTGCAGAGAAGGGCGACGAAAATAATAAAGGGGATGGGACGACTTCCCTATGAGGAAAGGCTAAAGTGGCTAGGGCTCTTCAGCTTGGAGAAAAGGCAGCTGAGGGGAGATATGATAGAGGTTTATAAAATAGTGAATGGAGTGGAACGGGTAGATGTGAAGCGTCTGTTTATGCTTTCCAAAAATACTAGGACTGGGGGCATGCGATGAAGCTACAGTGTAGTAAATTTAAAACGAATTGGAGATAATTTTTCTTCACTCAACGTGTAATTAAACTCTGGAATTCATTGCCAGAGAATGTGGTAAAGGTGGTTAGCTTAGCAGAGTTTAAAAAAGGTTTGGATGGCTTCCTAAAGAAAAAGTCCATAGACTATTATTAAATGGACGAGGAAAATCCACTATTTCTGGGATAAACAGTATAGAATGTTTTGTACTTTTTGGGGATCTTGCCAGGTATTTGTGACTTGGATTGGCCACTGTTGGAAACAGGATGCTGGGCTTGATGGACCTTTGGTCTTTCCCAGTATGGTGCCTGTAAAAAAGACCTTTAGTTTTGTACGAAAATGGACATGTGGCAAAATCAAAATTGCTGCACGACCATTTTGGGTTTCTGACCTTACTGCTAGTGGTAAAGAATTTGGGTGGTAAGGACCTACGTGAGTCAGTTTCCACTTGGTGCGTGTCCACTATACGCATCCGAAAATAAAATTTATTATTCAGACGCGCGTAGTGAATGTGCACCAAAAATGAAATTACAGCAAGAGCCACCTGGTAGTCGGGCACACGATGGACACGCATAAGTGCCTACACAGCTTAGTAAAAGGGGCCCAATGCATTTGATACATCACCTTTCTGTGGCACAACCAAAGTGATTTACATACTGGTCCTATCCATTCAACTAAACATAATCTAAGGAAGCAGGAGATCCTATGTTTCATCATCCTGAACTGCAGACTGTTTTCCAGCTATGGATACCTGTAGCCAATCTTCCTGCTTATTTTCGAACGAGAAGGCCAGCCATCTTCCGACACATATCGGGAGCTGGTCAGCCATCTCCAAAGCCGGCGAATCCGGTATAATCGAAAGCCGATTTTGGCCGGCTTCAACTGCTTTCCGTCGCAGCGCCGGCCAAAGTTAAAGGGGGTGTTTCAGCAGGGTACAGAAGGCGGGACTGGGGCGTGATTACGAGATGGCCGGCTCCGGTCGATAATGGAAGAAAGAAGGCCGGCTCTGACAAGCACTTGGCCGACTTTACTTGGTTCATATATTTTTAGGACCAAGCCTCAAAAAAGTGCTCCAACTGACCAGATGGCCACCTGAGGGAATCGGGGATCACCTCCCCTTACTCCCCCAGTGGTCACCAACCCCCTCCCACCCCAAAACAATTTTTAAATATTTTTGTGCCAGCTTCTATGCCAGCCTCAAATGTCATACCCAGCTCCATGACAGCACTATGCAGGTCTCTGGAGCAGGTTTTAGTGGGTACTGCAGTGCACTTCAGGCAGGCGGACCCAGGCCCATCCCCCCCTACCTGTTACACTTCTGGTGGTAAATAGGAGCCCTCCAAAACCCCCCAAAACCCGCTGTACCTACATGTAGGTGCCCCCCTTCACCCATAAGGGCTATGGTAGTGTTGTACAGTTGTGGGTAGTCGGTTTTGGGGGTTTGGGGGGGGGGCTCAGCACCGAAGGTAAGGGAGCTATGCACCTGGGAGCAATTTGTGAAGTCCACTGCAGTGCCCCCTAGGGTGCCCTATTGGTGTCCTGGCATGTGAGGGGGACCAGTGCACTATAAATGCTGGCTACTCCCACAACCAAATGGCTTGGATTTGGCCGGGTTTGAGATGGCCGGCATTAGTTTCCATTATCGGCGGAAAGCAATGGCGGCAATCTCTAACGCCAGTCAAAATGTTGAGATTTAGCCGGCCCCAACTGTGTTATCAAAACAAAAGATGGCCGGCCATCTTGTTTCGATAATACGGTCGGGTATGCCGCTTTACGGGGCTGGCCTTGGAGATGGCCGCCCATATAGATGGCCGGCCCCGTTCGATTATGCCCCTCCTTGTCTCTTTCTACTTCTGCTATTAATTTGAATGGTATCCCTTTCTATGATTTTAGATTGTAAACCCCTTTTGACATTTATTCATGAAAGACAGAATAGCAAGTATACTGTAGTAATAAATGAAATGACGTGTGGAGGGGTATTTTCAATATGACGTATAAGTAAGACTGTGGATGTTTTCAATATAACGTCTAATTAAAGACTGTTTTGCAAAAATCGTCCCAAATCTGAATAGAAAAAGAAGGTCACTTTCAAAAAAGAAAAATGTCTATTTTTTTTTTTTTTTTTTTGCAAAATACTGTTTTGAACAAGGTTTTGTGATTTGGATGTTTTGTTTTTTGGTCCATTTTCATTAAAAAAAACAAAAATGTCCAAGTGCAAAATGCACAAAATCAAGCCATTAGAATGTAGGAGGAGCCAGCATTTTTAGTAGACTGGTCCCCCAGACATCCCAGGAGCTAAATGTGGCACTCTAGGAGGCACTGCATTGGACTTCAAAAATATGCTCCCAGTACAAATCTCACTGTTGCTCCCTTATTTTGTCTGCTGAGCCCCCCCCCCCAACCACCACAAAATCCACTACCCCTGACTGTACACCACTACAGTAGCCCTTAAGGATGAAGGGGACACCTACGTATATGTGGTTACAGTGGGTTTCTGGTGAGTTTTGGAAGGCTCACAGTTTCCACCACAAATGTGACAGATAGAGGGAGATAGGGACCTGAGTCCCCCAAGCCATGGTGCACTGCACTGACTACTACACTACTCCAGGAACCTGCGTGCTGCTGTATTAGACTTGGCTCTAATATCTGAGGCTGTCATAGAGGTTGGGAAGTCATATTTTTATTCATATTTTTGGGGGGTGGGGGGGGGGTCATCCCTGATTCCCTCTAGTGGTCATCTGGAGGAGAATAATCAAACGGCATCAGCAAAATAGATTGCCGGTGATCTATTTTGGCGCCACCACAAACAGCTGGCCGAACCGTATTATCGAAAAAAATGGCCGGCCATCTTTTTTTTCGATAATACGGTTTGGCCTGGCAAAATGCCAGAGTTCGCCGGGTTTGAAATGGCCGGTTTTGTTTTTCAGCGATAATGGAAACAAAAAGCGGCCATTTCAACCCCAGCTAAATCCAAGGCATTTGCTTGTGGGAGGAGCCAGCATTCATAGTGCACTGGTCCCCCTGACATGCCAGGACACCAACTTGGCACCCTAGGGGGCACTTCTAAAAAATATATATATATATACCTCCCAGGTGCATAGCTCCCTTACCTTGGGTGCTGAGCCCCCCAAATCCCCCCTAAAACCCACTCCCCACAACTCTACACCATTACCATAGCCCTTATGGGTGAAGGGGGGCACCTACATGTGGGTAGAGTGGGTTTTTTTGGGGGGTTGGAGGGCTCAACACTTACCACCAGAAGTGTAACAGATAGGGGGGAATGGGCCTGGGTCCGCCTGCCTGAAGTCCACTGCAACCAACAAAAACTGTTCCAGGGACCTGCATACTGCTGTCAGGGAGCTGGGTATGACATTTGAGACTGGCATACAGGCTGGCAAAAAAGGTTTTTATTTTTATTTTTTTAGTGTGGGAGGGGGTTGATGACCACTGGGGGAGTACGGGGAGGTCATCCCCTATTCCCTCCGGTGGTCATCTGGTCAGTTCCGGCACCTTTTTGAGGCTTGGTCGTGAAAATAAAAGGACCAAGTAAAAGCGGCAAAATACTCATTAACACCATTTTTTTCCATTATCCACGAAAGCTGGCCATCTGGTAGCCATGCCCATGCCCGCCCATGACCTGCCTTCACTACGCCACCGACATGCCCCCTTGAACTTTTGCCGGCTCGGCGACGGGAAAGCGGCGAAGGTGTAAAAAAAAAAGCACCTTTTGATTATACCGATTTCGCTGCTTTTGAGAGATCACCGGCCATCTCCCGATTTATGTCGGAAAATGGCCGGTGACCACTTCAAAAATGAGCTGGCTGGTCATTTAGGGCACCCTTTTGTGCCTTATTCATTATAAAAACAGGCCTAGCTCAAAACGTCTTAGTTTTAGTCCTGGACAGTTTTGTTTTGTTCCATTATGGCTGTAAAACATCCAAATCTTAGGAACGCCCAAATCCCGCCCTTAACACCCCCCCCCCCGACACACCCCCTTGTGTTTAAAATACACTTCTGATGGACTTCGTAAAAAAACATCTAAAAGTTTGTTTTGAAAATATTGATTTGGACATTTTTGTGAGAAAAACATCCAAATGCTACTTTAGGTCACTTTTTAGATGTTTTTCTCTTTTAAAAATGAGCTCCATAATCTCTTACAGTTTTTTCTAATTATCTGCTCAAGGAAGGGAGTACCGTGCCATATAAAATCCAGTGATATAATTGTAGGACTGACCAAGGTAGGGACTTTCACCAGACAAAAAAGCAGAGAGAGGAGAACAGAACCACATGTTCCTGCTGCCACTGAGGGATTTTGCTACAGTGACCCATTCCGATGATCAAATTCGATCTTTATGACAGCATTTGAGAAAAGCTAGTTCTTCAAGGATTTTCAGTTTTATTTATTTATTGATATTTATATCCCACATTATCTGAAATAAGATTATCAGTTCAACGTGGGTAACATTCAATTAAAGTATTTCAATGAAAAGAATATTAATGAACATGTGGATTACAAGTTTAATCCCCATCGGGGGTGTTTTCTTGGAGTTTTTCAGTTATATAAAATAAAAAGAAAATATCTACCTAGCATAAAAAAAAGAATCTTGACAAATACCCGGTATGATTTTATCTTTCTCCTTCAACCATTCATATTCTCAACATTTTAATGAAGCAAATATTTTGGTCCCGTTTTGCCCTTCTTAATAGGCTTCGTCAGGGAAAAACACCGGTGTGGTTAACACTATCTCAGACGTATGGCATCTGCAAACATAGGAACTACAATCATTTTCCATCTCCTGGATGCTCAATCTTTAATACCATTTCTATCACGGTCATAAATATCCTGTTAACATCACAAGCTCAGAAAGTCACTTGCACTTACTTATGTTCACTGTTCCTACTTTGTCAGCTGTTCGGATGGCTAAGATGGCCGCCATCTATTTAAGGTAGACGCTCATTAATTCAGTGATGTCATCTGTCAGTCAGAGAAATACTGCCCATTGAATCATCGTAGTCAGACCCTTTGGTTCTAGCGATTGTAATTTGAAAATCCAGCGTTGTTCAAATTGGAGGAGACGTCTATCTCTGTCTCTCCCTCTCACATCAGTATGCACTTGATCAATCACCCAGCACCGGAATTGTGTAAATTCATGCTTGGTAAGATTACAATGTGCCACTAATGGAGATCCAATTTTGGATATCTTTATGCATGGTTTGTGTTCCAACAATCGTGTATGCAATTTCCTAGTGGTTTTCCCCACATAGATTCTGTTACATGGATCTCCATTAGTGGCACATTGTAAGCTTACCACATGTCATAGTCTACCTGAGCCTACTGTGATCCATCTATTCTTAGGTTGTTTTATTCTTTGAGGCAGTGGTGAGAAAGAAGTTGCTTTAATTGCATCTAAATCCCTGCTTTATTTTGCTGAGCTCCTGTTTTATACTAGCAAGCTGAAGGCAGGGCAAGCTTTTATGACTCCAGAAGGTGTGCCTTGTAACTAAAACACCACAATTATTACACAGAATAAAAGTCCTCTTGATTGATTAGAATGGGTATGAACAGGTGTACTATGATAGGGTTAACAGTCTACAAGATTGCCTGTGTATAACTGAGGAGTAATGCTAATGACTTTGGGTTGTCTATAAATGAGTACAGAACCCTGGGGAGGGTGGTGGGACTCTGTCCCAGTGAGTACGCCAAGTCCTCTATCAAAAAGGTTCTGGGGCAAATAATGACACAGGCAGCTCCTTGTGACTCTGGGCAAGTCACTTAACCCTCCTTTGCCCCATGTAAGCCGCATTGAGCCTGCCATGAGTGGGAAAGCGCGGGGTACAAATGTAACAACAACAACAAAAAAAATCAAATTCAGTTTGATACAACAGTCAGATTCAGGTAGAAACTAACTTTTCTCCTGTAAATCGAAATATTTCCTATAATTATAGCAATCTCTGCAATGTAAATGCAAATTTAGCCAGTTGTTAACTAAAGCTGTTTTTTTTTTTTTTTTTAACCTAGGACTAGCAATGGAAAATAAACCTGGCTGAACTTTTCCACATTCTATAGCCAAAGTTAGAATGCTACATCTAGAGTTAGCAGAGTAAAGAACAAGAAACAGTTTGAAAAGTCTATCATCACTATTTTCAGAGCTAGACAGAAAGGGAGAGAAAGTTTTTTTTTTCAGTTTGTTTCATTTTTGTCTTTTGGGGGGTCTACTAGAAGACAGAGAAGTACACCACAGTACAGATTCACAGGACAAATTAATTAAGCAATTAGCAATAAAGTCCAGATATTTCAGAGAATAGATATATCAGGTAGCTAAACCTGTAGCTAGAAAGTTGAGAAATTAAGAATGAAAATATCAGAACACTTAGCAGAACACCAGTCTCTGATGTGCTTACAGCATGCTCTGGTCGCCAATGGCAATTGATTGTTCGATCAGCTACCGTGAACCACTGCCCTGCTAATATTGTCCAAGAAAGGTTTAGCCTACATAATTTGGCTTTGAATGTGACTTCAATAAACAAAATCTTTAAGACTTTTGTCACAGACAAAATGATTCAGTTCATAGTAAATGAAACGAATGAAGAAGGTGAGATAATAGCTGAAAGGTTCAGTAAAAAACATCCAGCTCAAGTCATAAGGTTTGAGTCTACTTGCAACAATGAAATTTGGGCGATAGAACTCATGATTTTGCAAGGGAATTACCATGGTTATTATGAGCCAGCAAAAGGCCTCTGGAACCTTCAGTCAGGTCGACCCATTTTTTTCTGCCACAATGCTATGTGCTCAGTTTGAATTGCTGCTTCCTGTGTTACATTTTGACAAGGCCGTAAGAGATGACAGAGTGGCATCTGACAACTTTGCAGCTATATGCAAAGTGTTTGACAT
Source organism: Microcaecilia unicolor (assembly GCF_901765095.1). NCBI lineage: Eukaryota > Metazoa > Chordata > Amphibia > Gymnophiona > Siphonopidae > Microcaecilia > Microcaecilia unicolor. The sequence continues at coordinate 55,611,935 of NC_044032.1, forward strand.
TTTCAGTTACAGATGCAGAGATAACTGCACGTTGTTTGATCGTGTGACCATTGATGAAACTTTGCAAAGGTTTTGTAGGCAAATGTCAATTCAGAGTATACATTCCTCAGACGCCTGGGAAGTATGGCTTGCTGTTTCAAGTTCTGACAGATGCAAAACATCTATAAGTGTTATGCATGCTTCCATACACAGGAAAAGCTAAGAACACACCTCTGCAGAGTCCCTTAGTGATTGTGAAAGAGTTGTGCCAGCATCTCTATGGTTCCAAAAGAAACATTACAATGGACCGTCACTACACAAGTGTCAACCTCGCCGAGGACTTGATTATGAAGCATAACCTAACAATTGTTGGAACGATCAACTCTAATTGGTTACATATTCCTTAGGAAATGAAGTACAGCGATGGGAGTGTAGTGTTGAGTCCAAAGTTTGCTTGGACTAATCCAGTTACGTTGCTGTCACATATTCCCAAACCGAAAAGTATCTTTTGCTACTCAGAACCTGTGTCATTTAGAGGCACAAACATCCAGAGTGGAAGGAAAAAAAAGAAATGTCAGTGATGCTGCTTATTTCTGACAGAGCTCAGCAAGTCACTGGTTCTTCCAATGATTGAAGAGCAGGCTGCAAATTTAGTGGGACTTCAGAACAACGTTCAGTGAGCTATTGGTTCCATTCTGGGAAGATCAATCATGTCATCCTCAGCAGCACGTTCTATCAGCAATATCGCATCAAGATGTGCTATGTGTGCGAAGGAACCATACAGAGAGGGTTACAAAAAGTGAAAGAACAATGCCAACAGATTTAGGTAGCGCTGTGGAATTTGTAAGAAACCAGCATGCCTGAAGCACTTCGCCAAAATGATCACCTGCACCATGTACAGCAGTGCGTGAAGTATTAGGCCTACACATCAACTCATTTTAGCAGTTAGCATTACATTAAGCATTAAGGCAGTAGTTAGAATCGTGTTAAACCTTTCCGTTTGCAACTTACCTGCTTTGTTGGCAATTTAAGTTGTTAATGAAGAATGAAAGATGTGTATATGCAAGAAATCCCTTATTTTTAGCAATCTAGATGTTATTTTGTATTTATTATTCCACAAAGTGCTAGAAACCAATGGCCCTGTTTACTAAGTTGCGATGTAGACGCGTAAACTTTTTAGCGTGCGCTAATGCTGGAGACACCCATAGGACTATAATGGGTGTCTCTAATGTTAGCATGCACTAATTTTTAGCTTGTGCTAAAGTTTGCACACCTACAGCACAGCTTAGTAAACAGGGCCCCATCTATATTGACTGATTAATTTGGCTTCAAAATAGCTTTCAAATAATGTATTGCATGGGACCACAAAAATATGGGGGTGGGGGTAACCACAACCCCCTGGTACTGCATATTACAAAAATAGCTTGGTAACATGTAGATCATTCTGGGAATGAGGTAGCAGAACAGTGACAAGGCTTGCCTGGAACAACACAAATAATATTCCAAAAGAATATTATCTAATATTCTGAATGTTTTAATTCACTGTTTACAGAGTCATAAAGAACATTGCCCATGTTTGTTCTTCCCATCAAAGCACACTTGACTGAAACATTAATGATCAACGTGACAATAAACAAATGGTCTTGTCAAATTCAGGAAAATTAAACTGTGCTGTTTACGAACATGTCATTAATTTTTCTTAAACAGACTGTTTCAAAGAAGTATAAACCCACAAGAAAAGTGTTTCAACCCTAAAATATTCTCTTGCATTCTAACTACAGGAATAATTGTATTGAGGTCTCAAAAAAGTAAGCACTAGAAGCTTTGAATGAATCCCCGGTGAGAAAATTGTATTGGAATCTTATTGCTTTTGTGTAGCTAAGAGCTTCCATTGTGTCTGCAATATTTGATTTCCACTTGAACACAAGCAACTGGAACGAGTTCCTAAGAGGTCTCCAAGGTAAATTTATCTGGAAACAAGATTAATATTAAGAGTTGTCTGTGGCTTTCTTTGAAAGGGATTTTTTTTTTTTTATCAAGCGACTCGCTTTGCAACCCCAAAGCCATATTTTTTATAATTCTGTCAGTGAAAATCAGAACAATTCAATTTTAACATCAGAGTTATAGCAAAATCAATAAATATATTAAAAAAAAGTTTCTTGCCTTGTATCCAACCAAGGAAAAATTCTCTAGAAAATCTATTTGATAATAAAACAAAGTTGGTAGATCTCTTGATGCAGGTTATTAAAAACTGAAAAATGGGAAATGGACAACTCAACAGATTAGCACATACTCCCGTAGATTTTATTTGTCAACAGTTAAAACCTTTTCCCAAGCCATGGCCAAAGTCCATTGCTGTGAGATCACGTATATCCAACAGCTGCCAACAGTTTAGTATTCAGGAAGCCTTTAAAAATATGCTTATCAATGGCTTTTCAAGAGATCTTGAGGGGTACTTCCTTTCAGAGAAATACTGAAAAATTAGGAGAGCTTCAGGGGTATTATGCCAGTTATCCACAAGAGGACAAATCAAACTCACAGTTGGTTGAACGCAGCTTTGCAGTGGCTTTCTGTACCACTGCATATGTAAATCTTGACATCATACCATCCTAGGGGAGGGGGAAAAGTAATACCATTGCTGTGGTGATCTTGGATTGCTCATTAAATTGTTGCTGGTGCCCATTTCTCCTCTTTTGCTGCTTCGGGTATTCATTCCTCAGTTTGGGCTGCTTTGCCTCGCTTTCACTTGGACTATTCATATCAGTGTTGTAGTGCCCTTTTGTCTTTTATAAAGTTAATTTTTGTGGCCTTGGGGTGCTTCCACGGTTTATGCTGTATGGCTCTTTTTTGGGGGTGCATTGGAGCGGTCATGCTACTAGTTTTACTCTGTTACTCCCAGTGGCCTGAGCTCCTTGTCATTTGTCCCTTTCTTTTTTTTGCAATTAGAGTTTATGCTGCTCTTCATTTCTTGGGGTGCTGTTGCCTATGCTGATGAAGCCACCAAAAGAGGCACAGCCAGGTTCTGATCTCAGGGGGAGCAGATTTTTATAAAATAGGCGCTGGTTGGCATCAGCTAGACAGCAGTGTCTGTGTTGTTGCTCAGGTGCTATGGCAGTCAATGATTAATACAGGCTGTCTCTGTTGTGTCCTGCCTACAAAGAAAGAGTAAATTACATCAGGAGGCAGGACACAGAAGAGGTCCCTGGACTGGCCAGAGCAGGCAACCTGTCTTCTTAACTACAAAGTAAAAATATTCAAGAATAGCACACACATTCCTTCCACTGCTGGACACCGTGTTTAAATCAGATGGGCTTTTGTTTGTGTGGTGACTGGCAAGGGGGTACTGCAGGACTGCCCTAGAACACAAAACTTACCACACCATAACAGTCCTAACCCACCTATCAGAAGACAGTGCTATATATATTACACTGGACTATGGAGAACCAATATACCTACTATTGGGAAACTGGAACAAACTGCACTGTTACACATTCCTACACAGATACTACATGCTAGCAGAATCCTTCACCTCAGTCACACATGCAGAACATGGACAGACCCTCATCTATATAAATATAAGATTAGCCATACTGGGTCAGACCAATGGTTCATCTAGCCCAATATCCTGTTTGCAACAGTGGCCAACCCAGGTCACAAGCACCTGGCAGAAACCCAAATTGTGACAACATTCCACTCTACCAATCTAATACAGAATTGGGAGCCACAAAAAAATTTGAAATAGAGCCCCCCCCCCCCCCCCCCCCCACACACACACACACACACACTCTCTGTCCAAGGAAGACAGACTTTATAAACAGTGCAATATTGGTAAAAAAAAGAGACAGAAATGCATTTTCTCCTGTACAATTTACAAAGCAGGTACATCTCAGTCCTTACAAAGTATTACATAAAAATTTCTACCTTTGTTGTCTGGGAATTTGGCTAGTCCCAGTCTTTTTTTTTCCATGTTCCATGAGTCAGCCGTACAAATTCTTTTCCAGGTTGGCCTTTCCATTTCTTCTCTCGCCTCTTGTCTTCTTCATTTCCTTCTCTACATCTGTTTGGCACTGATCTTGCATTTTACGTCCCCACTATCAAATAGCTGTGTATAGAGCTGTCAAGTGATCCAGTTCTAGAAGGGAGATTTTTCAATCAGTCCTAGTATGAACTCACATCCCAAATTCATTTGCAGTCCCTGATTCTACCCATCAAAATCTGTGCTGCAGTACATCCAAAATGACTTAAGAAAATGCACTCGGACCCCTCTACTGTTGTTTGAACAATTTATTTTCTCATTTGCTTTGGTCCCGCTGTCTCTTTTCTGTTTTTCTCTGTTCCTTCTGCCTTTACAGGGTCTTTTTTCCCGTCTGACATTTCTTCTGTCTCCAAGTGCAACATCCTTCTTTCCTCTGCACCACTATTTGTCCTGTCCAGCATCTCCCTTCTGTGCCCATTGTCCCTATCCTACCCCCAAGTTCAGCATCTGCAATTTCTGTGTCCCCATCTTCCTCCCTTTTTCAGCACAAGCCTACCTGATCTCCTTATCTCCCCCTTTTCTAGCATCTGCCACCAGGTGTCCCTATCTCTCCCTTTTTCTAGCATTGCCTTGTGTCCCCATCTTCCCCATTTTCCAGCACTACCCCTGTGTTACCATCTTCTCCCTTTTCCAGCATTACCTCTTTGTCCCTATCTCACCCCTTTTTCACTATTGTCCCCATATCTCCATTCCCCCTTCCAGTGGTGCCCCTCTGTGTCTCTATTTCCTCCTCCCCTTTTCAGTAGTGCCCCTGTGTCCCCATTTCTTCATTTGCCAGCACTGCCTCTTTGCGTTCCAATGTCCCTCTCCTCTCCCTGTCCAGCATTGACTCTGTGTCCTTCTCCCTCCCTGTCCAGCATTTACCCTTCCCTCTCCCCATGTTAACCTTCTTCCCCATCTCTTTCAGCGCTCCCCATCCTCCTTGGGGCCACATTATTCCCTGGCCTGCTCCCACGGTCCATCCTCTGGCAGCTCCAAGGAGGTTTAATAGACAGGAGACCAAGTGACATCAAAATGTTGAAACCAATTAGGCCAATCTCACTTTCCCCTTCCCCACACAACTGTCATTGCTGTACTCTCAAAACAAAGCAAGCAAACCTATGAGCTGCTGCATCCACGTTGTCACTCTTTATTGTTAAAAAAAAATCCTTTATCCTCCACCTTTTAAGACACTGCCTATCCTGCTGGATAGTGATGGCATAAGGAAAGCAAGTTTGGTTCAGTGAAGACTAACTCAAAATAGCTGGGCCCCAGAATTACCATATTAAAAATACAACCATACCATGCCTATTTGGCTATGTTCCACTAATGTTAAACAATTAACTGGATTTCTTCAAAAGATTATATAGATGTAGGATGCATGACTAGGGGCACAAACATACACTTATTTATTCAATATCACAATTCCTCATGTAGAGCCACAAAACAACTTTTTAGGGCAGATAGTGTTCATTTTATTATCGACCAGAGATAAGAGTTTTCAGTTTTGGCACAATATAAGTCATCATCACAAGAACAAAATATAAGAAAACCAGTGGACTGAATTAGGGGCTTATATAGCCCATTTATGTTTAAACAAAAGAGATCTGCATGAAACAAAATAGTTATTTTTATTTTTGACTTATAAAACTACTTGCCCCGAACCACGTTCAAAACAGAATAATCCCTTTGTGTATCTAAAAGGTAAACGTCTAAAAACAGATGAAGATGTGATTCCATGTGCCCCAATGAAAGGAGAGTTTAATTCTACTTCAATTTCAGTATATTCTATCATCTTTATAACACCAGGCTTCCGAAGGCAGATTACAACTACAGCTAAGAAGAACCCATCAGGAAACAGGATAGCCTTACTGAAATCTGGACATCTATATATAAGAAGTGAAGAAAAATGAGCACAAACTATAGAGTTTATAATTTGCAGTTTCTACCAGCTACAGTGTTTTTTGAAGCTGTTTTTGTGATATTCAATTGTTATTTCTTTTCTCCTCCACCTTTTAAGATGGAGCAACAATAAAGAATGACAAGGTGGGTGCAACATCTCATAAGTTTGCTCGCTTTGTTTTGAGTGAACTGAAATGATGGCTGCGTGGAGGAGGAGGAGGGGATGGAAAGTGGAAACAATTGGCTTCCTTGCTTACAGTGGACTAGATAGACTCACTTCCACTCTGGTCTTTTGCTGTTGGCAGCGTTTTCTCCATTCCCCCCCCCCCCCCCCGAGTTTTGCATCTTTCTCCCTCACTTCCTCATCCGCGTGGTCACTTTTACTTCCCTGAAGCGCCGTTCTCCCTCCGACACCGGCGAACCACAGTCAGCCTTCTGCCAGCGTCAGGGCCTCTCCTCAGGTGTGTCCCACCTCTGCGGAAAAACAGGAAGTTGCATTAGAGTAGGTGGGACGCACCTGAGGAGAGGCCCTGGCGCTGGCAGAAGGCTGACTGTGATTTGCTGGTGCCGGAGAGAGAATGGCGCCTCAAGGCAGTAAATGTGACTGACCACGTGGATGGGGAGAGTGGGCAGAAGAAAAGATTGGAGAGTCACGCGGGACTGGGGGCAGAACAAACTATTGGCAAGAGGCGCATAGGCGCCATTTTTCTAGACACCTGCAGGGGGAGCGACCTCTCCCCCTGTGCCCCCCTTAGCTACGCCACTGAAAAGACCACCCCCTATTTTGATTCCAAAAAAATCCCATGATAGCAAGCATTAAAAAAAAAGAAAGCAAGAAAGAGAAAAAAGCTGACTGCTTCAGGTTTAACATTACTCCCCAGAGATGCCAGATCTTTTCCTTGAGTATTGACTCCTAACTCAGAACTCATCCTTTTGAACCTGTATGTGTGATTATTTTTCCCTACATGTATCACTTGGCACTTGTTCAAATTAAATTTCATCTGCCATTTAGATTCCCTGTCTTTCAATCTCGTAGTCTCCCTTTACAATTTCTTGCAAACATCTGCCATTTTAACAACTGAATAATGCTGTAGCATCCACAAATTTGATCGCTATACTTATCACTCCTGTCTTCAGATCATTTATAATTGTGTTAAACAACACAGATCCTAGTACGGATTTCTGGGGCACTCCATTACTAGCTGTTTTCCATGTGGATAATGGACCATTCAAGGTTGCTTTTATTTGATTAATCACCTAGGGCAATGCCGTCAAAGCGATTTACATATTAAACTATCTACAAGTTACAATATAGGCAAAATTAAGCAAAACAAGTAAACAATAAAACAATTTAAAAAAATTAAAAGAATTGGAGCAAACCTCCTGCATCTCACAGGGTCCTAAGGCTAAAGCAGTCCAACAGTTAGGAAAAAAAGAAAAAGATTCAGCTAATAAAATTAGAATGAAATACTAAGAGACCCTTTTACAGAGTGGCAGAAAGCCCTACGCAGGCTTACCGCTTGCTCTTTTGGGACTATCACCAATCCAACACAGCCGCTGGCAGTAGTCCTGCCCCGAGCGTGTGCCATTTTCGGGGGAAAAACAAAACCCCAGAAATGACTTGCACTGCGATAACCCAGTGGTAATCGTATATTGCTCCACGCTGCCCGGTTACCGCCGGGTTAGCGCAGGAGCCCTTATTGCCACCTCAATGGGTAGCAGTAAGGGCTCCCCATCGTATGGCCATCTTTTGTTTCGATAATGCGGTCCGGGCCGGCCAAATCTCAACATTTGGGCTGGCGTTAGAGATCGCCAGCATTAGAGATTGCCGCCATTGGTTTCCGCCGATAATGGAAACTAATGGCGGCCATCTCAAACCCGGCCAAATCCAAGCCATTTGGTCATGGGAGGAGCCAGCATTTATAGTGCCGTTATCCCCCTCACATGTCAGGACACCAACCGGGCACCCTGCAGTGGACTTCACAAATTGCTCCCAGGTGCATAGCTCCTTTACCTTGTCTGATGAGCCCCCCAAACCCCCCAAATCTACTACCAACAACTGTACACCACTACCATAGCCCTTATGGGTGAAGGGGTGCACCTACATGTGGGTACAGTGGGTTTTGGGTGGGTTTTGGAGGGCTCATATTTACCAAGTGGGGGGGATGGGTCTGGGTCCACCTGCCTGAAGTCCACTGCAGTACCCACTAAAAACTGCTCCAGGGACCTGCATAGTGCTGTGATGGAGCTGCGTATGACATTTGAAGCTGGCATAGAGGCTGGCACAAAAATGTTTATAATTTTCTTTTGGGTGGGAGGGGGTTGGTGACCACTGGGGGACTAAGGGGAGGTGATCCCCAATTCCCTTCGGTGGTCATCTGGTCAGTTGGAGCACTTTTTTGAGGCTTGGTCCTAAAAATAAATGGACCAAGTAAAGCCGGCCAAGTGCTCGTCAGAGCCGACCTTCTTTTTTCCATTACTGGCCGAAGCCGGCCATCTCTTAACCACACCCCCGTCCCGCCTTCGGTACCCTGCCAACACGCCCCCTTGAACTTTGGCTGGCCCTGTGACGGAAAGCAGTTGAAGCCGGCCAAAATTGGCTTTCGATTATACCAATTTGGCCGGGTTTAGAAGATGGCCGGCCATCTCCTGATTTGTGTCGGAAGATGGCCGGCCTTCTTCTTCGAAAATAAGCAGGTCTGTCGCCTGATTTTAGATTCAGCAGTGGAAGAAAATAGAGTATTCTTCTGCAAGTTTTGGCCTAACAAACAGGTTCTCTTCTAAAGAAAATCATTTTAATGCAACAGCTTGCTGTTTGGTAAAGTCTTGGTGATGCAGGACATAATCTGCTCTATTTCAGACTTCTCAAGGGCATTAGTGATATAGATGCTAATGGGGGTAGTGTACTGTACATTCTAACAGATCATTTAGAACAAGGTAGTTGCATTAAAGTCTTCAATTAGATGTAGGAATAAAATGGTTCATTTATTCAAAGTGGTATTTAAATTATTCATCATTTATTCCTTTTGAGTTTGCAAAAATGAAATTCCCTGTTAAATAACTGATTAAAGGTCTGATTTGTAGGGTTTTCACCATCTAAGTGGCCCTTGAACTGGCATGTACTAAGCAGTTAGCATGCAACCAAGCATGAGGTAATTGTTAGCACACGACTACAGTAACTGCTCCTGCATGGAAATGGATGCTAATTCACATGTTAACTGTGGACCCTGTTATGGGGTAGAAAATGAATGGATTATGGTCAAGGTATGGGTATGGAATTTGCACTGCAGTAAGAACATAAGCATTGCCATACTGGGACAGACCAAAGGTCCATTAAGCCCAGTATCCTGTTTCCAACAGTGGCCAATCCAGGTCACAAGTACCTTTCAAGATCCAAGAACAGTAAAACAGATTTTATGCTGCTTATCCCAGAAATGAGCAGTGGGATTTCCCAAATCCATCTTAATAATGGCTTATGGACTTTTCTTTAAAAAAATTATTCAAACCTTTTTTTTAAACCCTGCTATCTAATCCAGTATCCTGCTTCCAACAGTGGCCAATTCAGGTCTAAAGGACCTGGCAGAATCCCAAAAAGTAGCAAGATTCCATGCTACTGACTCTGGGGACAAGTAGTGGCATTCCCCAGGTCTTCCTTAATTAATAGTTATGGATTTCACGTTCAGGAATGTTTATGTTTATAAAAGAATTTATTATAGTGCCTGGGTTTTCAGGTCATAGCAGTTTATGCATGTTTTAAAATTACAAAAACTCATTTAAAAAAAACAGATCTACAATAGAAAGATACAAATTCAACATTCACACAAAACCAGACACAATTTAAGTACAAAATACCAACAAGAAATGTAGATAAATGCCACCCCAGCATCTTTAAACTCCCACTTTCCCATAAAATTTGGTAAAAACATATGCTTTCAATTGTCCTTTAAATTTTGATAATGTAGGTAGATAATGCAGGTTCTGCATGCTGAATGCGGAACAAACAGCAGAGATGGTCCAGAGAAGGAAAAGACAATCATGAATTTGCCACATACAGTTTTATTATATAATGACTGGACTTGGCCACGTTTCAACACAACGCCTTCATCAGGGGTCAACAGGTTCTTGATAGCTGGAAAGGCAAATGGCAAGTACAAAACACTGAATCGCAGTCCACTCTTTGCAAGGGTTGCCGAGGACAAAACTTGGCTGAGTTGGGTCATTGTATAATAAAACTGCATGTGGCAAATCCATGATTGTATTCTCCTTCTCTGGACCACCTCTGCTATTTGTTGCTGCTTGTTTTGATATTGCAGAGTGCTTTTCTCCTGTTCTTTTGTGTCTGCATGCAGCATAACTGGAAGCTTGTTCCATAAGCTAGTTGCTAGTCAAAAAAAAATGTACCATTCTTAGTTGCCTCTCAGCAACTGCCTCTAAACTGAGGGGAGTGCCATGCAATGGCTATTGTGTGATTTCAAAGTCTTCCCTGGAAGATGGGGAACTGGCAGTGAGGCAAAATAAGCCGGATTTTGAGCTTAAAAAGTCTTATATGCCAAAATCAACACCTTAAACTGCATGCGGTAATAAACTGGAAGCCAATGAAATTTTATATAAAAAGAGTAACCCGATAATATTTCTAGCCGCCACCTAGTAACCAAATGAAAGCATTCTGAGGTGTAGGAGGAATTGCCCTCATAAAAATATATTTAATATATATAGAGCTACCATCACAGTCTCGCCTATTTAACAGCATCAAAGATAAATAACAATGCTGATCAATAAGTCTGACCAAGTCCCATAGAGCTATGAAATACAGTGAAACAACTTTATTTTCTCATAAAGATTTTTGTGATATATGGACTTCAACTTGCCTGGCTTAATAAATTCAAAGCCTTTTGGCATAAATTCATCTTCAGTCCATACAAGTGCTCTTCATATTGCTATATAATAATGATTTTAGTGAACTTTCAAATAAGATGTTTTGTATCCATCATATTCATTGAAAACATTTTCAAAAGAAACTTACAGTATCTTGCTTAATTCCCTCTTTGACTTGACTGTGTTTCGAAGATCTGCATTAGGAAGTTGGGAATTCAAAGTATATATCAGCTATCATTTCTTTCATTCACAAGCTTATACAGTGTAGGTAGAACGTAAAGCAGTTCTGTAGAGAACTTGAAAAGAGTATAAGTACAGTGAAAATACCATTAACTAAAGCCAAAGAAAGAAACATTCTGGATAAACATATAGGAGAGTACAGTTGAGAAGCAGAATGGAGACCATACATAGAAAACAATTTGGAAAAGGCAAACATCAAAGTTATGGAATGACCTGAAGTAACAACAAGAGTGTTGAAAAACAGGTTTAAAAGAGTCCCAAAGTGGAAGAGCCCACATGGAGTAGCCAGATCGCTACAAATCACTGATGGTTATAGGCTTTACTTATCAGACCACCAAACTGTGAAGCTCTCTGCCTACACAACTAAGATGTCAGATGATTAATTAAGATTTTGTAAGCTATTAAAGCCCTTTCTGTATAGTACTTATCTCATCAATAGACAATAAACTAATGTTGTCTTGTATTAATACCTGTTTCAATTAAGCCAATTCTCTAGATTTCTTTACTTTGAAAACATGTAAACTTTCCTGATAAGATAAAATTCTTAAAAATGATCTTGATTGTATTTCAACTTGAAGTTTTTCTTGTATGTAAGCCACATTGAACCCGATCCTGTTTGGGATAATGTGGGATACAAATGTTATAAATAAATAAGTAAAATAAATATACCCATGTAAATGGCATTCCCGTGTTCTAATCATGATGCTAAAAGAACATGAATTAATGAATGTAAGGTAGGTTCACCGAACGCAACTGGCAATGTTCAAACCATTTTTAAATACAGCTACATTAACTCTTTTTACCATAAACTCTGCCAATGAGTTCCAGAGCTTAATTATGGGTTTAGGAGCAGTGCAGGGGCTAAATATTGAACCCCAAACAAGAGAAAACATGATACGGGTGTATGTAGGTACATGATAAGAAGGAAGCAAATGTCACCAGCCTCAAACAAGCAACAGTCAATTTAGTGGTTCTTGGTCCACAACCCAGTCCTCGGGACTGCATGGCCGATTTTTAGAATAACTGTAATCAATATCAATGATATAGGCATTCATGTTTGCTTCCCTTTTATGTAAGCTTATGCAATGCAAGATGTGGTGGGGAAAGATTGGCCAGGTGGTCCCCAAGGACAAGAATTTAAAACACCAAACTAATAGACAATAAACGCGTTAATTTTGGCCCATGCTGGTCTTTATCTGCTGTCTGTTACTATGTTACTATACTATTTTCCCCAAAATATAAAGCCCTCAGATAAGATCTGGCTGAGTATTTTGCTGCTGTTAATATTGCAGCTAATTTTAAGAAGAATTAATATTCTGATTGCCTCTTACTGTGCATCCCATGGTAAAACAGGGAATTAACTGCACTGGAATGATTAATAGGCAGTCCTGGAAATGTGCAGCTTGCATAATTAAAGAAAAATACATTAACATTGTTTAAATGGAAATCTTTTGAAATATTTAGAGAATCAGTTTTTAATCTGAATCTTAATGTGCTCGTTATATTGGAATTCTTGTGCTTTCTACTTATAACCTCTTAATCCCTAAACTCTAAGATAGATATCGTTTTCAGTAAGCAACCCCAGTGTAATCACTAATTAAAATTATAGCCAACTACAGGTGCTTCTAATTGTTAATCAATTAAGTGCATAATTATTGCACATCTAATTGAAAATTTGATGTAAGCGTTGATAGCTACCCCGGGTCTTTCAAAAGATAAACTGTCTTCTGGATGTTGTGAATGCTGGCAGGTGCGGCACGGTGCAACTCTATGAAATAATTTCATCTCTGTTTGCATAAACAGAATTGGTGCAGTGGATCATGGCTGTCTTGGCATGCTGGTTAAGGGGTGTGTGGATGCTAATTGGTTTATTTGCATGTTAACAGGCAGATATATGCAGATGGTTGTGCAGCTCCTGTTTCCTTGGCATTGGCAAAGGCTAGACCCATTACAAAGGCAATACGACAGTCATTAAATTATGATAAGATTCCTATTGTGCCAGAAGCTGCAGTCAGTATCAATGTCAGCTTCCTGATTTGCCTTTTACAGAGGTTAATTAGTTCATATGTATATGTATATGTGTATATATAGTACAATGGAGGTTAGGTTATTGACAATTGCAGCAAAAGACATGAAGTACAAGAGTATATATATATTTTTTTTTTAGCAAAAGGGAATATTTTATCTACTTTACATACCCTAGGCTTTGTTCTCTAGTTCTGTTAAGTGTCTATCTTAGCGGTTTCTCCAGTGCTTGTAAGAGCTGAACAACAAATCAGAAAATCCTACAAAAAGTCCTTATTAGAAAGCTGAAAAAAACATTTTGGGGTAATTTTATAACTGGCTTCATTAGGAAAATGTATGATTATACTTTTCCGCATGCAGACTTGGCCATGTTTTCAAAGGGAAACTGATACTTTTCACTTCAAAAATGGCCCCAGGAAAACTATACCCGGGTGCCCCTGCGATTGAGTATACAGATGGAAATGTTCAGGCCTGCAAGGTAGGTTCAATTTTTGCTACTTATGCTAGTATTTTATGAACACTCGCAGGGTCGGATTCAGTAAATGGCACTCAATGTTAGTCACCGGAAAGATCCATGATAAACTAGTATTCTGTAAAGAGTGCTGAGCGCCCTTTTAGAATATTAGCGTAGCATGGATTTTCCCCCGGATTCTATATATGGCGTCTGAAAATGGCCATGAAAACCGAAGTGTATTCTATAACAATCTGCGTAACTTAATTGGTAAACTAGCTAATCAATGCTGTTAATTGAATGTTACACAATTATCATCACTAATTGGCATTGAGATTTACACGTACATCTCGCTAAATGTATTCTATAATATGGTGTGCCTAAATTCTAAGTCACATGGTTGAAAAAGGGGCGAGGCCATGGGCGCGGCATCGGCATTTCAAAAATCTGTGCACATTATTATAGAATGCACTCGATCTGTGCTTAATTTAGGTGTCAGGATTTACACCAAGTAAAACGTGGCCCGAATGGACATGACCAAATTTGGTTGCATGGTGAGCCACTCAGCATATTCCTATATACTGTATGGAAATTTAGTCTTTTCTATAAAATATAGACATCCTTTAGAGAATACACCTAGGCATAATTTTTTTGTGCACGGATTTTTCAGGCACCCTATATACTACTACTATTCAACATTTCTAAAGTGCTACCAGACTTATGCAGTGCTGTACAGTCAAACATGAAGAGAGAGACAGTCCCATATATAGAATCTAGCCCTTTGTGCCTAACTTTGGGGGCAGAATTTACGCCTGCTGAAAATGCTAATTTTCAACAGTTGGGCGCACAAATGACATTATTCTATATCATCACGCCTAACTTCTTGGAATGTCTCCTGATCTGCCCATGTCTCTCTCATGCCCATACCCCTTTTGAGTTGCAAGCTAGAAAAGTTAGGCATGGATGTTATAAATAGTGCCTAGGATGGATGCGCGCACAAATCTAAATTCTTGCCAATTAATGTCAATTATTGATTTTTGATGTCTCATTAACTAATTGATTTGTGTGTGCATCTGCCCATGTGAGTGCCTTACTTTGAACAACCTATATATTATGCAGGGGATAAGCACTTATGTGTCTTTATAAAATAACACCTAAGTAGTTCTTACTGGCCCTCTTAATCCAAGTGTCCTATTGTAAAATTAACATCTTTGTGCTTGAATTGTTAATGGGAAATCTTGTTTGACTAATCATTCATAGAATAATCAAATTGAAACCTCAACTGCCCAAGGGAGGCATGTATAACTTCTGCCTCATCCCCTATATGGGCTACTATCACAGGTTTCAACATTACCCACAAAAAGAGAAGTAACAGAAAACAACTTCCCGCAAAGAAAAAAAAAATCTATTACTCTCCAAAAATTGGGTATATATAATGAATCATAAATGGTCAAACTATTAGATACACTCTCAAATGACAATATTTCAAAAGTAAAAAATCATTGATTTCTTAATCCGAGTTTCAAAAAAACAAAACAAAACTGCACACTAGAAAGTCCAAAGTCACTTATCTGAATAAAGTTGTTCAACTAGGAGCTTCTTTCACTGTAACATACAAGAATAATCCCTGACAAAGGCCCCTTGTTTCGCTATGCTGCGTCAGGAGATTAACCAAACTCTCTATCATCCTATTCCAAGATGGTGTTTGGGGATATAAGAAATGCTATCAAATTGCTCCACCCATTCTTTCTACATCCAAACTGAACACATGACCTGAAAATTCTTAAAGGAATATACTATAAAAAAAAAATGACCATTATTTGAAATGTAGAGGACATATTAACTGGGTATAGGGAGTGTAAGTGAGGACTTGGGTCTTGTGAAAAAGAACTCGGAGAATGGGTAAGATGGAAGAGTATCGACTTGATTAAATGAGTGATACAGGGGACTAAGATACTGAGCTGGAATTAGGAGAGTAACATGGACTAGATGACTGGATGAGGGTGTATGAGTAGGGTTGTGAGAATATGTACAGAAAAAAGAGAAGGGGAGATGATGTTTGTAAAGGACCTGGAGGATTTGGGGAGGGAGTGAGAAGCAATTCAAAGGGGGAGAGGGGCAAGGAGTTGTTGAGAGACACAGGAAGGGGACAGGTCTTTGAAGGGGTGAGAGAGGGAGGAAATGAGGGAGGGAAATGTAGGAATAGGAGCATGGATGGAGTAAGATAAAAGAGAGGGACAAGGTAGACATGGAATGAGTGACAGGGAGAAACTGCTGCTGGTGAGGGGTTGAGAGGCATGGGAATGTAGATGAAGCTGCTACAAAGGATGGAAATGGGGGACTAGAAAGTAGGTAAAAGATAGGGGGACTAGGAAGCACCACCTAAATAGGAGGCACTAAGTGCTTCTGCATTAACTGGGAGCAGGTACTGCATGTTAATCTGAATTTTAATGCAGAAACTGCAAAACAAAATAGTAGGAATGCTTCCAAAGACTGCCACATCAAAATTTGCAGTTAACATGGGTTAAAGTCCCACAGTAAACTACGGTAACTGCAAAATTTACTAATGTTAGTAAAAGGGCCCCAGTGTTGTCTGTGATGGATGGTTAAGCAAGAGGTTTTTAGACTGACTTTTACAAAGCTTCTGTACAATGATGTTGGTGTTCGAACACAAACTCTGTACTCTCTGTGTTCTGGTAACTGTAGTGACACCAGAATTTGAATGGTATTTTTATTTTTGTATATTGAGTTGTAAAGTGAAACATCCTATTTCTGCTCTGCACCCATTGTTGGAGGAGTCTTATTCGTTTGTCTGGGAATATTTCATATGAATGAATAATTATACCCAGATTTACATACATCTTTATTGTAGGCTGGAATGACAGGTTAAATTAAACTGTATTGACAATTTCAGTGCATGGCTGAAACTGGCTGTGGCTGGAATCTAATCATAAGTGGCTAATCAAAACAGAGAGAGAGATCAGTTCCCAAAGGTATCCGAGTTTGCATTTCCAGTTCAGGAGCTTACTCCTATCATGTATTTGGCTTCCTACTGGCTGTGGGTGGAGTAGGATGGAAACTGCTGCTGGATTCTCTGGAGCAATGGGAGCAGAGTCTGCACATGCACAGACCACACAAATGTGGTTCAGTGGCATAGGTAATTGTATGCCTAGACCCACCCACTTTGGGCTCAGGCCCACTCAAAATTCTTGCTACTTTTTCATGGCTGGTGGGGATCACCAAGCCCCACCAATTGAAGAGGTCCTCCAGCAGCCAAAACAGTTCACTCTCCTACTCCCTCTACCACTCATTCTCAATTTTCATACAAAACCCAACGTGCATGGGGGCTGGCAGTGCAACAGCATGTGGGCAGTGCCACCAGATGCAGCAAGTAGGGAAGTGACTTCTTCCAGCCACCAAAGGAGTTCTTCAGCTGGTAGGACTTGAGGATACCTGCCACCTCACGTACTTATTATTTGCTGGGGGTCACTGTTGGAGGGATGGGGTAGAGAGTATGAGGGATGGAATTGTGTGCCTATCCTTTTTGGGCTAAAGTCCACCCGAAATAGGATGTCTGGTAATAGAATAGTGCTTAGTGCCTACAATTTCAACTGCATTTTGGCATCTAAGTTTTGGCAACCTATACAGAATTGTAATCCCCTGTTAGGTTGGGAATTACTGGAAGAGTGAGCCCTGTAAAGAGCCACTGAAATGAGTGAGTGGGAGGTCCCAGGATGGGAGGAAGCCCAGCCCAGGGGAAGTGTTTATGGAATAAAATGCAGAAAGATAGAGCCCATTTTGGGAAGAGTTAGGAGTTAATACAAGTAGTTGCATGTTAAAGCACATCATCTTTGGTTGCCTGCAGGTTTGAGCTACTTGATAGTACCCGGGCCCTGTCATTGATCTGGAGGAGGAGAAGGGGAGTCCTGGATTGTCAATTAGAGCGGGGCTAAAATCAAGATCAGTTATAGTCATAGGAGCGGTAACTGGAGAAGGAGTAGGATTGGAAGAATTAGGGAGTCCTACCCAGGAGTGGGACTTAGAACAGAAAAGCATCTGCTCAAGGCCGGGGTGTGACCCAGCGAGGGGCACTCACAGTAGGAGGACAGCTCTTAAGGGGTCTGTGCCTGGAGGAAAAGGAGAAGTTGGAAGAATGAGTATTGCCCTTAAATCGTAATCCGACTACTGGAATAGGCATGAACAGAAGCACTTGTCTATATGTAAACAGCCCTGGAAAAATATTCCCTGTACATATACCCTGAAGCAGGGAACTCAAATAGAAGTTCCCGTCAATATCAATAGTCTTGGCGCTAAGTTCTGATTTGTTATGAGAGTTGAACTAACTGGCTGTGAAGAAGGAAAGTTCATGTTGACATCTGTTTGTTGTTGAAAGTTAAATAAAAGTTAAGTTTGTTATTCAACCTCCTGGAGTGCAGCATGGTTCCTGAACTGAAGAGCGGAGTGGATCCAAGAGCATAAAAGTGTCTCCCAACCCCCTGGATCGCTATTCCAGACCATTTGCCCACCCCCAGCTTGACTGGAGACTGATTGCAGAGGTGATTGTGGTGAGGATGGCCTGAATGAGTTGTGACGGTTTATGTGTACCGGGTCCAGAGCTAGAAACGGATGAGACCCAGATATACATAAGCAGTCACGGATCATTCAGGCCGTCCTCACCACAGGCTTTTTAAAATGACCCTAACATTGGCACCACTACTACTTTCTCATATCCTGAAACCTGACTGGCTAGGTGTGTCCTGAGGACTGGGTTGAGAAGCATTGGACAAAATTAATACATTTCATGATAGGATCCAGAAACTAGCAATCCTTTTCTCATATATATCTCCATAAGCTTCTTTAGTGTGCATGTTTTCTGCTGGAAGAAATTTGAAAATAACCTTACAACATTGCCTTATAGTGTTAGGGCTCCTTTTCCTTGACAGGAACACTGCCGTAAAGTTAGTGGATTTGCAATGATTTAAGTTTTGAAGGTACATTGCTAGGTAGAAAAAAAACAGTATTTCATATGTCAAATCTTGCTTGATAATCATACATTTTAAGCTAAAAAGGAAATAATTATGGACTATTATGCATTGCTTGTTTTTTTCCCTGCAACTAAAATTAAGTGTTTTTAAAATTATTATTACAATTGTTTCTACAGTAAATCAAAATTTAGTGTGTGATTCAGAAATAGTCTCAATATTTAAATGTTCCTTTCATTCATGTTTATAGCATCAAGAAGATGGCAATAAGTTCCACTAATTATAACACTTGCAACATAACAATAAGTTCAGGAATCACCAATCCACTCCAAGCATCAGAGAGTCTGAATTTCTAGGCTTAATTGTTTTAGCCTGATTCTTTCTCTTCCACACCAATTATTTTTCTGTTTTCTCTAACCACACTCATTGTTACTTATGATGAGGTAGGACCAGCATCTGAGGCACAATAAATTGTAAATTGAGGTTTGGAGTTCCCTCAATAAGAGTTAAAACCCATCACATGACATGCATATCTATATCTATCTATCTATCTTATCTATCTATCTATCTATCTATCTATCTATCTATCTATCTATCTATCTATCTATCTATCTATCTATCTATCTATAGATAGATAGATATAAATATTATATATATATATATATATATATATATATATATATATATATATATATATATACATACACACAGAGAGAGGGAGAAAGAGGGAGAGGGAGAGAGAGAGAGAGAGAGAGAGGTTAAGTAGTAGTAGTAGTATTTATGTATCTACCTAGGGCATATGCTCAGGAGCTTTGGCTGGAAACTAGTAATTTGAGAGGAGATGAAAGTTCTGTATATATTTCAGTCATGCCTTCGTAGTACACTGTGATCTATCAGTTTAGATACTTAGGGGTCCCTTTTCAAAAAATGCCTCTTTTTTTTAACGAAAATGGACGTGCGGGAAAATCAAAATTGCCGCTCATCCATTTTGGGTCTGAGACCTTACCACCAGCCATAGACTTAGTGGTAAAGAATTTGAGTGATAATGATCTCTGTGCGTCAGATGCCACTTGGTGCACTTCCATTATACGTGCCAGAAAATAAAAAATATTTTCTTTAAATGCACGTAGAGGACACGCGCCAAAATGGAAATTACCGCAAGGGCCACGTGGTAACTCCAATTTGGTGCACGTTGGGCGCACGTAGGCACCTACGTGACTTAGTAGAAGGGGCCCTTAGCCTGTTAGAAATATGTCAAGGTTGCATTTCTATTTTGGAATGATTTGTTTTTGTTTTGTTGCTATATTTTGAGGCCCTTTTTCCAAACTGCAATAAAAAGTGACCTTAGCACATCCTTATGCAGGTCATTCCCACATCAAAGGACATTTTCACCACAGGGCTACAATGGATGACTTTCTATTTTCTGTATTAATGGCCATTACCTAATTTTCCCATTATCACATGGCCATTAGCACATGAGCCCCTACCGCCACCTATTTTGTAGGCAGAAAGGGCTCACATGCTAAACACATGCTAATAGGTTAACATGCAATTATGTGATTAGCGCAGAGTACACCCACTCTCCACCCCCCAGACCTGCCCCCAGTGCTTAAAAATACATTTTATTGTGTAGCGCTTGGGTAGCGCACCAATCCCAAAATTATCACAGGACACCTGAGCACGTCCTGCAATAAGGTATTTTTAGCTGTGGTAAGTACGCATTAGTACCTCCCTCAGCTTATTAAAAGGGCCCCTTTAGAGTTTATGTTATGTATCTCACTATGGGCAGCTTGTGGATTAGTAGCTAATAAATACATTGAACATCTAAATGAATAGATAAAATTAAAAAAAAAATCATTTTCCAGTCTCTCTCTATAACTCAGCCATTGCAACAGTCCTTGATAGGGAACTGCAGTCCATACATCCCTTGAAAACTCAGCTTATGTTGATCCCACTTGTAGGTACTGTTGTTGTATGGCAAAGAGCATTCTTTCCTCCAGGTCCTGTAAATATTGAGTTTGATTCATCAATGTGTATATGGCAGGGTACTGCAATATATTATGGACTCCTTGGTTATATGTAAAACCACTAATAGGAGTAAGTTCTTACTCTACTATTTTGATAACTGCAGTGTTATAGAGGAAAAGACTTCAGACTCTCGGTCACAGCTGTTAGTACTTAGAACTAAATAGCTGACCGCTCGGCTCTGCGTGTCTGGTAATCAGTTCATGCTGGCAAGAATCCTCATTAGTCGAAAAAACCTCTTGCACACCAACTTTACAATTCTATATATATGCATGTTGTGCGACAACACTAAAAGTACTTAGCTGTGATTTTGTGCTGGGGCAAATCTACTTGTCCGTGCCCGACGGCGAGCTCCCGCTTCGCTCTTTGCTTCTTAAGGAGCCGGACCAAACATCCCTTCTCAGCACCTTCCAAAACCACCAGCTTTCTCCACTTTTGGAAGGTGCTGAGAAGGGATGTTTGGTCCGGCTCCTTAAGAAACAAAGAGCGAAGCGGGAGCTCGCCGTCGGGCACGGACAAGTAGATTTGCCCCAGCACAAAACCACAGCTAAGTACTTTTAGTGTTGTCGCACAACGTGCATATATATAGAATTGTAAAGTTGGTGTGCAAGAGGTTTTTTCGACTAATGAGGATTCTTGCCAGCATGAACTGATTACCAGACACGCAGAGCCGAGCGGTCAGCTATTTAGTTCTAAGTACTAACAGCTGTGACCGAGAGTCTGAAGTCTTTTCCTCTATAATACTGCAGTTATCAAAATAGTAGAGTAAGAACTTGCTCCTATTAATGTTTATATGGTAGCATATTACAAGAGCAAGCACCAAGGAGATTGTTATATGTAAAACCACAATGAAATCTATGCTTTGAGTCAATGAAACAGCTTTGTGTGTCTGTATGTCATCTGTCAAAAACACAGAATCATACTTTTTCAATAGCTGGGAGGAATTTGTGGATTCATCTTCCAGGTTATTTAAGACGTTGCTCTGATTAATAGTTTAAGAAACTTGTAAACACTTTTTATTTTGTGAAGACGTTTATTGATGGATAAGTTTAATTCTTTAGCAGCGTCTCCCTATTATATCTGTAGCGACTAAGATTCTTGATTTTATATGATTGCTAGTGCTTGTTTTTGTATATGTCCTGATATTATGAATGCTGTTATTGTAACCCACTTTGATTTTAAAGTGGGATATAAATTCATGAAATAAATAAATAAATAAATTGTAGCATCCCCAGTCTTTCCCAATCTGATGAGCAGAAGTCAGGCTCCGATGTGTCAGCAGCCCTGTCAGGGTTATCATCTAATTTTAAATGTTCTACAGCCATCAATGATGTACTCCACTGATTAGCATGTCCATCTTTTTTTCTGCATATGATTCAGCAGACCTTGGATTCTGCACTCTCTTAGCTTAATGCAATACTTTTACAAAAATTGATTTTATTGCATCCTGTCTCTCTGTGCAGCATCATAGTAAATAATCCTGGTCTTACAAAGGTAAAATTCTGGAGATCTATGTTTCTACAATCATGTCTATCTATATATTTATTTATATTTCAGAGCATCAAAGTAAGCTGGCTGCCTCCACCATCAGGAACACAAAATGGATTTATTACAGGCTACAAAATCCGACACAGGAAAACTACCCGCAGGGGAGAGATCGAAACTCTGGAGCCAAACAACCTCTGGTACTTGTTCACAGGTCAGTGTTTACCTATAAGGATTACAAGATTTTTGATGAATTAAATGCTTTGGAAGTGAAATAGATGTCCACTTTGTGAAGGGGCATTGATTTTTCTTTTCCTTGACAGGTGACATTTATTGGACTGAATCAGAAGCAAGACTCAGAATTTTTCTTTTTAACTTTTTGTTTGTAATTTTCTGCTTCTAAATTATCATCACAATACTTTTGCTATTAAGGGTAAAAGTTATCAACATAGGCTACTGTTAAGTCAGGTTTTTTTAGCGCAGGGTCTCATTATTTAAAATGGGACCCTGTGCTGAAATAACCCAACTTCTAGTAAACTAACTTAGCTTAATAATAGGCAGCATTGATAACTTCACCTACTACTACTTAACATTTCTAGAACGCTACTAGGGTTACACAGCGCTGTACAAATTAACAAAGAAGGACGGTCCCTGCTCAGTGCTAAGTGCAAAGGCTCAGTAGAAACTTAGCCAAAAACTCTTCGTCTAAAAGGCAGTTATTTTCTGTTCTTTGGTTGCTGGAGAGGTAGTATATCCAGTGACCTCAATTAGGTGTTAATTAAGGTGTGAGGAAGTAGAATATTTGCATAAGTTTCTGAGTTTATTTATTATTTATTTTATTTATTTTGCTGCATTTATATCGCACATTTTCACACCTATTTGCAGGCTCAATGTGGCTTACAATATAATACAACTACAATCACGTTGATGGAATAGAGAATCAGAGTATATATAACAGATAAGGTGCATAGGAATATTATGGCAATCATATTAACGGAGAATAATTTCAGAATTATTGCTATTAAGGTTCATACAAAAATTATGTTGATTAAGAAGTGGGTAAGTGGATAACAACATAATATAATGATATAAGGACAAGGTATAATTGTCAGTAATTAGGATAAATGGATAACAACATAACATAATGATATCAGGACAGGGTATGATTATCAGTAATTAGGGTGGAAATAAAATAGGCAAAATAAAAGAGTTCCAAAATAAAATTCTGTCTGGTGTAGTTTAGGACTCAGATCGTTATGAGGGATCCATTTTGTACGCTTTTTTGAACAAGTAAGTCTTCAGTAGTTTCCGGAAGGTCATCAAGTCGGGTGTTTTTCTTATAGTGGTTGGTAATTCATTCCATCGTTGTGTACAGATGTATGAGAAGCTAGTTAGTTTCAAAGTGCCTGTTTAAAAAAGGCCCCTTAAATTCAAAACTATAAAAAGAGGGAAAGTCCCACTGAACTTGAGAAGTTCTGAGAGAAGAGGACATTTCCCTGATAAGTGAACACTATTTTGCTTTGTGCTTTGAGAACTTAAAGATTGAGGTTTAAAGGAGGAATTGTGGGTTAGTGATAGGCAGAATAAAAATATAAAAACACAAATTGTATCAACTAATCTCCAGATAGACACAGATGGCAGTGTGATTTGCAAGTATGGTTGTGACTATAAGGCATTTCACAGTATTTACAGATGGAGTAACAGATGTACTGTCTTATGGAATGGCTGATGGTTGCTTGTTTTAAAAAGACGTCAATCGTTTCTATCTGTACGATGTAGGACTTGTATGTTTACATACAGGTTCAAAAACCACTACGTCGCTCAACATAACTTTTTTGTGTTTTGACCCTCCTAGCTCGGTGTGTAGTTTTCTGGATTCATGTAACAATTCTACGTCTTTTAGCTTAACAGCGGTGGTGAGTGCCTTGAGACTCCCTGCAAAGCACAGGTTATTACCCATGTTGTTTAGATCAACTAACCTGCTTATAATCGAAAGAGAAAAACGCCTATATTGCGACCCAAATCGGGAGATGGGCGTCTTTCTCCCGTGGGCGCCCAAATCGGTATAATCGAAAGCCAACTTTGGGCGTTTCCAACTGCACTCCGTCTGGGAAACGAATAAAGTTGATGGGGGCATGTCGGGGGCTGAACTGGGGCGTGGTTATCAGCCGAGGAGAGATGGGCGTCTTTAGCTGATAATCGAAAAAAAAAGGCGTTTTGACCGCAATTTTGGGTCACTTTTTTTGGACCCTTTTTTTTCACGAACAAGTCCCAAAAAAGTGCCCCAACTACCCAGATGACCCACCAAAAAAAACCCACTTTACAAACGTTTTTTCCAGCCTGTATGCCAGCCTCAAATGCCGTACCCACCTCCATGACAGCAGAATGTGTTCAATCCTGTCACAGCCTTTCCCTGGGTCAGATGTGGCTCTCGGGTGCAGTACAGGGACACATCAGCATTGCATTGTGGTGGGTATAGGGTATTGGGCTCCGTGATTTCATTAGCTTGTGTTACAGTCTCACAATGTTGGTAGTTGGTAGTTGGTAGGCTCTTCTCCCATGGTGCTTTTCCCCCTGCCTACTGGGTCAGAGTGTGCCCTGTTGTGTTTCCTGTTGTAGTCCATGCGGTAGTGGCCATTTTTGTAAGCCAGTTTTAGTTCCCTTTCCTGTGTTAGCCACATTAGACAACTTAGTTCTTCCCTTGAATGTGGCTGAAAGTGGGCATTGTACAGCATTCTGCCAGATCTGACCTACTGCTCATCTCAGTACCAGGGAGACTCGTTGCCAGTGGGGCACAACCTCTGATCTGCAGTTAACTGTGAGTAAATGCGGTTATTCCAATAAAGAACGTTTTCGGAGAGATTAGTCTTCAGGTGTCAACTGGTGTGTCAATGTTATATAGCAGCAACCAGTCCTAGAGGACTGCGTGTATGCAGGTCCTGTTTATTTTCTCTGAATCTGCCTTTGCTAATCCAGCAGCGGAAGCAGTGGCCTGTCTCATCTCTCTGGGCAAAGTTACATATGCCCTCCAAATATCTAGCTTTCCCAACCTTGAATCTGCTCATGACAGGCTTACACCGTCAGGCAGTATGGACTCTTGTAATTAGAAAGGAACCCAGTATGTAGTAGATATAATAAGATAGTTTATTACAATCTTACCAATGGTAATACAGGTAGGTTAAGCATTCACATAATGGAACCGCATATCATGGCACGTCCTCTCTCTCTAGCCTTCTGGAGTCTCCCTTCTCTGTTCGTCTTCTCCTCTCATCTCCTTCTTCTTCTCATCTCGTCTCGTCTCGTCTGAACTAATACTCCTCAAACTGCTGCTTATATACAATTTTGGCCCTATTCATTTCAATGGACCCCAGCTGTCTCAACTGGGCTCCTAGTCCTTATCAGTTGATCAGAATGACTTCACATGTTCCCAAACCTTCCTGTAGCCCCCCCTTTGGATATTCTCACCCGGGGTGTAGCTGACCCAGCACTATCTCTACGTAACCATAGCAACTCTTGCTTATGACGTCTTGCAGGTGCCAATCTCAGGATTGTTTATAGAGTAGATTGCCCCCACCCTTGCCAGTTCAGCACTTGCCACAGTGAAATGTAACTGTGTCAAAGGTGATCTCTGATTTTTACAAGCTAGCTCTCTTTTGTATCAGAGATGATTCTGATTTTAAGAAGCCTAGCTCTTATTATGAGCCATTGGCCTGTATTTTACTGAGAGCAAGGGCTAGCATAACTCTTCAGTCCCTGGAGCACTTTTAGTGGGTACCGCAGTGCACTTCAGCCAGGTGACCCCAGGCCCATCCCCCCCCACCTGTAACACTTGTGCTGGTAAATGGGAGGCCTCCAAAACCCACTGTACCCACATGTAGGAGCCCCCTTCACCCCTAAGAGCTATGGTAGTGTTGTACATTTGTGCGTAGTGGGTGTTGGGGGAGGGGGGTTGGGAGCTCAGCACCCGTGGTAAGGGAGCTATGCATGTGGGAGCTTTTTCTGAAGTCCACCGCACTGACCTAGGGTGCCCAGTTGGTGTCCTGGCATATCAGGGGGGCCAGTGTACTACCAATCCTGGCCCCTCCCATGACCAAGAGGCATATTTTCAAAGCACTTTGGGAGGCTGAGTTCCATAGGTTTCTATGGAACTTTGGGAGGCTAAGTGCTTTGAAAATATGCCTCCAAATGTCTCAGATTAGGACGTTTTTGAGCTGGGCGTTTTTAGGTTCCATTATTGCTAAAAATAACAAATGCCCAGCTCAAAAACGTCCATTTTTTCAAAAATTTGGTTCGGCCCGCCCCTTCACGGACCCGTTCTCGGAGATAAACGCCCATGGAGATAGGCGTTTCTGTTCAATTATGCCCCTCCACATGTCTTCTTTTTTTCATGATAATGTGGCTTTTGATAACACTTTGTAAAGACCTGTTACAACATCCACCACCCCCTTTGTTTCTGATAACCATCACAATGCATATTCTCATTGATGTGTATTTCTCTGAAACTTTGCAGAAAATTGCTGATGTGTTCTAAAAAATTCCCCGCCTTGGTCCCTCCCAGTCGGTGACTTTTAGAATACAAAGAATTATATAACCCCCCCCCCCCCCCCAGGCATAAATCTTATTAGAAAGTAATCCTCAGGTGATGCTCTACAGTTTGTGATATCTAAAGCTTGTTGGATACCCTGTCGTATAGTGTTTTGAACATTGCTGAACAATCTTATGGTGTCTATATTAATAAAATGAAATTGATCAGAATAGCTCACACCATTAAACCTGGGGGAAGACTTAGTCCACCTGTTCACAAACTCTATATATCTCACTGGTTCAGGGTCCGCTGTAACATTTTCAGATGCATAACAGGTCCAATCGCAGTTTCAGAATTTTTACCGGCCTCATACTTGCTATCGGCAGTATCCATATCCGAAGAGCTGCTCTCAGCTCTGGTATCACTGTGCACCCTCTTTCTGTGGGAGGGGGACTCATGCGTTTTCCTCTTTTCTTGCTTGTGCTTTCCGGTCATTTTTCCAGATGATTGGATTTAGTTCTAGGTCTGACATTCCGATTTGGGGGCACCCGCTTGACCATGATTAGATTGAGTTAGGGCACCCACTTGATGTGATTGGGGAGGGTTCATCAAGATGGCTGACAACATGGCTGTCAATACCACAACGTACAAATGCAGATACAATCACCATTTGTAAGACTATCAAGAGCTGTGAGAAGAAAAAGATTCAGCATTCATAGGTAAATAGCCTCTATAGATAAATAACTGCTGGAACTGCTGCTCTGATTGAGATGTCCCTATGAACAGTAGGGGTGATCGGTGGTTGCAACACTGTTTGTGTTCTGTCCTCTTTTCTTGGTGCTAGCTGTCAATGTTTTAGCAGCTGGCTCTTTTTCTTGACCTGTAGGATAAAAAGTAGAACATCATGAAACTAACGAACACACGGTCTGTCACTCGCAAGGTATCCTCTGGTGACTGCGGTGGGTTCATCAAGATGGCCACCAACAGGACACCACGTGGCCACATCTACATGCGCCATTTTGTAAGATTAGCAGAGGCCATGTGGCAGCGATTACAATCATCATTTTGAGACTTTGCATCTATATCAAGCATAATACAAAAATTGCTCTTTACAAAGAATACTTTCTTGCTGATGTAAACTGCTGATAGCAGTTAACTAACCATCTGGAGATGTCGTTAAACTTCTGCAATAACAGTCACTTAAATCTCCAATGCCTCAGGTACAAACCTAGAGAAAGAGAAATACGTAATATGTGTGAATGTTACTGCTTTGGGGTTTGCAGGTGGTATATAAGAAATTAAAAATAAAATAACAAAAACCCAAAATACAATGAAATGCATAAGTACTGATCTTGTCCCAGGTTCATCCAAGCTGCTGGAGACATTTCTTTGAGCAGTAGGAATGATGGGGGGATGGATCCCAAGCTGGGACACATATTAACTTGCAGGAAAAGCAAGTCCTTGCTCAGCCAGTCATAGATTTTTAAACCTAGCTGGTATTTTTACAGCCTGAGTCCTAAAATCTGGCCTTCCACCCTTCCGGTGGGCATCCAGTGAGGGCCTCTTGCTGTACTATAATTATACAGGTGCTATTCAGATTCTACGCTGTCAAAATACACGATAGACCATCATGTTCATCATGTGTACCTAACTATTTTTTGATTGTTTTAATACAGTGGTTTGAGGACCTGCAAAACACTTACACGGTCGCTTTTTGAGGATTGAATCTTTTCTTTTTCTGCTGTAAGCATGTTCTAACATTACGTGCAGCGATGCTTTACAGTGGGGTTTTCCGTTCTTATTCCCAGACCCCTGACATACTGTGTAATTGTGTTCTTCCTGTGTACAGCAAATAGGCCTTTAGTAAGTTATGCATTCATATTAGTTGATGCGAAGAGACAATGTAATGGTTTAAAAATATTACTGTATCACTGTCTCTACGCTCTGTAGATTCCATTTCTATGTTGTGGTGGGTTTTTTTTATTTAAAAGCTAAAGAAGATCTAGCAGGCCTTATACTTTCCAGCCATATAATGTGCAAGCCTGGTGCTATAGTAGCCTACCCAGTTGGGGGTGTTTTAGGATAAACAATCCTAAGTGGAATACAACTGGACAAAGGAGGAGAGTCCCCCTTCTCTGTGACACCCACCCCTATATTTTTGGATGACCGTCTGAAAGGTCAGTTGCAACCAAATGTGCTGACACTGGGGAAAAGCAAAAGGTCCTCAACAGTTTCAGAAGAACACACGTAACGCTTCATTAGTTTTATGATTTTTATTATTATGATGATATATGTTTTTATTCAACGACCGTAACCTGTGCAGGCCGTGATCTACACTTGTTTGCATTGTCACTGTTCAGCATGTCCCAAAGTCTGAAACAGAACAAACATGTTTAGAAGTCCACACTTTTTGTAAAAGGAATCATGTTTTCTTTTGAGTATATTGCAATCGATATAAACATGTCCCAAAGTCTGAAACAGATACAATCATATTGAGAACTACATGCTTTTCTAAAAGGAATCAAGTTTTCTTTTGCACATAATACAGTTTATATAATTTATAAAATCCCTGTCCTTCAATCTGTTGGGCAAACTATCTAGCTTTTCAGTAGGATTAGGCGCTGATTTTACACTTTCGATGAGGTCCATGATGGTGTTAATAGTTTTATTAAAAATCATCAGTACTTCCATTTTATACCCAACTATCAGAATAGGTACATAAGTACATAAGTAATGCTACATTGGGAAAAGACCAAGGGTCCATCGAGCCCAGCATCCTGTCCACGACAGCGGCCAATCCAGGCCAAGGGCACCTGGCGAGCTTCCCAAACGTACAAACATTCTATACATGTTATTCCTGGAATTGTGTTTTTTTTTCCCCAAGTCCATTTAGTAGTGGTTTATGGACTTGTTCTTTAGGAAACTGTCTAACCCCTTTTTAAACTCTGCTAAGCTAACCGCCTTCACCACATTCTCCGGCATCGAATTCCAGAGTTTAATTATGCGTTGGGTGAAGAAACATTTTCTCCAATTTGTTATAAATTTACTACACTGTAGTTTTATCGCATGCCCCCTAGTCCTAGTATTTTTGGAAAGCATGAACAGATGCTTCACATCCACCTGTTCCACTCCACTCATTATTTTATATACCTCTATCATGTCTCCAGTACCAATGATGCTTAGAATATGTTCTAAACACAGTCTCTTGCAAAGCACTCATAGTTTCTGCACTCTCTGACATCAGGGTGCCATCTCAAGCATGCGTGTTGGCTCAGCCCCCACCTTTCCAACATACAACCTTGACAGTCCTTTGCCACAGCTTCAGTCCAGCAGCAATGTATAATGCTGTAAACCGCTATTCATATGAGTGAATTGAAGACGCTATTCCAGTAAAAAGCATGTATTCTCAGTTGCTTAATAAGACCTATATGATACCACCATCTCATATCTCAGGCATCCTCAAGTCTGGAGGCCCATTTGCAAAGTCTCTGTATACCTTGCGCATTTTTGGTGGTGTCCTGACAGCAGCACACACACACACACACACACACACACACACACACACATGACCCTTCATCATTCATCTTCAACAGAATATGGACAGTCTGTTAAAGGTTCAAGAAAAAAACATCCACAAAAGTATACCCCAGAACATATTAAAAAAAAAAAAAGAAAGCAAAACTACATGCATACCCGTGAAACAGAGGGAGACAATACCTCTGTCTGGTTTAGAAGATCTATGAGTTCTATATCCTCAGCCACTTTATGTGTGATCAACAGCATCTCCAAGTGTGTCTTCTGCCAATTCTGTGACATTTTCGGTCACGGTTATATTCTGTTAGCAATCTAAGTCTTCTGTTAACCAGATGTTGACTTTTTGAGAGTTAAACAACTTTTGCCTACATGGCAGTTCATCCAGCAAGGACTCTGTCATTTCCTGGCCCAGCAACAGGTCCTCCTGTTCTGTTTCAACCATGCAGTACAAGTTTTGGTCACTACGGATGTTTTGTGATTCTGTCAGGTTGATTACTCAGCCTCAGCATGAACAACTTTAAGATAAAGACTGAGGCATTGCCCTCTCTTTAACAACAAGGGCTACTTACCCCTTCTGGGCCTATGCATATTAGGGGTTTCACAGGACTCCACATGTCTTTCTGATCCTCCGATAGATGGAAAGTAATTGAGGTGGTGTATTTAGAATGGTGGTAACACTTTTTATATCTATTGGTCACGTGTTGTTCTTTTTTAGGCTCCTTACGGTCTGCTTGCAGATTTGTCCAGCCACGTCTAGCTTTGCCATGTGCTATTACGTTTTCATTCACATGATCTTGTAACACTGCTTGTATGATAAATGGGTTTTCATTCAAAATTTTAAAATGTTGCCTTATTGATTATATCCATACTCTTTGCACATGCTTTTACTTGAGTTTTTTAAAAACATTGTATGCTTTCTAGATGAATACTGTTAGGAGCCAAAAACACCCCCTATGTAAAGCATTTATTCTGCCACTTTTTTTCATAAAGGAAAATAAAAGCATTTTAAAAAGAAGAAAGTATGCTTATCTCTAACTTGTATGTTTCTCAGGTGAACACTGCTTACAGACTGAGCTCATACAGTTGTCTCGAAAACAGGAGGGAGTTTGTAGGGAAAGGGGGGTAGGGGAGAGATTGAGTCTTTTTTTTTTTCCAGTGTTGTTCAGAAAAAACCCTCTGTGAAACTTTTCTTATAACAAGTTTTGAAAAAAGGATGGTGAATGGGCTTCTGCCTGTGTGAATGGGTCTGAAAGCAAAATCAGCTTAAGGCTACTGCTTCTTGTAAGTTTATTGGAACTAGGGAAAGGGGGAGGAGGTTATGGGGGCAGCAGTAGACTCTATTGATCTCACAAAGACAGAAAACAGCCTGCTTGCCAGGGAGAAAGCAAACAGCATTGTTTTTTGTCTTTAAAGCAAAGAGGAGCGGATGTCACTCAGTAATCAGTCTGTCATTTTTAAAAGCAGACAGATCTTTTTTTCAGCATTGTTCAGAAAACAAAACCCTCTGGTTTCTTGTAAAACTTATCTCACAACAGCTTTGAAAATAAAGGACGCCTGGTGAGCCAGAGCCATTGCAATCTCTCTTGAAAAGCAGGGAGACTTTGTACAGCAGGCTGGTTGTTCTTAAAAGCAGATGATCCAGCTTTAAAAGGTGTCCTTTTTTGAAAGAAAACAGAAAAAACAAATGCCTATTTTTCTTTTCTTGTGAGAAAAAAGGTTAATGTGCGCATGTGCAATTAAATTCCACCGAGGCTGTAGGGGGTGGTGTCAGGTTTTTTTTTTTAATATCAATTCCCATCTCATGTGACCCAATCCAAGGTGGCAGCTAGTAGTGGAAACAGGAAGTGTAATGCATACAGTAGTGGCCACCATCTTGGAAAAGGGCATGGCTATGATGTCACTTCCTGTGGTATCACCAAAAGGGCTATGCAAAAGAAGACAAGGTCTGGGGTGGGCTATGCAAAAGGGGTGGGTCTTGGGCAGAGTCAAAAGTCATATCTAGTGACATCATCCAAGGGGGTGGGGAGTGGGCATGGCTTGGGCATGTCCTCACTTCTGATTATCTGAAAACCCAGAAGTGGGTGTGTCACCTGTCAAAATCAATTAATTTTGACAAATGCAAATGAGGCACACTACTTGCATTTTCAGTGTTTTTCTTGACTTTCTGTCCCATGAGATATTGATCCTAAATTTAATTTTCATATAGGACAAAATGAGACTTTTAGGGGTAAATTCTAAAAATGACACAAGCAAGTATTCTGTAACAGCAGAGTTGTGCACCAAAACTGTTATATAATACTAGCATAAGTCCAGTTACACTCCAAGCTTTAGGCTATGTCTGTGCCTGGTATAAATAGTGGCACCTAAATGCATTTATTCTATAAAGTGACAAAGTGACCACAAGTGTCATGTTCTCTGTCTCTGCAGAGTAGGGCATCAAAGGATTGGTGGCCATCTTTCTTTGGGGCTTTTCCAGGTTCTGACGGCCATCTTTGATAGGGACAGCTGTGGTGGTGGCAGCCATCTTGGTATGGGGCAGCTTCAGGAAGGATGCACATATTTGGGTGTAGGGCGTCTCCAAGGGGGCAGCCATCTTGTATTCAGCTGTGCAAGCTTAGCTCTAATTCTCACACTATTTTAGACCCTGTCCTCAGTTCTTCTGTGCTTCGGCTTCTATTCAGTTTGCTGGATAGTTGCTCTGCCGGTTCCTGGACCTGCTATTGAACGCTGCCTGGTATCGACCCTTGCCTGTCCCTGAATCTGCTATTGACCGCTGCCTGGTACTGACCTTTGCCTGTCCCTGGATCTACGATTTTCGCTGCCTGGTCTTACCCTGTGGACTTTGTGCTGGACTTTGTTTTCTCCACTGTTGGCTACCTGCACTCAGGGGCTCAACCCCTGGAGAACGGTGGTTGGCACCGGGGGGGGGGGGGGGGGGACTCAGGGTTTTGGCCGATGAGGGATTTCCCTCATCGAATACAGGGGCTAACCTCTCCGTGTGACAAGCTTGACAACAAGAACAGTTGGAATGCCCCTGATATGCTTCTGCCCCTCCCATGTTAATGCCCTGTTTGAATTTGTGTGAGAGAGAAGTTAGGTGCTCAGTTTACAGAATAGGGGCATAAGTCAGTTACATGAGCAACTGCTAATTAAGTGCTTGTTAATGATAGTTATTGATACTTATCTCCAATTAAGTGCCAGTTTGGCACCAATTAGCTATTATTTTATGTGCACAACTAACCCTATTCTTTAACTGGGCACACATTTGCACACCTAACTTTTTTTTTATATATTTATTTATTAAGTTTCAAAATTTTTTACACATTAACATGTAATTGGAAATACATTGTATACCTTGATCCTTAATCTAAACAATACATTAATAATAATTTGCAAATACACAAATTCACCAAATAAGAGCAGGTTATACAATTAATTAGACCACAACTATGACTTTCAGGGGAACGTGAGTTAGATTATAGGAGATCTCAAAAAGAAAAAGAAAATATCGTTTATGGCCTGGCCTGGCCTATCTTAGCCTTGCTACTATTGATAATCTGGTAACATCAGTTATTCTGCAGGTGTTATGGCTAGTTTTTTCATCGCTAAAAATGCTTTGAGATGTTCCGGTTCAAAAAAAATATATTTTACTCCCATATATTTCACCAAACATTTACATGGGTAAGCAAGCAAATATGTTGCCCCCAGAGCTCGGGTCTCTTCTCTATATGAAAGAAACAATTTTCTCCTATCTTGTGTTGTCTTACAAACATCCGGGTATATCCACAGTCTTTGACCACAAAAGGTTTTTAAAGCATTTTTAAAATATAACTTCAATACAGCATTCAAATCCTGTTCAAAAACAAAAGATATCAAAAGAGTCCTACGCTGTTCAATTTCAGATAAAGATGAGTCTAATATTGCTGAAATATCCAATTGTGCTTGAGGATCCAAGATTATATTCCCCATTTCAGTTGTTTTACCCTTGTCTCCAGGTTCAGCTTGTTGAGGAATTAAAAGGTAATATATCCTATTTAAAGGAGGAATAGCTGAGTCTGGATATAACAAGATTTCTTTTAAGTATTTCTTAAACATTTCAGTAGGGCTCAATTCTTTAATCCAGGGGAAATTCAATATTCTAAGATTCAATCTTCTATTAAAGTTCTCAAAGTGTTCAATTTTCTTGTGGATTACCATTTTGTCTGCTACTAAAGATTCAGTCACAGATTTTAAAGATTTAACTTCCTGCTGAAGTACTTCAGTTTGTAAGAACGATTCCTGTTTAGTTTTTTCAAGGGAATTAGTTAAAGAGTCAATTTTACTTACTAAAAGAGAAGTCTCTCGAGCAGATTTTGTTACCGTCTGGGTTAAACCTTGCAGTATCTTCCATATCATCTGCAGATCAATCTCCGCTGGAGGATTCCCCTCCAAAGAAATATCCTCAGCGTTCGGGGGGGAGTTAGCGCCTTCTGAGGTTTGGTCCAACACGCCTTCCGTAGTGGCTTCATCCTCCTCCCTCCGCCCCGAAATCGCTGGCGGCGGAGGTCGATTATCTGGCGGCGAAAGAGAAATTTCCAGTGCTGAGGGAGATATGGCTCCTCCAATAGCTCCCAAATCAGCTTCGCTCGCCTTACGAGAGATAGGCGTCGTGAATCGGTCCAGTGTTTGTTGGGACGGGGAGGAAGTTCGGGCCGCTGGCGTCAGGCCCCTAACTTCCTTTACTAGCCCCTTCCTTTTAGTATGAGGCATTTCGAAGAAAATCAGAGGAATTAGGCTCCCA
Source organism: Microcaecilia unicolor (assembly GCF_901765095.1). Taxonomy (NCBI): domain Eukaryota; kingdom Metazoa; phylum Chordata; class Amphibia; order Gymnophiona; family Siphonopidae; genus Microcaecilia; species Microcaecilia unicolor. The sequence continues at coordinate 55,646,753 of NC_044032.1, forward strand.
GCAAATCTACCGTGAGCGATTCACAAACGCTCCGGCCGCCATCTTAACACGCCCCCTCAGGGCAGTATGTTCTGTCCCCACATTTGCACACCTAACTTTGTGTGCTGTTTATTGAATTTGTGGGTTACAGGGCACTATCATAGCACTACACCTATATTAAGACACCCATATAGCACTTATGTGGCACTCATTCTATAGAAGAATGTAGGTTCCTGCTAATATTTATAGAATACCAGTGCAACTGGTAAAATACAAGCATATCATTTAGGTGAAAGCACTTAACACAAGAAAGAGAGCTGGTGTGAATGCTCACTCCAAAATTGTTAAAACATACATAAATTATAATATCCTATAATTTATCCACCTGATATTCAGCGCTATTTAACCAGCCAGGAATGGCTCCTGGCCATTTAAATAATGCTTAACTGACTATCCACGATTATTCAGTGAGGGATAGTCAATTATATCCCACTGAATATTCCCGGTCAGCATTTAGGACCCGGTTTTATATATGGCACCTAAAATCTATGCACATCCAATAGACATGCCTAGGCATATTCTATAAGTCGCACCTATATTCTGACACAGTTTATAGAATGCCTTTAGGAAGGGTGGATGCATCTAGATTTCAGCATAGCTATTTACGCCAGTGAAAAGCTAGTGTAAATGCCTGTGCCTAATTCTAGGTGCATAGGCACTGAACTCAGTGTCTAAATCTATTTTATTTATTTATTTATTGCATTTGTACCCCACATTTTCCCACCTATTTTCAGGCTCAATGTGGCTTACATAGTACCGTCAAAGGCGTTTGCCCAGTCGGTGGATAACTACTACTACTACTAATAGCATTTATATAGCGCTACCAGACACACGCTGAACACCTGACATAGAGAGACAGTCCCTGCTCAAAGAGCTTATAATCTAGATAAAACAGACAGACAAGACATTACGGGCAAGGGAATTACAGGGTAAAGAGGAACAGGGGAGGAGGAGGGCAAATGAGTAGCGGTTAGAAGCCAAAGGCAGTAGTGAAAAGGTGAGCTTTCAGCATAGATTTAAAAACAGGTAGAGATGGAGCTAGACGTATGGGTTCGGGAAGACGGTTCCAGGCATAAGGTGCCGCAAGATAAAAGAAACAAAGTCTGGAGTTAGCGGTGGAGGAGAAGGGGGATGACAAAAGAGATTTGTTCAGAGAGCGGAGTTCACGGGGAGGAATGTAGGGAGAGAGGAGAGGTAATGAGGGGTCATAGAGTGGATGCATTTAAAGGTCAGTAAGAGGAGTTTGAACTGTATACGGAAGCAGACAGGGAGCCAGTGAAGTGAATTGAGGAGTGGGCTAGTGTGGGCATAATGATTCTGGCGGAAAATAAGTCGAGCTGCAGAATTCTGGACAGATTGGAGAGGAGAAAGATGATTGAGCGGAAGACCACTGAGAAGTAAATTGCAATAGTCCAAGCGAGAAGTAACAAGGGTATGAATAAAGGTTTTGGTGGTGTGTTCAGAAAGGAAGGGGTGAATTTTGCTAATGTTGAAGATAAAAAAGCGACAGGTTTTGGCGATTTGTTGAATATGAGCAGAGAAGGAGAGAGAGGAGTCAAAGATGACTCCAAGGTTACGAGCCAACGAGACAGGGAGGATATGAGAGCCATTAACAGAGATAGAGAATGGTGGAAGAGGGGAGGAGGGTTTAGGGGGAAAATGAGAAATTCAGTTTTAGCCATGTTTAATTTGAGATGGCGTTGAGACATCCAGGCAGCAATGTCAGACAAGCAGGCAGAGATTTTGTCCTGGATTAAGGTTGAGATTTCAGGGGTGGAGATGTAGATCTGAGAGTCATCAGCATAAAGATGGTAATGAAAACCATGGGATGAGATCAGGGCACCAAGGGAGGAGGTATAGATGGAGAAAAGGAGTGGTCCAAGGACAGAACCCTGAGGCACACCTACTGAAAGCGGGAGCGAAGTTGAAGAATATCCACCAGAGTGAACACTGAAAGTACGGAGTGAGAGGTAGGAAGAGAACCAGGAAAGAACAGGGCCCTGGAATCCAAGCGAGGACAAAGTTGTATAGTGATCGTATGAGGTATAAGTGGAGGGTCGGAATGGATGAAGATCGCGTGATGTCCTGTTCGATCATAGTCATGCTGTGTTGGTAGGTGAAGAGGGTTATGTGGGGTCATTGGGGTAGGCCTTTTTGAAGAGGTAGGTTTTTAGTGATTTCCTGAAGTTCAAGTGGTCGTTGATTGTTTTCACAGCTTTTGGGAGCCCATTCCATAGTTGTGTGCTTATGTAGGAGAAGCCGGCTGCGTAAGTTGTTTTGTATTTCAGTCCTTTGCAATTGGGTAGTGTAGGTTTAGGTAGGATCTTGACGATCTGACTTTGTTTCTTATTGGTAAGTCTATAAGGTCTGTCATGTATCCTGGGACTACGCCGTACATGATTTTGTGGACTAAAATTTCTTGGAGTTACCATTGACCGACACCTAACGCTTGAGAATCATGCGAACAACATAACCAAAAAGATGTTCCATTCAATGTGGAAACTAAAAAGAATAAGACCATTTTTTCCAAGGAACATCTTCCGCAACCTGGTACAATCATTGGTACTCAGTCACTTGGACTACTGTAATTCACTCTACGCCGGCTGTAAAGAGCAAATACTCAAAAAACTCCAGACAGCTCAAAACACGGCAGCCAGACTAATATTCGGCAAATCAAAATACGAAAGTGCAAAACCCTTACGAGAAAAACTACACTGGCTCCCAATCAAAGAACGCATCACGTTTAAACTCTGTACTTTAGTCCATAAAATCATCCATGGTGACGCCCCAGCCTACATGTCAGACCTAATAGAACTTCCACCCAGGAACGCAAAAAAATCTTCTCGCACTTTCCTCAACCTTCACCCACCAAATTGCAAAGGCCTGAAATACAAATTAATGCACGCATCTACCTTCTCCTATATGAGCACGCAGCTCTGGAACGCGTTGCCACTCAACTTGAGAACTGTCTATGAACTGACAAACTTCTGCAAACAATTGAAAACCTATCTCTTCGACAAGATATACAACAAAAAGCAACACATGTAACTATATAGCCTCTGACTTATCCAGAAAGGTTTTATACTATCTTTTGCTTTATTACTATCATTTAATCCAAAACTATCTGTTATAATAAATGTATGTTCCCCTCTATTTCCCATATCCACAATGAATTGTAAGCCACATTGAGCCCGCAAAAAGGTGGGATAATGTGGGATACAAATGCAATAAATAAATAAATAAATAAATAAATAAATTTTGAAGATGATCCGTTCTTTGATTGGGAGCCAATGCAACTTTTCTCGTTCTGCTTGTAGAATACGCTTGGGCAGAAATTCATTCCGTACAGACTTTTCAGATGCCATATATAGAATCTAGCCCTAAGTGCTTAATGCACCTTAGTGAAAGACCCCCTTTGTTGGAAATCTAGCAGCACATTCATATTTCTTTGAGCCATTTCATGTACAGTGGATTTCATTATATGTAAAATGGTAACTGTGAACCTAATGTCAACACAGGCTAACAAACCTAGCCTTGATATTTTGGATTATTCTTATTGTTGCATAATTCTCTCTGTGCTTGATCTGTATTTCTCGTAGGTCTTGAAAAAGGCAGTCAATATAGTTTCCAGGTGGCAGCCATGACTATAAATGGAACCGGACCTGCTTCGGACTGGGTTACTGCTGAGACTCCAGAAAATGATCTTGATGGTAACTTCTTAACTTTATTGTGCACAATATCATTGTTTTTCATGGATTTTTATGCTAGCATGCCAATAATAGTGCATATTCTTACAACAGAGTGTGCACTATTTATAAAGAGGGCATCCTCTGCACATGTGCAAATTATTGCACATGTACACATAACCTTGGATTCTATATAGCGCACCTAGTGTTCTGTGCTGAAATCCAAGAACATTCTGTAACAACATGCATAATTTAATTGGCTTAACAAGCTAATCAGCGATGGTAACAGGTCTTAATAAGCAATAATGAGCACTAATTGGCAATAAATAGAATTTATATGCACAACTCGCTAAGTATATTCTTTTTATCCACTGTGCCTAAATTCTAATGTGCACAGTCAAAAAGGGGTGTGGTTATGGGCAGGGAAACGGCATTTCATGGGCATTCCAAAATTTACGCACGTTGTTATAGAATATGGCCCTCTGCACCTGAATCTACAGGCTTGGATTTACACCATGTTTTCATTGGTGTAAATGGATGCATGACGTTTTAGGCACTAGGATATCAACCAAGCGTATTCTATATGCTACACCTAAATCTAGTTGCTGCTTATGGAATACACTTAGGCGGAAATGTTTTCTGTGCAAATTTTTTAAGCACCATATATAGAACCTGGTGCATAGTGTGCATTCTTTCAGAAACAGTGCATCCTCTTTGCACATAGTGTGCATTCAGGGCTAGATTCTATATATGGCACCAAAAAAAATCAGCACTGAAAAAACCCTGCTTAAATGGTATTCTATAAGCTACGCCTAAAATTTAGCAAAGTTTATAGAATTAATGCTTAAGCAGAGAGGTTGCACGTAAATTTAGATATGGCCATTTGCACTAACAAAAATGTGGTGCTAATGCCCATGCTTAAATTTACGTGCAGTGCACCAGTTATTCTACAATTACATGTGAAACTCAAAACCACACCCCCAATCCATCTCAAAATGCCCATTTTCAAGCCCCCTTTTTTGGATCACGCATAAACTTTAGGCGTGGATCCCATTCCTAACTTTACATAGGTAAGTCCTAATTAAATCTAATAACTTAATCTAATTAGTGACAATAATTGCTTGTTAAAAAGCCAATTATTGGCACTAATTGGCTCATTCTATTAAATTACATGCACAAATTGGAAATGCACCTAAATTTGTGTACACAATTTTTGGTGACCTTTATATAATCAGGGTGCCAATGATTTTGCTCCCATTATGAAAAAATAGCCAAACAAAAACAAACACAGGAAACAATAAGAAACAAAAGTGTTCTGGCTGCTGATCCCTAGCTTCCTTTAGTGTTTCCTTCTTTACTTCATCAGAAAGTTAAATTTAAATGTTTAACTCTCAAGAGTAAAAAGTATTACTTTTAAAAATATTAATGAACCCTCTTTTCCCTTTCCTCAATTTTTTCTGTAAGGTCTTTTGGTAAAACTTAGACAAGACATGACTAATTTGTCAAATGTTTTTCTATAAGCACCAAGGGAAACCTACAATATATAGTAACATAGTAGATGACGGCAGAAAAAGACCTGCACGGTCCATCCAGTCTGCCCAACAAGATAACTCATATGTGCTACTTTTTATGTATACCTTACCTTGACTTGTATCTGTCTTTTTCAGGGCACAGACTGTATAAGTCTGCCCAGCACTAACCCTGCCTCCCAACCACCAGCCCCACCTCTGCCATCCAATCTCTGCTAAGCTCCTGAGGATCCCTTCCTTCCAAACAGGATTCCTTTATGTTTATCCCACGCATGTTTGAATTCCATTACTGTTTTCATCTCCACCATCTCCACCTGATTCATCTCCAATGAATCAGGTTTTATTTTACTGGGGGCATATCCCCTTTCTGAAAAGATGCCAAATGTGCTTATAGTGAAACCCAAAGAATGCATGCATTGATGGCAATTTTTAAAAAAATTACCCAGGTAACTAATGTGTTAGCTGGATAAATTGACTGTCTAAAAAGTTTCCTCACTCAAACTCATTAAAAGTATTCCTTGGCTTCTATTGCATGTATGCTTTTACTTAGACTTATGGGAAGTGATTCATTTTCAGATATACAGATACCTGTGTTGTAGCAAAAATCCGCCCCCCCCCCCCCATTAAAAACAGTTGCAAAGTCTGCAAGCGTCTTGAATTTGGATTTTCAATTCATTAATATTCTCCTTTCCAAACTCTAACTCAAGGTGCGTTAAATGCAAGTACTTTGTACCCACAGTCAATTTTCAGGGGTAAATGCGTTCACTTTGTTTAAAAAAAAAAAATCTGTAAATGTAAAGTACCCGCAGAGGTTGTACCTTTGGCAAGCTGTTTGAGTGTTGCCGTACTTCCTTAGGTCTATTACTGGCAATTGTTCACCGACAAAACTGCATGAATGTCAGGACACAGCAATAATGACATATATTTAAAAAAGTTATATTTTTATAATAAACTTGCACGTTTTTTTAAAGAATGTGCTAGACAAAAAAACAAATAGAAACACAACATAAAAATAAAAAAAAATAGTTTTCTGCCTTTGAAAATCATTGACCCATCAGCAGGTGATAGCTACCTATAAGTTCCACGGAGCAGTGCAAGTATCAGCTAAAGGATATTAGCATTGCTGCAAAATTGTTAACTGCTTTCTCCTTTCTGTTCTTACGACTCAGGCAGTTTCTTTTGCCTTCACCGTATGTCTGCTTGGAAAAGGCATCATGGAAAAGAACCAGGCACACCCATAAAAGGGGGCCGACCACAACCGGGCTGAAGGCCAGCGAAGACAGAAGTGTGGGGGAGGGTACAGGGAGGGCCTAGCTAGAGAGCAGAGGTAGTAGTGGGAGGGAAACAAGGGGTAGTAAGGGGAGGGGGCAGGAAAGAAGGGGAGGAGCAAGGGAGGAGGAGAGAGGAATTTGAACTGCACAGGAAGTCCTTTTGAATTTGGAAGCAGGAGAAGAGCAACGCATACTTCAAACAGCTTAGTATGTTTGTGCATGGGGTAGTGGAGCAACTAGTCCCCGCTAGGTCTCTGGTCCTCTATCTGGAGGACTTCCTGTTCAAAGACCGGGAATCACAACAGTGGACGGACATGTTACAGGTCTTTATCCACTTGGCACAGAAATTGGACATCCCATTAGCCATTGAAAAAACAGTAGGCCCACGGCGAATCCTTACGTTATAGGTATTGAATTGGAACTAGATGTTCCAGACTGCCGGCTGACAAAATTGATAAGCTTGCCAGAGCGGCGAATACGAGGTGGCACTGTAAAAAAGCAAGGCTGAAGCAGGTACAGGAACTCCTGGGTCCAGTATGCTTCGCAATAAGGGCGATTCCCAATAGCTTTAGCAACATCGGGAACAAACAAAGCGCATTTTCATCTCAGACGTACACAGGACATCAAGCGAGATTTAGCAGGTTCTTGCCCATGGGATTTCATTTTGGCACGATTCACCCACTCTCACGGAAGCCCTGCATTTTCTTTACAGATGCGGCAGATTTACTTCCAGGGAGCATGGTGCGCAGCAAGCTCGGGTTTCAGCAGGGACCACGTAGGATATCATGTTTCCTGGGGGGACCTGGCATATCTCACAAGTCAATTGTAATTCCCTCAGACAATATGGCAGTAGTTGTCCGCCATGCACTTCCCACAAGTTATGTGCGCAGACAGATAGTTCCGCAGTGATTACAGTTAAACATATACCAGGCAGGGAGAATGGTTATAGTGGATGCTCTTTCTCATTTTTAGAGTGAAGACCCGGAAATGGGACCCGATGCTGTGATAGTTAACAGACACCTCGCGGACAAGGTACACAACCGCACATATAGTCAACACTTAGAAGAGAAGGGTGGTACTGATATATTCCCGGCCGCTGGCATGTATGAAGGGAATTAGCAGAAACCAGGTCTCAATCATGTTCGCAGCCATCAGTTTTCTCGCCAAAGCGGTGGCTGTCCAAAATCCATCTAGGTCATTTGTTGTCACGAGACTGATGAGAGGATGGGGCAGGCCGGGAGTACCCTACCCAGGTAAAAGAAAACCCAGTACCGGCAGGGAAATGGGCTGTCTCTTTGCATCATTAGAGGAGATAAGTGACACTGAGTTTGAGGGCCGTCGAGTCAAATGCGCATTCTCATTAGCTTTGCATGGTGCTCTGCGAGTCAGTGAGTTGGTGGCTACGCACAAGCATGCCCACCATGGCATGTCCCTATTAATACGTGACGCGGCCATTACAGCCTCGGCAACTGACCTACTTATTCGCAAATCAAAATGGATCGGAACGGACATGCCCTGTCCTGAACCTTCAAGCCGACTTAAAACAAAGACCAAAGACCAGCCTGATGATTCATACATATGTACAGTACCCACTCATTTAGGATTAGGGAAGCTATGGCAGTGGCAGCGCTAGGAGTGTCCATAGAGGCCATCAAAAGACTGGGCCAATGGCGACCTAATGTATACAAGCGCTACATCAGACCCGTCTAGTGTATACAAGCGGTACATTGGACCCATTAAGGCATCCACAGCAAAGTGATAATGGTTGCTTGCACTGTGCTAACATGTCGCTTCCCATTATATTCTATTACAGGTATCCATATCCATAATGAGCTGCAGCGGATTTGGATATGCGGTCACTCATCACTCGTATGTACATTGGGCACAGGGAAAGGCGGTGGGTGCATAGAAGAGCAGCAGTGAGACCGAACAGTGAGAGCCTGGGTTGTCAGGGCGATAGAGGAGCCAGGGCAATAGAGTAGCCATAACAGGGTATAGGTAAGGGAGGGATGCTTCAGGCATTCATGTGTGCATTAAAAGCCATACGATCCCACATGACTTGCGAATAGATACAAGCCATAGCGTTAGGGCATGACCGCAGCCAGGAGGGGTGGGGGACCACGGCAAACGAGGTGTCGTTGCCGTGGCCTGTGGCGTTAGACTACAATGTTTATGCACAGCCAGCAATGGGTACACAGCAGCTTGACACATAACAAACAGTTACAAGTTTGGGGTAACTACTGCTGCAGAAAGAGTTGTGTGGAAAATATCAAGTTGATGCAAATGGTAGGCTTGCATGTGAGCAGCCTTGTTATAAGGAAACAACGTGTATACAGCTTGTCTCCTGGCTTCGGCGGCCGGGAGGCCTAGAACGTCATTTTGTAAATGTGGTAGGTGCCTCCTTCAACGGGAAACAACATGTATACAGCTTCGTCGGGTGCTTGGAAAACAGCACAGGGGGCCATAGGGGCTTGGTATGGCTTGGCCTGTGGCCCAGAATATGCAACTACGTGTAGAAGCTGTGTACCTGGGCAGAAATGCATGATGGCATAATGATTAGTAGAAGATGTATTGTAATTTGTTTAAGTTGTAACAATTTTGATGTTCCTGGCTGCGACCAAAATAAATCCAATTCTATCGAAGATACGGCTTGTAGTGTGGTATTGAAGGGGGCGGGGTTGATACGTCTGAGTGTGTGCCGAATGCCCGTGTTGTGAACAGTCTCTCACAGAACTTCTCCAACTCCCTGTGGACATTCCTTTTAATTAGTGTGTTGTGTTAACAGGATTAGAAATCCAAACACCACGGCTGATTCCAGGTTCTCCATGCTTTTATTGAGAGCTGAGAAGTTTTAAATACGTATTTGGAGCTTCGAGAATTTTTATTTCCTTTAAAAAAATGTTCATGCTTCATTTCCCTAAAGGATTCTGTTTAAACGGCTTGAACAAGAATGAAAGAGAACCTCTGAACAAGGTTGCAAATTGTTTTTCAACAGGAAAAGCTGCTCTTCCTCAGTATATTTTCTTATCACTGACAGAACCTGTTAAGTTGCGTTACAGGGTGATATATGGTGTTTACCTTTTGGTCATGTGAATTATTATTTTCTGTAACGAGAAACTAAATTTACATTATGCTGCAGTATCATGAGCGTGCATGACTTGCAGAACAAGGTGCATGGAGGTGGGTGTGGCATGCATTATATTCCTGGAATATCTAGGGATATATGAATCTGAAATATCTGGATCATTTAAAAATCTTCAACTTCCTGTGCATACATTCAGCTTCTGGGCAGGTCCTTCGTTACTTGCAAAGTTTCATAAATTACTCAAAGAATAAATTGTGATTCACTGAATCATGTAACAATAATCATCAAGATGAAAATGTAAAAGACTGTAGCAAATCACCACATTAATGAGAATCTAGAGAATGTACATAAATCAGTTTGTACATTTTTGGCCATAGTCACACTGCCCAAAAATTGTAGATCTTATTCACTTGGGAAGCTGCCATAAAACTTACGATGTCTGTGTGTGGCACATTTAAAATGACTTCTCAGGGCTATTTTTTGCTTCAAAAGATTGAAATCATATATTTGAGCTTTAATTCCTTTTATAATTAATGGCAGTGCTCTCAAATACTGACTTCTATGCAAATATCATATGAGTAGCTCAAAAGAGGGAAATAGCAAAGTCATTCATAACTTATACATATATTGTCAATATAATCTGAAGATTGCTTTTGAATACAGAATAGACAACTAAGTTTTTACTAAACCTGATGGTTACACATACCTAAGACTAAATAATTTATTCTTTTCTTTGAGTTACAAGCTCTTTATTTGGTGGACAATAAAGTTTTGATTGATCACAGTATATGTAACATTTCCATACCATGGGTTCTGACTTGTGTATACATCCAAAATAATAAATCCACTACAGTAACAAACTACTATCCATTAATGTAGAATTTCCTTCAGCATGTAAAGCCATCACAAAAGTGATTGTTCCCAGAATTTAGTATAAAAGATGTACATAAATTATATTATCTGAAGAATGTATGATTATTGTCTTAATGACAGATTTCCACTGAGAGTTTTCTGAAAAGTGTATTTTGGAAAAATATTGGGGACATTTTCAGTACTATGGTTGAAAATGCTATTCTAAAATTACAAAACGACTGTGTACATAAGTTAACACTGTTGTTATATGGCAGGATTTCTATGAATTACGTTCTTAAGTTTGGGCCTACAGGCTTCATTTTATAATCTTCTTGTCTTAAGGAAGTTGATTTTATAAACAATTTTCAGCCTAAATACATATGTTCTGACTGTAAAAGTGCATTCTAATTCTGCTATATCTTCAACTACAATTCAAGAGAGAAAAATGTTCCTGGGTAAAATTTAGAACACACCTCACAAAGTATTCCATTCATATCTTCTGGGTTAACACAATAAAAAAGACTCCATTTTATAATGACATTTCCAATGATTCTAGAGAGAATACTTCACAATTAAAATAAGTCTTTTGCTGGAGTGAAAATGTTACCTCTGCCTGTTTTTTTTCTGAGATTGGTGCTTGTTATGTTGTAGGCTCCTTCAGAGGAGTAAAATATTGGCCTGTCTCCTTCTGCTCTCAAAGAGACAAGTCACTGTGACACTTTTCTGAAAGAGTTCATAACATAGTAGTTAGAAGGAAGTTCCAGTGAAAGATGTACTCCCAATTACTGAAGAAAGGCACCCAGACTGTACAGGATATTGTAGTTCATTACTTCAAGGACTACACAACATTATGTAACAAAAATAACAGTGTTTATTAGATGCCATTAATAAAAACCAACCAAAAATCAGTCTAAGTTGTTTATAGCATATTACAAACAGTGGAGGCAGTGCGCTGTAATTTTACCGTAATTAATTACAAAGTTCTGACTTAATCTAAGCCTCTCTGTTCAATTGTATATTAAAATGAAATAATATCCAGTGAATTATGAACAGCCAATGTTTTCATTAAGTAGTCAAATATAGTTCTTCTACTAATTAACACAGTTTGTTGGAACTTCTCTGTATGCTGAAATGCACAACTTTACAGAGTCTGTCAAGACAAACTTTCAATAACTCTAAATACTCTTAAATTTGCTTCTTTATTATTACTTTATGGGGTAAAAGGCTTATGATTCTCTTAGCCTAACAGAGGCAAGCAATATTGGAATATCTGTAGAGTTGTTTATTCAGAAGGCTCCTCCTTGTTTTTACCAACTTAAGTCAAATAAAAAGTTCTGGTTAGAAAAAAGGACATTAAAACCACAGTGGTCATGAAAGGATGAGTGGTTAAACGTGTAACTAATCATTTTCTCTGAAATCTTTGCAGTATTTCCTACCATTAATGGCATGTGTAAAATATCAGCTTCTTTCTTTGAATCACAGAGTCCCAGGTCCCTGACCAGCCAAGCTCACTTCATGTTAAACCACTGATGACCAGTATTGTTATGAGCTGGACTCCACCGCTGAACCCAAGCATTGTTGTACGAGGTTACATCATTGGCTACGGTGTAGGAAGCCCATATGCTGAAACAGTACGGGTAGACAGCAAACAACGCTACTATTCCATTGAAAATTTGGGTAGGTGATTTTTTTGCTCTGGTTTATTCATTTGCCGTCTTTTTAATTGTGGATGCTACAATAGGTCTACAGGAGCATGATACACAATAACTAACCAAGGACTTCCCAAACATGTCCCGGTAACCGCAAGAATGCTGGAATTTCATGATACCCATCGTAAATATGCAAGAAATAAATGCACTCCTGCTGATTCTTCAATATATACAAATTTAGCCAATGTAATTCCTTGTAGATTTTCTGAAATTCTGACTGGTTTGAGATTTCAGGGGCAGGTTTGGGAAGCTCTGGAAAACAAGCTTCTAAAGATTAATGTTTGCAGGCTGCTGTATTCTGTATACTTTGGTTTTCAATAACATTGCACTACAGTGCATAAAGAAGATATTGTAATTCATCTTCTCCCTTTTGGCTTTCAGAAAATGAGATGATAATAATGCTGTATTACAGAGATATTGGAACACAAGTAGATTGTTATTATATTGATAAATAATTTGATCTTATCAGTTCCCTGGAAACTAACCATAAGTGTCTGAAAGCATAGTGTTACATGGTTGTCTAGATCACAAACAGGGCCATTTTCAAAAGCAAGGTACGCAGTTTAAAAGTTTTTTTTAATTTGTCCACCTTCAGCTCAACTAAAAATACTCACAGGATTCCACAGTATGTATACTTTTAGCTGGATGAAAGGGAGATATTCCAACAAATGTGTTGTTATTATGGGGGTAATGAAATAGTGCTATTCCTCACTCAAATTTTGCCCACATAAGGAAACAGGTGGAAGTCCATAGGCCAGCCATACCCATTGACAATTTTTAAGGGGAAAGTTTTTTCCTTTGAAATGTTTACAAAATTTGCAGGTACAAAGTAACTATTGACTTTATACTTGGATATTTTTTTATGTCTCTATAATGGATTATATAATTATTTCTCTTTAAGTCAGAAATTTGAACTTAAAATGTGTAAAGAGACATATGCCATCACGAGAACTGCTAAGGGAAACAGATTCTCACTGAATTAGTATTTTGGCATAGAAGGCAATGTTCTAATGTGGACTGATTACACAGCACAACAAAAAAAGTTTTTTCGTGTGCTACTGGGCAAAAACCATTTGTCCTATATTAAATTCAGTGTGCGTATTCCAAATCCAAAGTCAGAATTGTTGTAACACCTCAGGAAATTTTGTTATGCATAAGTTTGCCCAAATGAATTAAGCACTTGGAAAGCACTGAATAATTTTTTACAGAACGAGTTTTACTCCAACAATTACCTGATCTACATCAATGTTTTCGTAGTAAACAGTATATGAAAATGTAATGGAATAACAAAATTTCAAAAAAGTCTCATATTCCAGTTTAAAAGTCTTACTTCAGCAAGGCCCAGTACTGCTAAAAGTGCTTCAGGCATCTACTTTTGCATTTGTGACCGGCCATATTTTCCCGTTGGAAAAACCAGCAGTAGTCCCCCATCATGTTGGGATTCCAGCAGCCTTGATATCTGTTCTCCATTGTAGAAATGTCTTTATGGAACCTATCTCCATGTTCATCACTTACGTGTCCCAAATTGGGTGGGAAAAAGTTAAGATGGGAATGTAATAAAAATGCATTTTCAATGACATTCGGCAGCCAAGTTGTTCATATGCTTTAAGCATGTTGTCTACAAGTTCAGTATAGTTTTTAGCTCGTCTGTTCCCAAGGAAGTTCTGCACTACTAGCACAAATGCATCCCAAACATTAATATTATAAGTAAATAGGCTTTGCATGTATAACTTAAAATCTAGACGTGTCAGGCAAATTCGGATTTCATATTTGGAATTGGCGGGTTCAATTTAGTATAAATCACATGTTTTTCTCTCAGTAGCAAAATCATTGTTGCGTTGTTTTATAGACTAAAAGATAGCAAGAAGGAGTACCATTTGAGGACCATAGGTATTAACATGTGTTAGATAATATCGCATATTTTTTGCCAAATGACAAAAGCAAAATCCTCCATTATTTGTCCTTAGCACACATTTAACGATAATGATATGCTAAACATATAAATGCGTACAAAACAGCTCATTAGTTTGCAAAATGAAGAATACAGCTTGTGTTAGATCTCACAAGCTGTGTTATTCATGAAAACATCAGGAACACTGGGACTAGTGTTGGGAGAATTGAGCCCCTACCTCCACCCCCTATTCAAATCCCCAACATGGTCCAATCCAACCCCCACACCCCCCGAGCAAAATCCCAACCCAAGCCCTCATCATGTACCTTCTCACCTCTGACCCTGTGTCATTTATCAGGGATTTCCCAGTTCCTCCTGTCCCATGGGCATCTGGGTTCAAAATGGTGCCACAATCCTCCTAAAAGTAATGGCATTTCACATTAATAAAATAGGTAGCTGATCCGTATACTTTAGAAAGAAAAGTAGTTAGCCAGTCCTTTACATCCAAAAAAGTTTGAGAAACTTTGGATTAGGGAATATGCCAAAATACTGGACAACAGTTTTACAGTAAATTTATAAAATAAGTTTTTCAATCGATGTGCAGCTATGCTGCAAAATTTCTTGCCAGAGGATATAGTCAAGGTTAGCATTCTAGGTGGATGTTAAAAAGGCTGAGCTGAGTTTCGGGAAGCTAGGTGCCTTAAATATCATTAGTCAGGAAGATTTAAGGATTGGCACCTCTTACATCTGGAAGTGAGCAGCAGGGAGTTAATCATACCACCATCAATATATGCTGGATACTTCAGGAGGATTCAGATTGGTCACTGAACTCAGTGGTGTATCATAGAATTCTTATATTCTTACAAAAAAATAATTGTACTAATTTAATGTAAATATTCTAAATATATCCCAGGTTCAGTGTCAGAAAATAAATAATTTTACTTTCTTTTTAGAATTATAAAAATAAAATATGAAGTGTGCTAGTACTATATTTATTAGTACCAGTACCCTTTATTCATATGTCACTCTTAAAGAGCTGCACTTAATATTGTACAACGTATTCATTACTATGCATCTGTCTTCCATAGTACTGAGAGTGACTTATACTGTACTCTCCCAAGTTAAAACTATAATGAATTCAGGGCCAAGCAGAAAAGCGCAGAGAGAGAAGCTGGTTTCTGTTGAGTCTTTTAACTCATAATTGCTCACTGAGAAAAGTGTCAGAAAAGATCAATTCTAAAACTAGGCACCTGTGGTTAGGTGTCCTTTTTGTGTGTATATGCACCAAAATTAGCACCTATGCACTTTAGCATTCTAAATGCTAATGGTGCTCTTAAGTGCTATGGTATTTGAATGCAAGGGGGCATACACATGGGTGGAGCATGGGAGAACATGGGCAGAGCATCCACTTATGTGTAGTGTGCTCCATGGTACGATCTGTATTGCATTCAATTCTGGTTGCCATATCTCAAAAAAGATATAGTGGAATTAGAAAAGGTTCAAAAAAATACAGCAACCAAAAAGATAAAGGGGATGAAACTCCTCCCATATGAAGAAAGGCTAAAGAGCATAGGGCTCTTCACCTTAGAAAAGAGATGGCTGAGGGGGGATATGATTGAGGTCTTTAAAATTGTGAGTGGTATAGAACGGGTAAAAGTGAACCAATTTTTTACTCTTTCAAAAAGTTCAAAAACCAGAAGACACTCAATGAAATTACATGGAAATACTTCTAAAACAAATAGGAGGAAATCTTTTTTTTTTCTCACTTAAAGAATAGTTAAGCTGTGGAGCTCATTGCCAGAGGATGTGATAACAGTGGTTAGCATATTTGGGTTTAGAAAAGGTTTGGTCAAGTTCCTAGAAGAAAAGTCCATAGTCTGTTATTGAGATGGACATGGGGGAAGCCACTGGTTGCCCTGGGATTGGTAGCATGGAATGTTGCAGCTAATTGGGTTTCTGTCAGGTACTTGTGACCTGGATTGGCCACTGTTGGAAGCAGGATATTAGGCAGGATGAACCATTGGTCTGACCCAGTATGGCTATTCTTATGTTCTTATGTAATACTATAAGTTAAGCATAAAGCCTGTTGCACTGAGCATCCAATTATACTTGCCCTAGACCTGGTATAATTGGCCACATGCCAATACAGGTTTATGCTAGTATTCTTTAATGGAATCATGGTGCCCATATGCTGTTATAGAATAGGTGATTCCTGTGCAGCATTGGGGTACCTAAAAGGGGGGGGGGGGGGACTGTTATAGAATTGCCACCATAGGGATTATTTTCAGCCAATCCTGTCAATGCATAAAGTTAGGAGCAGCAAAACCACCAAGGTGAAAAAGAACAACGATATCCTATGGGTAATCTCAGGAGCAAAGGAGGAGGGGAACAGAACCAGGCTCTTCAAAGAACAGACCAAAGACATCCAATGTTTGAAGTTTAAGTTTATTGAGGGAAGACTCTACAAGATACCCTGTTTCGGCACAAGGAGTGCCTTCTTCAGGAGTCTTGGTACTTTATTGCCAAGAGTTAGTAGAAGGAACTTCTGGGGATAGAGTCTCTGGTGGATGATGTTCCAGTCTTGAAAAAGACCCTTGGTACATAGGCTTGCAGCCACATTTTCAACTGTGTACCAAGGATCTTTTTCAAGACCGGAACATCATCCACCAGAGACTATCCCCAGAAGTTCCTTCTACTAACTCTTGGTAATAAAGTACCAAGTGCCATGGACATCGATGTCTGTGCCTTGCTCGTCAGTGCCCTATTCCATCTAGAGCCATTAGTTTTGCCTGCAGTTCTAGCCAGTGACCTGGGGTCACTATAGAGTTGTGAAAGCCAAGCTGGTGATGTCATCAGTGCTGAGCCCTTCTTAAGCTGGCTTCTGTGTGCACTCAGTGCTCTGGTAATAATCCTTGATTGAGCTCAGGTCTGCCTGAGGCTCTACTGATTCCATTTGCTGTTTCCTGGTCAGGCCGTGGCCTGAAGCATTGCTGCAGCTTCCTCCTTCTTGCTATGTTCCAGTGAAGCCTTCTTCCAGGCCTTGAAGTCCTGAGAGAGCTCTGTTCCAGTGAAGCCTTCTTCCAGGCCGTGAAGTTCTGAGAGCACAGTTCCAGTGAAGCTTGTTTCCAATCCTTGGGTCCTGAGAGCTTCTTGCCCTTCAGCTGAGCCCCCAGTCATCCACAGTGAGTCCCTGGTCACTGGCTGCAGTGAGTAGGCCCTGTGCTGTGTTTTGGAATGTGTGTGCTGGGAGGAGAAGTATCCCTGGATGAGGTGCCTGTGCTTGGAGCACAGAGAGATCTGCGTGGGCTGTTCCTGGTTCCTGTTTGCTGCGCTGTGCCTGTGTGTCTTTTGCTTTGGGAGCATTCAGCTCAGGCTTTTTAGAGACTGTTATTGGTTTGCTTACCTTGGGAGCGTTCGGCTCAGGCGTTTCAGGTACTGTTTTCTTCTACAAGAGACTATTCTGAGTTCCTTTGCTTTGCTGCTGCTCATCTCCTACTTCTGAGAGAGCTTGCCGCAGAGGTCCCACAGCTTACATGAGAGTCCTGACAGAATGAACCTTTATCTGACTGCCAGCGATCTCACTGCTTTAAGTGCTACTGCTTTCTGTTGCCTGTCAGGGCGGGCCTTTTGCTTACACTCTTGTGCTCTTGTGTTTGCTTTTCTTGTACAGCTAGGCTGTCTTACTATTTGCCAATATTGTATGCTTAGGTTTTGTTTTGCTTTAGCTAGTGTTACGATATGCTGCTAGGCTGCTTATTGTCCTCTCTTCCCTTACATTATTGCTGAGCCATTTGTTTGCCTTTTGCCTTGTGTTCTTTTGCTGCCATTAAAGCTACCTTAGTTCACCTCCACTTGCAATCCAGTTCAGTTCTTTGGGATACTCTTGGGACTCCATCTACCCAGAGGTGGTTGAGTGATCCTCACTCAGCCGCCTCTGGGCCAAGGGCTCACAAACATCACACCAAGACTCCTGAAGAAGGCACTCCTTGTGCCGAAACAGGGTACCTTGCAGAGTCTTCCCTCAATAAATTTAAACTTTAAACATTGGACGTCTTTGGTCTGTTCTTTGAAGAGCCTTGTTCTGTTCCCACTCCTCCTTTGCTCAATGCATATAGTTAAGCACTTGTACTTAACTATTGATTTCTTTTACTAAGTTGCGGTAAGTGCTAACGAGCGCTTACCGCACCTTAAAATGGCATACCATGGGATGCACTCAGAAACCTGTGTGCACTATCTGCATGCTAAAAACATTTAACACATTTTTGTTAGAGAAGGCGTTTTTTTGGGGGGGGGGGTGGAGAGTAGGTGATCCTGCACTGATCAGTTAGCGCATGGTAGTGGAGATGCACTAGCTGGTTAGCACAAGATTACATTTAATTATGGAGGAAAAAGGTCTCAAAATGCCAGCTTGCCCATAGACATGAATAAATCATAAGGCATATCTCAGGCTAAAATCATCATTGACCTAAAATAACCTCCTTCAAATTATATTCAGGTAACTTTTCACAAAAAGAAAACTTCTTTTGACTTAGCTTTAAATGCTGGATGGTCTCATATCTTTACTCTTGTCTCCCGACGGGGACCCGTTTCGCTCCACCGCTTTCTCAAGGGAGAGATATAGACGTGCTACTGTGTCTCTCTCTGTACAGCATGGTTGGTCCTGATGTACAACGAGAGACACACTAGCACGTCTATATCCCTCCCTTGAGAAGGCGGTGGAGTGAAACGGGTCCCCGTCGGGAGACAAGAGTAAATACGTGAGACCATCCAGCATTTAAAGCTAAGTCAAAGGAAGTTTTATTTTTGTGAAAAGTTATCTGAATAAAATTTGAAGGAGGTTTTTTTAGGTCGATGATGATTTTAGCCTGAGATATGCCTTATGATTTATTCATGTATATGGGCAAGCTGGCATTTTGAGACCTTTTTCCTCCATAATTAAGTGAATCTCTCAACAAATGTGTCAATATATATAATTGCAGTCAGTCTATTGTGTAATATACGTGAAATATCTGCAATTAGGGTTGTTCGTTTTGCAGCACAAGATTACCACATGAGCTCTTACTGCCTACAAAATAGGTGTTGGTAAGTGTTCCCATGGTAATTCTTTTTAATAGCTGCGTGCTAAGCACATAAGTACATAAGTATTGCCATACTGGGAGAGGGCATAGGTCCATCAAGCCCAGCATCCTGTTTCCAGCAGTGGCCAATCCAGGTTACAAATAATTGCAACATTAGCTCATTGCTATTAATATAAATAATAGAAAATTGGCCATTTTCTGGCTATGGTAAAAATGGTCTTAGTCCTTGGGAAAAAACTGTGTAAGGGCACACTAAAGCTACTTGTTACTGTAGCTTAGTAAAAGTACCCCTATAAGCCCTACACAAAGGAATAAATTCTATATATGGTGCCGAAAAAAAGCACTATTTTTCACTTATTGAACTTTATCGCTTGTACCTCTATTGCATACCTAAGCGATGTACAATAAAGCAATATAAAAGTATTCAATTAATTGAACTCCCATATGCCAGATAGGAAAGAGACAACAGCCATTCAAGAGCACACAAACCAAACAAAAATGGGCATATCCAGGCTACTGGCCATTCAGTCAACTGAAGGAGTATTTATGAGGATAGTGCCAGAGTAATTAATGAGTTTTGAAACTAGTTTTAAATTTAGTGAACAATATTTCTCTTGGTAATTGTGAAAGAAGCTCAGTCCCTAATTTAGGTGCCAAAATGAAAACACTGATTGACAGGTGGATTCATGCTTTGCAAATTTTGCTAGCTTCAAGCGAATTATTGGGTTGGAATGTAGGGGATAATCTGTGAAGATAAATATGCGGGTTCACCAGAATAATACATTTTATGAGTGACAAAAAGTTTATTCTATAAGCTGTGCTTAAAGTTAGGCACGGTTTATAGAATAGCACTTACACCCAGGAATCGCTCATAACTTTAGGCATGACCATTTGAACCAACTGAAATGTGGTGCAAATGTACGCACTTAAATTAGGCATATATTCCCCTTAATCTATAACAATGCACATAAATGCTGGGAATGCCCCGGTTCCACTCATGACCCTCCAATTTTCACACCCCCTTTTTTTACTCTACATATAACATTTTGCTACTTGCCAGCCTATGCTCACACCCTTTTTGTATATAAATAGATACTGCCTCCTACGGATTTATGTGGTGGAAGCTTTGAACATGGGGGCCCTTACCCCCAGATTATATATATATATATGGCGCCTAGATTCCACGCAGAGATATACGCGTAACTTAATTGGTGCAACAATGTAATCAGTGTTTTTAAGAGCCCTAAATAAGCAATAATAAGCATTAGTTGACGACATAAGTACATAAGTACATAAGTAGTGCCATACTGGGAAAGACCAAAGGTCCATCTAGCCCAGCATCCTGTCACCGACAGTGGCCACTCCAGGTCAAGGGCACCTGGCACGCTCCCCAAACGTAAAAACATTCCAGACAAGTTATACCTAAAAATGCGGAATTTTTCCAAGTCCATTTAATAGCGGTCTATGGACTTGTCCTTTAGGAATCTATCTAACCCCTTTTTAAACTCCGTCAAGCTAACCGCCCGTACCACGTTCTCCGGCAATGAATTCCAGAGTCTAATTACACGTTGGGTGAAGAAAAATTTTCTCCGATTCGTTTTAAATTTACCACACTGTAGCTTCAACTCATGCCCTCTAGTCCTAGTATTTTTGGATAGCATGAACAGTCGCTTCACATCCACCCGATCCATTCCACTCATTATTTTATACACTTCTATCATATCTCCCCTCAGCCGTCTCTTCTCCAAGCTGAAAAGCCCTAGCCTTCTCAGCCTCTCTTCATAGGAAAGTCGTCCCATCCCCACTATCATTTTCGTCGCCCTTCGCTGTACCTTTTCCAATTCTACTATATCTTTTTGAGATACGGAGACCAGTACTGAACACAATACTCCAGGTGCGGTCGCACCATGGAGCGATACAACGGCATTATAACATCCGCACACCTGGACTCCATACCCTTCCTAATAACACCCAACATTCTATTCGCTTTCCTAGCCGCAGCAGCACACTGAGCAGAAGGTTTCAGCGTATCATCGACGACGACACCCAGATCCCTTTCTTGATCCGTAACTCCTAACGCGGAACCTTGCAAGACGTAGCTATAATTCGGGTTCCTCTTACCCACATGCATCACTTTGCACTTGTCAACATTGAACTTCATCTGCCACTTGCACGCCCATTCTCCCAGTCTCGCAAGGTCCTCCTGTAATCGTTCACATTCCTCCTGCGACTTGACGACCCTGAATAATTTTGTGTCATCGGCGAATTTAATTACCTCACTAGTTATTCCCATCTCTAGGTCATTTATAAATACATTAAAAAGCAACGGACCCAGCACAGACCCCTGCGGGACCCCACTAACTACCCTCCTCCACTGAGAATACTGGCCACGCAATCCTACTCTCTGCTTCCTATCTTTCAACCAGTTCTTAATCCATAATAATACCCTACCTCCGATTCCATGACTCTGCAATTTCTTCAGGAGTCTTTCGCACGGCACTTTGTCAAACGCCTTCTGAAAATCCAGATATACAATATCAACCGGCTCCCCATTGTCCACATGTTTGCTTACCCCCTCAAAAAAATGCATTAGATTGGTGAGGCAAGACTTCCCTTCACTAAATCCGTGCTGACTTTGTCTCATCAGTCCATGTTTTTGTATATGCTCTGCAATTTTATTCTTAATAATAGCCTCCACCATCTTGCCCGGCACCGACGTCAGACTCACCGGTCTATAATTTCCCGGATCTCCTCTGGAACCCTTCTTAAAAATCGGAGTAACATTGGCTACCCTCCAGTCTTCCGGTACTACACTCGATTTTAGGGACAGATTGCATATTTCTAACAGTAGCTCCGCAAGTTCATTTTTTAGTTCTATTAATACTCTGGGATGAATACCATCAGGTCCCGGTGATTTACTACTCTTCAGCTTGCTGAACTGACCCATTACATCCTCCAAGGTTACAGAGAATTTGTTTAGTTTCTCCGACTCCCCCGCTTCAAATATTCTTTCCGGCACCGGTGTCCCCCCCAAATCCTCCTCGGTGAAGACCGAAGCAAAGAATTCATTTAATTTCTCCGCTACGGCTTTGTCCTCCTTGATCGCCCCTTTAACACCATTTTCGTCCAGCGGCCCAACCGACTCTTTGGCCGGTTTCCTGCTTTTAATGTATCTAAAAAAATTTTTACTATGTATTTTTGCTTCCAACGCTAATTTCTTCTCAAAGTCCTTTTTTGCCCTCCTTATCTCCGCTTTGCATTTGGCTTGGCATTCCTTATGATCTATCCTGTTACTTTCAGTTGGTTCTCTTCTCCACTTTCTGAAGGATTGTTTTTTGGCTCTAATGATTTCCTTTATCTTACTGTTTAGCCACGCCGGCTGACGTTTAGTCTTTTTTCCCTTTTTTCTAATACGTGGAATATATTTGTCCTGAACCTCCAGGATGGTGTTTTTAAACAGCATCCACGCCTGATGCAAGTTTTTTACTCTGCGAGCTGCTCCTCTCAGTCTTTTTTTCACCATTTTTCTCATTTTGTCGTAATCACCTTTTCTATAGTTAAACACTAGCGTACTTGATTTCCTAGTTTCACTTCCTTCAATGCCAATATCAAAACCGATCATATTATGATCACTGTTATCAAGCGGCCCTCGTATCGTTACCCCCTGCACTAGATCATGAGCACCACTAAGGACTAAGTCTAGTATATTTCCTTCTCTTGTCGGCTCCTGAACTAGCTGTTCCATGAAGCTGTCCTTGATTTCACTAAGCATATTCCATAAAGAATGGTGCCTAAATTGCAAAGTGCGTAGTTCAAAATAAACACATGTAGCTTAAAAGGGGCGTCCTTATAGACATTCCAAAATTTCTACACGTAATTACAGAATACCGGTTAGTGTGCCTAAATCTTCGCACAGGGATTTACACTAGGTTTTAATTGGTGTACATTTACACACTGTTATCGACTAAGCACATTCTTCTCTGCACCTAAATCTTTTAGAATATGCTTAATTCCACATGGATTTTTTAGGTGCCAATATAGAATCTGGCCCTTAATGTATTGTATCCATAACTATACATATATTATTTATGACACGTATCATGTTCTTTGAATTTTGAATGATATTATTTAACTTTGATAAGAAAGCAACACCTTTGTTTCTGATCCCGTGAAATATTTTCAGTAAAAATTCATAAACACTAACCACTGGATTCTATATTAGCACTAATAATTGGATGCTAATTTTTGGATCATGATTTGTTTCATTCCTTAGTCCTATCTTCACTAGTTACAAAAATAGATTAATTTAATGTTGTCTTTGTAGGATTACCAAAGTTTTCCTTGAAAAGGCTTCAAACTTTACAGAACATCACTGCTTGTCTAATTTATCATGCGAGTAAATATGATTAAGTTTCACCACTTTTTCAGAGGCTTCATTGGCTGCCCATTTTCTTTTGAATTCAATATAAAATACTTCTGGCATTTAAAGCTTTCAGAATAGGTTCTCCACCTTATCTCTCTTCCCTTACTATTCCTTACTCTCCTAGCTTAATACCCCCATTAACTTTGAAAAGCTGGCCCCTATGACTGAATATTGGGGGCTAATCTATCTAGCAACGGTTAGTGTTAAAAAGAACCCTCTGACTGCTACCGGCTGAATATCGAGCAGTATATTTCAAGTTCAAGATGAGCATGTAGTACAAGATTTGGCATATCATTTACGTATAGTTTGAAGGTCCACCCATTCTGAACCTGCAATCATTGAAGAGCACAACTGAGAGGATCCACATTTATTATCTTGTGCTGTTACAACTGTACCTTCCATATGTCCTCTATATTTCAAATATTCATGAATTGTTTTATCCCTTTGTGAAGCATGAATGTAACTGTAGAATATGCCAATGTTTATAAATGGATTTACTGATTAGACCTGATTGAACTGAATATCGTAAAACACAAACACATCCTCTCCCCAATCATCTTCATAATGTAATAATAAATTCCACTGGGCATACCGAGCCCTTAAGAATGCATGCCTGACCATCTTTACTGGTTGTTCTCACTTCAGGAACCAGGCTGTCAAAATGTTTGCTTCTTTTTTAAGTTCTACATCTGTTGAACACAATCATCAAATCTGCATTTTAGTGCAGAAATACGAAGTGTATTCATGATCCTGGAATTGAAATATATATTGCGCTTTTTTTGTAACAAGACAAATGATAAAAATTCCTAAACAGCTGTACCTGCTTGGCTATTTGTTATTTTGAAGTGTTTTTCGTTTTTGTGATAAGAGGTGGTTTTTAATCTACTTTTTTCAAAGCATAAACATTTTTGTTCATATCTGACTTTAGCAAGCAGTAATCTTTGCACCACACATTTTTTTTTACTTTGATAACTTACATTAAATATATAAACATTTTGAGAACACTTTCTTCTTTTTTAAGTGGACACTTTTTGTTAATATGCTGGTCGTGTCTTGCAACTAGCCAATGCTATCATATAAAAACAGTGTGTATGCCTAACTGTTATGAACAATCTCTTTGATACCAATGTGACTGTTGATACTTGCTTTTGAGCATAGATGCCATGTTTTACTATATTTAAGCAGTTGGCATTGAATGTACATTAAGGAGGTAAGTCTATAAGGAACCATCTAGATTTAGGCGGCATTCCAGTCATTTATTCATATAAGTAGCCTTTTCTAGAATATGGACTAGGAAGAAAGTATGCAACATGATTTGATGGCATATACTTTGCTAGAGGGTGGAGTTTGGGAAGCTTGGGTGGACCCTGCAGGTCCATATGTAACTTATAGAATTCTATCAATGGGATCAGGAGTTTGGGAGTTCAACGATACAACATGGTCCATGAAGAAACCAGCTCAAAGTATGACTTTGAATGTCTTTTATAAACTTAAGATTGTGAGATGTATCAGACCTTTTGTTACAGTGGACAATTTTTGTAAGATTGTTCAATCAGTGGTCTGTCCTTTGTTGGACTACTGCAATGGCTTGTTTATAGGAATTGCAGGTAGTTCACTGAGGGATCTGCAAGTTGCTCAAAATTCTGTAACAAGCGTGATTAGAGGGGTGTCGCATTATGATCATGTGACCCCTATTTTGAAGTCTTTACACTGCCTTCCTATAAAGTTTTGAATTCAGTTTAAAAATGTATTGTTGGTTTTTAAAATATTGAATAGTTGAATTTCCCCCAACACTCAGTACCACTCTGAGATGTTACCAACCTTTACGCTCTCTAAGATCCTCTCAAAACCAGTTACTTGAAGTTCCATCTTTCTGGCATGTTCTCCTTGAAGAATACAGGTCTTCCATATTCTGTGTTAAAGGCTCTAAATTATGGAATGCTTTGCCCGTTGAACTTTGTTCTGTGCAGAATATTACCCAGTTTAAGAGAGATCTAAAGACCCATTTGTTTATTCAAGCTTATGGGTCACAAGATGAATGATACTGTTATGTTTTATAGAAGTACCTGATTTTGTATTATTGTTATGTTCAAATTGCATATGTTGTAGTAATATACGATTCTACATCATTGTTCCATGCCTTAAGTATTGCTTGTATTGGATTATTTTATTTTGTATGTAATTTTGTTCTTTGCTTAGATTGTCTCAGATATAGAAGGTTAGAAATAAAGTTATTATTATTACTGTTATTATTATTATTTATATCACAAGTATAGGGCTTAATGTATGTACTTACACTTAAGACACAATCAATTGCACCAGCCCAACTTAGATGTACTTTAACTGTAGATCTACAGAGAAACCATGTATTCCCCTTAATGCTGATACTATTCAAAACTCTACAGAAAAGTTTTTTACGTGTGCTCATATTCTTTCAAGAACATTTAAAGACTAGAATTAGTCTAATTATAGTCCAACTGATTTTGTAATCATTGTACATAGTTGTTTTTTTCTTAACCATGATCCACTTTGGGCTTGATTTTATAACAGGATGCCTATCAGATAAGTCCAAAAGTGCCTATATTATAAAGGACATGCCAAACTCTAAGAGCAGGAACTTTTATTCAACAAACAGATCTCATCTCTGCTAAATACTTCTTACTACTTTCTTTGCCAATTTTGCACTATTCAGCCCTTTTTTTGACAAGTCTCCCCATCAGACACTTCTCTATGCTCTTACGGTTTCCCATTTACACTACTTTATCCTCCATGCACTGTCTTCAAATGGTGCAGAACATGGTTCTTTGTACCCTCACCAGAGCTAAATGTTTTGGCCACATAGCACCACTCTTTATTCTTTCCTACTGGCTTCTGATCACCTACCATATAGAGTTCAAGATTCTTATCCTCACTTTTAAGGCTCTTCATTGTGGTACCTTTTCCTACCTTGCTTTCCTTTCTAGTCTGTATGTCCCATTGAGCTTCTTCACTCCAGCATCATTTTCGTATCCCATCCCTCAGAAATGCTATTCGAGAATCAACCAGAAACAGTACATTTATTAATTAATTAATTTATTTATTACATTTGTACCCCGCGCTTTCCCACACATTGCGGGCTCAATGCGGCTTACATAGTAAATAATTATAATTACAATCGCAAAGTCTTTAAAGAGAATATTATAAGCTGTATATATTATTTTACTGTATTGCTCCATCATTTTGGAATTCCCTCCCTTTCCAAGTTCATTTAGAATTATCTTATCGTTAATTTTGTATTGCCCTTTACATTTACAGTATTTAAGAAGGCATTTGGAGATGTTGAGGCTTCACAGATCCGTTGCCTCACTAAGGGGCCCTTTTACAAAGGCACAGTAAGCTCTACACGTGTCCAGGATGTGCCAAAACGAGATTACTACCAGGCTAGTGTAGCCCTCTGGTGGTAATTTTGGATTTGGCGTGCACCCATAATGCTGGGACAAATTATGTTTTTATGTCCTACCGTGTGCGGCATTTCTAGCATTAATCAGCAGTTCGTGCTTGCTCACTCACACTGTGCTACCTATTATTTCTGCTCCCCTCCAAAAATGATACTAACGCCGTCTGAATGGCAACTAACTGGGCAGCAACTTTATTCACAACTTTGAGCAATAACAAAATTTCAAAAACTGCTATATGTGCCACTCAAATTTGGAACGTTTTGAGCAAAACATTCAAAGTCAGATTTAGATGTCATATCGAAAAAGCCCCTCACTATCATATACAGAAAGATTTTTCTCTTCTGCATGATGCTTCAAATGCTGTTGTTATAAACATTCTCCTAATTCTAACTTTGTTGTACTGTTTCTAAATGAATTTATATACACAGAACAATAAAAGGTATCAAAATTATATCATTATAATTGTATATTATAAAAAATCATTGGCACATTAAAAGATATTCTTGCCGAGCTTTCTTTTTTTTTTTTTTACATATAATCAAAATAATTATTTGCTTCATTTCTGCATGAGGATCAATTTGCAAAATCTTTACAAAATTGACTTATTATGCTTTGATTGCATTGTTGCTCATTTGAATGTGCTCGTTATAGTTTAAATATAGATGGCTGTTCTTTAATCCCAATAATTATCTATAAAATAAGAGTATTTCTTTTTGTCTATGACAAGTAAATTCCAGTATAAAAGTTCACAGAAGCTACTGTACCACTACACGGTGCTTGGAACATAAGCTTTACAAGCCCTTTTATTAAGGTGCGGTAATGGATTTAGGGCCTGTTTACTAAGGTGCGTTAGCATTTTCAATGCACCTACAATTAGCACTTGCACTAACCATGTAGACGCCTATACAGGGGCATACACAGTTAACACATGTACATGGTAAATACACGTTAAAAACACTAACGCACCTATAACGCGACTTATTAAACAGGGCCCTTACTGCACGCTAATAAATTAGTATGTGCCATGCAGCCCATAAGTATACAGTTGTTAGAGTGTTCTAGATCCAGTAAAAGGACCCTTAATGTGAAGAAATGATGAAGAGTGATGCAGCTAGTAAAATGCCTTGGAGTAAAATCCAAAATGTAGAAAAAACAACGCTACATCAAATTTTTAATTAATCACTTGATAATCACTCTTAATAAAATAAGTACCAATCATACATCTTTCAGACCTCAGCAGCAACTTGTTGTACATAGAGACTTCACTCTATGACTTGCTGACATCGTCATCAGTCCCAAATAATCTTACATAAAATATTTTAATATCAAAATCAACTCTTAAGTACCAAGTCTCTTAAAATATTGTAAAAGCATAGGCACTTATCTTTCATAAGTACAAGCTGCTATAAGAACCCCAGCCAACATCAGCCATCTTTTGTCTCCACTGCATCAAGACTCGGTCCTTATTCACTATTGCAGAAAGCTTATACCTCAGCATCTTGCTTAGAAATGCTCTATCAATTTGTCATGGGCTTTTAAATTGGCATCCAAAGGAGTTGCATGTGATCAGGGATGAGAGGCTCTTGTGCACAAATCCATAAGCTGAAAAATCAATGTATTAAGGCAGTGGCCAAAGCCAGAGGAATGCTAGAATGTAAAGAGATAAGTATATCCAGCAGAAAAAAAAGGAGGTAATTATACCCCTGTACAGGCCATTGGTGAGGCCTCACCAGGCATATTGTATTTAGTTCTGGAGGTTTTATCTCTGTAGGATTAGGAAGAGCCTAGAGGCAGTCCAGAGAAATCAACCAAAATGGTGTAGGCTCTGAATCAGAAGAGACCACAAGACCCACATATTTATATCCCAAAAAAGTGGACAGGGGAGATATGATATAGAAAATTTTAAGATTTGAAAGACATCATTGCACAAGAAATAAACCTTTTCCAAAGGAAATGTACTATGGCACATGATATAAAGCTGAAAGGCAGTGGACTCAAGAACAACATCCAGAAACATTTTTTTTCAGGGAAAAAGTGGTGAATGCCTTGAATACCCTTCAAGAGAAGGTGGTGGGGACAAAAACAGTGAAGAAATTTAATAAAGAAGTGGGATATACACATAGGATTCCTAAACAGAATGATGATAGAAACAAAGCATTGAGCTCTTCAGCTCAAACCAGAAGTGAAATGACTTTGCACTTCTAAAAAGGAATGGGGTGGTAACTTGCATAAAGCAGTGGTTACACTTACAATGACCTTTCTGGGAAGACCTGAATGGGCTTTTTAGTTTTTAATCTCTTGTCATCTACTAGGTTACTATCAGGGTTATTTTCGAAAGAGAAGGACGCCCATCTTCTGACACAAATTGGGAGATGGGCGTCCTTCTCTCAGGGTCACCCAAATTGGCATAATTGAAAGCCGATTTTGGGCACCCTCGACTGCAGTCCGTCGCGGGGACGACCAAAGTTCATGTGGGTGTGTCAGAGATGTAGCTAAGGCGGGACTGGGGTGTGCTTAAGAGATGGGCATCCTCGGCCAATAATGGAAAAAAGAAGGGCGTCCCTGACAAGCATTTGGTCGACTTTACTTGGTCCATTTTTTTTTCACAACCAAGCCTTAAAAACGTGCCCAAACTGATCAGATGACCACCAGATGAAATCGGGGATGACCTCCCCTGACTCCCCCAGTGGTCACCAACCCCCTCCCACCCTAAAAAAAATATATATTTTTTTTTGCCAGCCTCAAATGTCATACCTAGCTTCATGACAGCAGTATGCAGGTCCCTGGAGCAGTTTTAGGGGGTGCAGTGCACTTCAGGCAGGCGGACCCAGGCCCATACCCCCTACCTGTTATGTTTGTGGAGGAAACAGCGAGTCCTCCAAAACCCACCACAAACCCACTGTACCCACATGTAGGTGCCCCCCTTCACTCCTTAGGGCTATGGTAGTGTTGTACAGTTGTGGAGAGTGGGTTTTGGGGGGCTCAGCACCCAAGGTAAGGGAGCTATGCACCTGAGAGCAATTTCTGAAGTCCACTGCAGTGCCCCCTAGGTTGCCCGGTTGGTGTCCTGGCATGTCAAGGGGACCAGTGCATTATGAATACTGGCTCCTCCCACGACCAAATGGCTTGGATTTGGTCATTTCTGAGATGGGTGTCCTCGGTTTCCATTATCGCTGAAAACCGGGGACGACCATCTCTAAGGTCGACCTAAATGTTGAGATTTGGGCTTCCCCGACCGTATTATCGAAACGAAAGATGGGACACCCATCTTGTTTCGATAATACGGGTTTCCCTGCCCCTTCGCATCAACATCCTGCGAGGACGCCCTCAGGAAAACGTGGGCGCTCCGTTCGATTTTGCCCCTCTTGATGGTCAATCTTTGGTTTTCCATGCCATCATAATTTAGAACTTTCTTCTACAGGATATTCGTTCTTCTTCCTCTTATTTGTTTTGGAGAACACTGAAAATTTATCCTTTTCTAAAGTATGTGTTGTGAATTTAGGAGATTGATTTGCATAGTTATACATAAGTTACACTTTTTCTTTTAGTACCTATATGATAGGGAGGGGCACGGGTGGGTCAGGGCATTCTGTAAAATTGTGTGCAGTGTTATAGAATACCGCGGATTGGTGTCCATCTTGTGCACCAGGATTTATGCCTGGTTTCAGTTGTTGTAAGTCCTCGTGCCCAAAGTTGGGTGCAAAATTTGATGACCAATTCTATTCAACTGTCACATACCCTGCGTTCTACTAATCAGCACTGTCTTGTTGTTCCTTCTCCTTGGGATATTCCACTTGTTTCAGTATCATTGCCCCAGCACTACGGAAGTTACTTCCTCTATATCTCCATTCTGAATTTTCCTTTCTGAAATTTAAGACCTTGTGAAAAACCTATTTCTCTCTACGTGCTTTCCCATCCCCCCTCACATAGTCATAACCCTTCTGGCCTTGCAGCAGCTACTCTCCTTAGGCCTCACCTATGTTGTGCTCTTCTTTGCACTCCCTCCCTCTTGTCTCCTCTATTCAGGTAATTGATTAAAGATAAACAATGGTTCTCCAGATGTATATATAAGCATCATAAAATGAAAAAGCCTCAAGAAGCTCCTAGCTAATAGCTGGCAGAACAGGACTTCTCATTGGCAGGGAAAAACCTCTCAAACAATGGAATCTTTTATTCTAAATTCTAATAATGAAACATAGAATTGAAAATTCAAATACAAAAGTACTTAGCTGCATCATCTCTTTCTTTCTCCCAGCCAGACAAATAACAGGACCGTGACCTGGCTGGGAGAAAGAGACGATGCAGCTAAGTACTTTTGTATTTGAATTTTCAATTCTCTGTTTCATTACCAGAATTTAGAATAAAAGATTCTATTGTTTGGGAGGGTTTTTTTTTCTGCCAATGATGAAGTCCTGCTCTGCCAGCTATTAGCTGGAAGCTTCTTGAGGCTTTTTCCTCCTTTATTTTTGATGCTTACATATATATATGGAGAACCATTGTTTATAATGATTTGTTGCTAATATATTTGGGTTCCCTTCCCGGCTACTTATTTTATAATTTATTAAAGAACTGATGTATCTTAGTTTTTCTTTTTGTTTCTTTCCTTTTCCCCTTTAATTCATTTGCTTTTGCTTTTGTAAACTGCTTAGATTAATCTACTGTTTGCAGTATATTAAATAAAGATGAAATGTGAAATGTATTCTATAAAGATTGCTCTTCCTGGAGCACCCTTTATAGAATAGCGCTGAGGGTCGCTTTATCCACCTATGGGGCCCTGGGCAAACTTTTATAGATCCCCCCCCCCCCCCCCCCCACACACACACACACCCAGGACCATTAGCACATCTTCCTTATCCTTCTGCCAGCCAAGCTGCTTCCTGCTGAAACAAAAGCAGCATAAAGGCACAGAGCCGCAGTCTAGATCAGGCTGAGGATGGCTCTGCTGGTTCTGCACCTTAAATATACGAAGTTCATGTCAGAAGAGACAAGATGGCAGAGCTATCTGCTGTGCAGCCTAGAGAACAAATCCACACCAATACTGATTATTTATTTATTTATTTTGCAGGAAACAGTGGGGCTGGGGAGGAGGGAAGGAAGGTGCTGGAGCAGAAGGGAGGGGAGGAAAAATGCTGGACCAGAGTGCCGAGATGCCAAGGGTGGTCCATCCCGAACAGTGAGAATAAAGGCAAATGAGTGAGATTTTCCTCCTGGTGCATTTGAGGTATATATTTGGCACAGTAGTGAAGGGACTGAGGAAAGGCTGCTGGCTATTTTTATTGACAAGTAAAGCTTCACGTGAACCTAAAAATGAATTTCTATATCATGGCATGTTTCATATTTAAACAATTATTTCAAGCACTTACTAACTCTAAACTGCATACACATGTATGAAAACAATTCAGCTGTATTAAAAAAAAAATCCTCAAGAGGCAGTGTCTTATAATTTAAATCTAATCAGACAAATGTCTGCTATAAGACAACCACCTCAACACACATCAGATCTTGCAGCACGTTCTAAAACCCCTTCTGATATTATAACTACAATTATATTAATTTTTTTTTTGCTGTAATCTTGGTAAGGCCAACATGCAATCCCTCCATTGCAAAAACACACTCAGAACCTTACCATTTCATAACAGCACTAACTCCCAGGACTCAAAGAGGAACACACTTACCCATGAAAACACAACACTGTAAACATTACACCTGGACCAAGAGCTCCAATAGACCACCTAGTGAAAAATAAATAAATAAAGAAAGAAAGAATGGGACTGCTACAGATCTCTATACAGAAATTACATGGTAGCATAATACTGCACCTTGGTCAAAAGCACAAAATATAGACAGACCCTCAACAAATATGAAACACGGCGCCATACATCAGTAATAGAGATATGACGGCAAAAATACTGAATTGGAACCTGTTATGATTCTTCTGAGGTAGGCAAGGGAATGACTGGGACTCGCTTCTGATTGGCCTGTCAGGGATTGAGCTGATGTCTGAAGCAGCAGATGTCAGAAGTCAGCTCTATTTAAACTTACCTCTCCCTACAGCCTACGCTCTAGCGTAGTGGTTCCCTCACTCAGTCTGTGCCTGGGGCACAGTGTGTATTCTTTTGGAGTTTGCTTACTCTTCTCGTTGCTTGTAGTTTCTGTGTGTGCTGGTTGCAGAGCCGCAGAAAGGGGGGGCAGGGGGGGGCAAAATTCCCCAGGCCCGGGCCTCCAAGGGGGGTCCAGTGCTGCAGTCCCCTCTTCCCACCCCCCCTACGTCCACCACCGGGCCAGGACCCCCTGAATTCAAATCATAGCACCTCACCTCGACCTCGCTTCGTGTGAAAGAAGCACAGCAGCAGCAGTCTGCAGATCGCCTCCCTTCGGGCCTTCCTTCCCTGTGTCCTGCCCTCGTCTGACGTAACGTGTGAGGGCGGGACACAGGGAGGGAAGGCCCGAAGGGAGGCGATCTGCAGACTGCCGCTGCTGCATTTCTTTTACACAGAGCGAGGTCGAGGTGAGGCGCTATGATTTGAATTCATGGAGGCCCGGCCTGGTGGTGGGCGGAAGGGGGCGGCAACAACAATGACCTTGGGGGGGGGGGGGGCAGCAGCAGCGGTGGCAGTGGCGGGGCCCCAGTCTCTTGGCGGCCCTGGCTGGTTGTTACCAGCGTATGCTTGATTTCTTCACTGCACTGCACCTGGGTCTGTCCTCTGCCTTGCTCTGGTGTTGTTTTGTATGTGGTAAGCTCGTTCCTACTTTGTTTGTTTAGTTCCCCTTTCCTCAATATTTATCCTTTATGTGCAGAGCTTGGTATATACCTTCTGTAAATCCTGCCTCTGTTAGGCAGCCTGTCCATTGTAAGCTCGTTCCTGTTTGTTTGTTTAAGTGTCCCTTTACTCAGTGTTAACCCTTTATGTGCAGAGCTTCGTATTTGCCTTCTGTAAGTCCTGCCTCTGTTAGGCAGCCTTTCTGTGGTGTCTGCCTTATCCCTTTCGGTACTCTTGTGTGCCTGCTTCTTTCCTCTCTTTATTTGAAAACAGCCTTTTCCTTGTTTAGCCATTCCTGTGGAGCTTCATTCTTGTAGAGTCTGTGTCTATAGTGTCCCATTCTGTCTCCGGCTTTCCCTTTTCCCTGTGGGCTTTGCCCTCAACTACCTGAGTTTCTGTGTAGCCTTTGTTTGCATTCTCTTCCTCTGGTCATAGTCTGGTCATAGTCTGCCAGCTCACGTCTGTCACCCTTCCCTTGTGTCACTAGTTAGTGCTGTGTGGATTGCATGAGCTCAAGTCCCTTCGGGGACCCCTCGTTGTTCTTTTCCCTTCCCTAGTGTATGATTTGGCTCCAGTTCAGCTGTGAGGCCCATAAGCTTGGGTTCCAGATCGACCTTGCCGCCCACCTGAGTGGTCTATCTCCCTTTTCTGGTGGTGCTTGTTGATTGTCCTGAGTGTGTGGGGCTTTGTGGCCCGTGATATTGCTTAGCGCCTGTTTGGTCTTGCCTAGGCCTTGGCCAAGGTCCTTCCTAAGCCTCGGCCTAGGCACAAGGGCTCACGATCAGATTAACAGAACCACAAGAAATCAGACTCTACATATACAGCAAACAAGAGAACTAGAAACTGAATTGCAAGTGGTGGCACCCATTCTTGGCTCAGGCCTACCCTGTCTGGCCCCCAAAACAGTCCAGCAGCGACCGCTTTGCTTCCCTCTATCTTTCTCCTATTCCCCTGCATCTGGCCATTGCCCCCCTCCCCCCCGCTCATGGTCCAGCAACACTCCCCTCCCCACTCTTCCTCAGCACCTTCACTGACAGCAGCAGCGATGAACGGCCGCTGCCTGCGCTGGCCCTGCAGGCTTCTTGATGGCATCACTTCCTGTTTCTTTTCTGGTGGGATGTAGCAGAGGGAAGCCGGCGGGACCAGCACAGACAGTAGATGTGCATCACTGCTGCTGCTACCTCAAAAGTGCTGATGTAAAGCAAGAGGAGGGGTTCAGAGATGTGGGAGTTTCTGGGCTGCCAGTGGGGGTGCAAATGCCAAGTGTGAGGGGGAAGAGAAGAGGGAGAGAGATGCAGAACAAAGAAGAGGGGAAGTTTTAGAAGGCCAACCCAAAATAATAGGTCTGGGTATTCTCCTGATTGCAAGATATCAGAGAGATAGATGCATTTACAAAAACTGTCATATTATAATTAATATGAAATTCAAAATAAAACGTTTTTATACCTTTGTTTGAACAGTTTATTTTTTCCATTCAGGTCCCACAAAACATCCAAATTCTGCCCCAGGGACCTGCATACTGCTGTCATGGAGCTGGGTATGACATTTGAGGCTGGCATAAAGGCTGGCAAAAAAAAAAAAAAGTTTTTTTTTTAGGGTGGGAGGGGGTTTGTGACCACTGGGGGAGTAAGGAGAGGTCATCCCCAATTCCCTCCAGTGGTCATCTGGTCAGTTCGGGCAACTTTTTGAGGCTTGGTTGCAAGAAAAAATGGACCAAGTAAAGTCAGCCAAGTGCTCATCTGGGACACCCTTATTTTTTCCATTATCGGCCAAGGACGCCCATCTCTTTATCACGCCCCAGTCCCACCTTCACTATGGTGCCGACACGTCCCCGTGAACTTTGGTCGTCCCCACGACAGAAAGCAGTTGAGGAAGTCCAAAATCGGCTTTCGATTATGCCGATTTGGGTGACCTTAGGAGAAGGACACCCATCTCCCAATTTGTGTCGGAAGATGGGCGCCCTTCTCTTTCGAAAATAAGCCTGTTAGGGGTCCTTTTACAAAGGCACACTGAAAAATGGCTTGCGGTAGTGTAGGTACGGGTTTTGGGCACGCGCCAATCCATTTTTTAGCGTGCCTTTAAAAAAGGCCTCTTTTTTTGCCGAAAATGGACATACGGCAAAATCAAAATGGCTGTGCATCCATTTTGAGTCTGAAACCTTACCGCCAGCCATTGACCAAGCGGTAAAGAATCTGGGTGGTAATGACCTATGTGTGTCAATTGCCACCAGAAAGTAAAAAATATTTTTCAGATGAACGTAGCGGACGGGCACCAAATTTGAAATTACCACAAGGGCTATGTGGTAACCGGGTGGTAACTCCAATTTGGCGTACGTTGGTGCCTATGCAGCTTAGTAAAAGGGCCCCTTAGAGATACGTGCTGAAATCTAGACGTATTCTGTAACAACATGTGTAAGTTAATTGGCTTAACCAATCAACCAGTAAAATGCAAAGGTGTAAAATTTCTGCATGAAAGAGTTAACTATCTTCCAGAACACTTTTTTTTTTACAGCATGAGAAATGCCAGATGTCAGATACCTGTGAATAATTAACCAGGCTCAGGATTTTTGCAGAATACAGGCTAGTACCATAATTATGAAAAGTGACTATGACTAAAGGCCCCTATGCCCTACCTTTGCAATAAATTACACTGAGTTCAATATTGTAAGGTTTTGCCTGGCTAACTCTGGAGCTGATATATTAACCTGAAGGATTTCCCATGGGTTAGCTACTTGTGAGAATAAGCTGTGCAGTAAACTATCATTTAAAAATCTGCTACTATACAGGCCAACAAGAGATAATTACACCTGTGGCATAATTATATTTTCTGTGCCATATTTCACAAAATTAATTAATAATTCATTACTTTGCATGTTTGTGCATTGTAACAGCTCATTATTATAAATTTAAACTTTGCATGTAGTAAACTGTAAACAAAAGCTTATTATAGAGATCAGATGAATTTTTAGAAGTGTTTTGCAAAAGGGCATAATAGGGGTAATTCTATAAGAGTCACTAATATACACCAAAAACACATGTAAATGATTAGAATGCTGACACATATGTGCCAAAAGTTAGACTATGCATTACTATATGAAAATATGCCTAAATATAATAGCATGTAGTTAAAAAGTGGGTGTATGCATATAACGTAGAAGATGACGGCAGACAAAGACCCACATTTATTTATTTATTTGTGACCTTTATATCCCACATTATCCCAAACAAGTTTGTGTTCGATGTGGCTTACAGTAAACAGTATAGGTAATAAAGAATAATGCACCTGGTCATTTAGGGCACTTTTTGGGGACTTGTTCGTGAAAAAAAGGGTCCAAAAAAAGTGACCAAAATTCGCGCTAAAAACGCCTTTCTTTTTTCAATTATCAGCCGAGGACGCCCATCTCTCCTCGGCCGCTAAACATGCCCCAGTCCCGCCTTCACCACGCCTCCGACATGCCCTCGTCAACTTTGGCCATTTCCACGACAGATTGCAGTTGAAGATGCCCAAAATCGGCTTTCGATTACACCGATTTGAGCGCCCACGGGAGAAAGACGCCCATCTCCCGATTTGGGTTGAAATATGGGCGTCTTTCTCTTTCAAAAATAAGGCGGAATATGTACTAGAACATTATAATTGGTAGCGTGCCAAAATTGAGTTATAGCCTGGCTACCACGTGGCTCTTGTGGTAATTTCATTTTTGGCGTGCATCCAAAATTATTTTTGGATGCGTGTATCGGACCAACCGGTTACCGCATTAGTCTTTACCGCTAGGTAAATGGCTAGCAGTAAGATCTCAGACCCAAAATGGATGTGCGGTAATTTTGATTTTTGCCACACGTCCATTTTTGACAAAAATTTAAAAAAGGCCTTTTCTACAGGCGCCCTGAAAAATGGATTGAGGCTTGCCCAAAACCGCGCCTACACTACCGCAAGCCATATTTCAGCACACCTTAGTAAAAGGACCCCATACTATGCAGACTAGATGGACCATATTGATCTTTATCTGTAATTGTGTGACCAGCAGAAGAAAGGGGGTGTTGATGCCTCTGTATAAGTCGTTGGTGAGGCCCCATCTAGAGTATTGTGTTCAGTTTTGGAGGCCGTATCTTGCTAAGGATGTAAAAAGAATCGAAGCGGTGCAAAAAAAGCTACGAGAATGGTATGTGATTTGCGTAACAAGACGTATGAGGAGAGACTTGCTGACCTGAACATGTATACCCTGGAGGAAAGGAGAAACAGGGGTGATATGATACAGACGTTCAAATATTTGAAAGGTATTAATCCGCAAACGAACCTTTTCCGGAGATATGAAGGCAGTAGAACGAGAGGACATGAAATGAGATTGAAGGGGGGCAGACTCAAGAAAAATGTCAGGAAGTATTTCTTCACGGAGAGAGTGGTGGATGCTTGGAATGCCCTCCCGCGGGAGGTGGTGGAGAGGAAAACGGTAACGGAATTCAAACATGCGTGGGATAAACATAAAGGAATCCTGTTCAGAAGGAAAGGATCCTCAGGAGCTTAACCGAGATTGGATAGCAGAGCCGGTAGTGGGAGGCGGGGCTGGAGGTTGGGAGGCGGGGATAGTGCGGGGCAGATGTATACGGTCTGTGCCAGAGCCAGTGGTGGGAGGCGGGACTGGAGGTTGGGAGGCAGGGATAGCGCTGGGCAGATTTATACGGTCTGTGCCAGAGCCGATGGTGGGAGGCGGGGATAGTGCTGGGCAGACTTATACGGTCTATGCCAGAGCCGGTGGTTGGGAGGCGGGGCTAGTGCTGGGCAGACTTATACGGTCTGTGCCCTGAAGAGCACAGGTACAAATCAAAGTAGGGTATACACAAAAGTAGCACACATGAGTTGTCTTGTTGGGCAGACTGGATGGACCGTGCAGGTCTTTTTCTGCCGTCATCTACTATGTTACTATACGGTGCATATGTTACTATGGAATAGATGTCAAAAATAGGGACCAGTTTCTCTTTCTCAGTGGATGTAGTTGCAAATGGATTATATACTTTCAAAAGTTTAAATTCATAAAACAAGACTATTGAAGCCAAATACAGTATATAAAATTATTAATACATATCTATTTATCTTATAATCCTTTTCAGCAAAGTTTACAAGTAAAAGCCCATATAGTATAGTATAAAATACATATTCACCATTAAAACATTTTTAATTCTTGGCTTCTATGTGAATTTAGTTTTTAAAATATCATGAACTTGATTATACTGGGAATACTATATATTTCACAGGGTCAGCATAAATATGTATCCTCTCCAATGTACTTCTCATGAAATGAAATGGGAATTCTGTCACCCTTCCCATTTAGTTTTCACAGTCTCTGCTAGTTCAGCAGCAAAGAGGTCTATTATTTTCATGTACAGTTTGATCAGAATTCTCAGACTTTGTCGTGGTAAGCTTCTGGAATGTAATGACAATATGTTGCTGTCTTTTTTGTTGCTGATCCTTGTCCCTTTTCCTTAAACCTCTTAAGCACTTGCTGCTCTCCATGACACCTCAGAGCCTCAGAAGTGCTTGTGCTTCTCTCGAGGCTTATTGAAGTACTAAGTTCTCAGTACAATTATTATGATCTGCAGTACTATATCAGTTTGAATGAGTCTGGTCAGATTATTTGTCCTGTCTTCCCATATTCTGTGTAATGACTCTCTATTTTTACATAAACTGTCTCTCACATACATACTCACACACTTTCTCTACAGACATGTATTTATTGTGTGTGATGTGTTTATTTGTGTGTATAAGGTACTAGCTGAAATGATAATTAGAAATCTGTGCATGCAAACTTCTCACACACACATTTCAAAGTCATGTTTTGTTTTGCATAGTTTTTTTCCCCTGACCACATATGCAACCCAAAAATGTTGCTGAAAATTAGGCACAAATAAAAATCAGAACTCAATGTTATTCTATAAAGGGCACTCTGGGATAAGTGTTAAGCGCCATATTCTGCATTCAACTGTGGGCATGAGGACTTATGCCAGCTGAAACCTGGTGCAGATGTCACGTCTGTGGCCAAGACCACCCTCAGACGTACCTTGTTCCTGGGGGTCAGCTTCCTAGCTGGCTTCTGTTTCTTCTGTCTGTCCTTTCTGAGGTAGCTCTGGCTCTCTGTGCTGGCTGCATCCAGCAGCATGACACTAATTGCCTCACTATACTGCACCTGTGGGTGTTGCCTGGGTTAGCTCTCTCTCTCTCTCTCTCTCTGTGCTGGCTGCTTCCAACATGACTCTAATTGCTTCACTACACTACACCTGGGTGTGGGAAGCCTCTCTGTGTTTCACTGTGCTTTCTGCCTGCTCTGTGGTTTGTGCCTGAACAGCCTCCGTAGTTAGGCTTCCCGGGGAAGAAGCCTGACAGAATGCCAAGGTCCTCGAGAACACGACAGCAGATCTTGGGAGCTGGGATAGCATAGGAAGCAGATCTTTTTTTGGAGAATTGTTTTGAAATTCAAACATGCGTGGGATAAACACAAAGGAATCCTGTTTAGAAGGAATAGATCTACGGAATCTTAGCGGAGATTTGGTGGCAATGCCGGTAATTGGATAGTAAAACCAGTGCTGGGTGGACTCCTATGGTCTGTGCCATGATCGTGGCTGAATAGATGTGGATGGGCTGGAGTGTACATGTTAAGGGGCTTCGACGTTAGCTTCAAAACGTTTAGTACAGGAACAGTGCTAGGCAGACTTTTACTGCCTGTGCCCTGAGAAAGGCAGGGACAAATCAAACTTGGGTATACATATAAAGTATTGCATACCATGTGGAATGGGTTTGTCTTGTTGGGCAGACTGGATGGACCATTCAGGTCTTTATCTGCTGTCATTTACTATGTTATCTGCTTGATATCGCAGTCTTGGAGGCCCTTGGTGCTTTTTTGTTGTTGTTCTACATTTTGTGCTTTGACTTCCATCTCTTGTGCTCTCTCAAATCCTGGTGCACAAGTTGGGTGCGGACTCTCCCTATTCTGTAACACTGCATGCATCTTTGGTGAATGCCCCTAACTTGCCAATGCTTCTCTCATGGCCATGCCCCCTTTTGAATTGTGAACAATCTAATTTAGGCACACGTTTCTACAGAATAGCACACGGCCAGATTGACATCCACATCATAATTTATGCCAATTCATTGCTTGTTAACTCCAATAATTAAATCATTGGAGCCCATTAACTAATTATTTTGGGTGCTTATCTGGGATCCATTGCATTTAAAGAATCAGGGGTCATCAGCTAGATACAACTATTTTATAAAGATGTGCATTTGTTTTTAGATATATGGTAAAAAAAAAAACATAATAGATAAAGACATTTCCAATTCACATTTCTTTTAATGAACAAACTGATGTTTCCAATGTTGCTGTTCCTTTACTCTCCCCCAGTGATTCTTAGCACTGTCGGTGTTGCTCTACTCCTCTCTTGGCGATGAGGGGGCCTACATGCCAGTATTGGTTCTGTTCTGCCCTTCTCCTTTAGCCTTGGGATCTTTCTACCAATGTTGCAGCAGTTTTTGGTCATCTTTTGGTGTTCTGGGTTCTTACAGTTTATGTTGGTATTACTTTAGCCCTTTCCTATTGCTTTAGGGCCCTTCTGCCCATGTTGGTGCCATGTTATCTCTCCTGGTGCCTTGGGGTTTTCCTGCCTGTCTCCCTATGCAATTGCATCTTTATTCTACAGTGCTCATTCTACAGTACTCTTTGTGCTGATTTGACCCAATGATCATGGTTTAGAGTCTTCATGTCACTGCTAGTGCCTTTTGCTCTTCTTCTGGTTCTGTGGTGGTCTTTTATGTCAACTCTTGAAGTCTTGGGGTGCTGTCGGCTCTAAGGACAAAGTCTGTTAGCAAGTTTTAAGAAGTTTGATTATGGATGTAAAATCTCATTCTTGGAGTGCAAATAACTTGCCCTTTGACTTTAATGTACCAGAATAACCTAAATAATTCAAAGACTGAAGACAAACTGAGAATGTGATTGACTCAAAGATGAACTGAATACAATTTTTTTTTGTCATCAACATCCTGCCTGCTTTAAAACATCAACATCCTACCTGCTCTCAGTATTCTAATCCAGGGGTCTGACCATGAAAACATACCAAGTTGGGCAGCTTTCTCCCCCTCCCCCTCCGGGTCCTGTCTCTTCTGCCCGTTCTCGCCCATACGCGTGGTCGTTGTTTTTAAAGTCCTGAGGCGTTCTCCCTCCGACACCGGCAATTCACACAGCCTGCCTTCTGCCAGCGTCGGAGCCTCTCCTCAGATGCATCCCGCCTCCTCAATGTAACTTCCTGTCTTGCGCAGAGGTGGGACGCATCTGAGGGAGAGGCCCCGCCCCGACACTGGCAGAAGGCAGGCTGTGTGAATCACCGGCATGTTGGACTCGGAGGGAGAACGCCTCGGGGTTTTAAAAACGAGTGACGATGCGGATGGGCACAAGCGGGGGAAGGTGCAAGACTCGTGCGGGAGAGGAGGAGGCAGAGAAAGGCAGAGGCAGACTTGAGGCGTGCCACGCGGGGCCCCCTTAAGCGCAAGGCCCTATGTGGCCGCCTCGGTCGCCTCTGCCTAAGACCGGCCCTGTTCCCCTTGGCACTCTGTGGGGCAGATAAGTGCATCTCCTTCCCTTGCTTGTGAACTGAGTCATTTAGGGGCCCTGTTATAAAGTGGCGGTAGAGCTATTGCTACTTTGTCGGGCACCAATCCGGCACTATTGCTGGCTCACCAGGGGAACCAGCGGTAGTGCCTCCCCCACTGTGTGGCATTTCCACCACGACGAAAATTATTTTGTATTTTTTTCTGCCGGGTGCCACAAGGCAAGTATATACTTACTGCAGAGCCATTTCCTTTTTTTCACAAAAACCCTGCTGTGGTAAAAAGGCCTCAGTACGCGGCAAATCCACGCACCAAGGACATCGCAAGGCCCTTTTTACTGCAGTGTATTAAAAGGGCCCTTCATTTTGTTGATAATAAAGACTAGCTCTTTGTGCTTTCTTAGAAAACTGCAAAAATATACGATTTATTGTATCATCACAGAATAAGCAATCGGCAATATATATATATTCACTAGAATGAAAATGACAAAATTCTATATTATAATTAGTAAAATATATGACAACCATAATGTTGCAGCTTTGGCTTACTTTCTAGAGAATATCCTTTATTAGCTAACTCCAAACATGAATAAACAGATGAGACAGCCTTAGAATCTCTGTGCTAAATGATATCTGCAGGCTAGTCTCAGTGAAGGAAAAACAGTACATAGACAGTCTGTTGTGAATTCATGGGCAGAGACCTGTGGAGAGAGAGCATAAGAGAAAAACAAAGTTCCAGAAGAGACACAGTGAAATCCTCTCTGTAGCCAGGAGGACAGCAGGAACTGCATAGGATAACTAGGAAATTGTTTCTTTCCCTCTGTCAGCATTATCAATGCCATAGACAGGGCCATACCCTGAAACTATAGGTATAGTGGAAATCATGATCAGTTTGGTTGAATGGCTTAGTGTTTCCTACTTGACTACTGTCTTGGAACCTAGGGGTTCTTACTAGTTATCTACGTTCATTAGCACATATTTGGTTCATTTAGGAACATTTAAAATTTTAGTGCGTGCAAATGCTAT
The DNA here is from genome assembly GCF_901765095.1 of Microcaecilia unicolor. Classification (NCBI taxonomy): domain Eukaryota; kingdom Metazoa; phylum Chordata; class Amphibia; order Gymnophiona; family Siphonopidae; genus Microcaecilia; species Microcaecilia unicolor. Next base: position 55,690,128 of record NC_044032.1, read on the forward strand.
TCTCCAAACAGGAAGCCTATATGGTTCTCCAAACAAGTAGCCAAAAAATTTTAAAAAGGGCAAAATAGGCTGCATTCAAGAAATACAGAAGAATGCAACAAGAGGATCATGGAAAAAATTACCAGATTAAAATTAAAAAAAAGCGAAGATGGAAATACGGCGAACAAAAGCGCAGGCAGAAGAAGAAAATGACTAAACATGTAAAGAGGTGACAAGACCTTTTTCAGATATATTGGGGAAAGGAGAAAAGCTAGGAATGTAATTGTAAGACTGAAAGATGCTAAGAATGCCTATGTGAAGAATGACGGTGATAAAAAGAACATGCTAAACAACTACTTCTCTTCGGTATTCATGGAAGAAAATCCCGGAGAAGGACCTTGGTCGGCTGCTGAGGGTATATCTGGGAATGGAGTTGATATTGCATTGTTCACAGAAAAAATATCAGGTTGGAGGGCACTGATTGGGGGGACTGGTTAAGGAAGGCCTATTCCCAATCCTATTTGGTCTGGTGCTGGGGCCCTTTACAATGTGTCTTGGTGACCCAATGCTCTTGGGCCGAAGGACTAACACTGCTTGTGAGGTGGCTTGCAGGCAGCGTCATTCCTTTATCATGAGAGTCAGCAACTTGCAATCCTGAGATATCATGGACGTTCAAATATTTGAAAGGTATTAATCCGCAAACGAACCTTTTCCGTAGATGGGAAGGTGGTAGAACTAGAGGAATATGAGATTGAAGGGGGCAGATTCAAGAAAAATGTCAGGAAGTATTTTTTCACGGAGAGAGTGGTAGATACTTGGAATGCCCTCCTGCGGGAGGTGGTGGAGATGAAAACGGTAGCGGAATTCAAGCATGCGTGGGATAAACATAAAGGAATCCTATTCAGAAGGAATGGATCCTCAGAAGCTTAGCCGAGATTGGGAGGCGGGGCTGGTGTTTGGGAGGCGGGGCTAGTGCTGGGCAGACTTCTACGGTCTGTGCCCTGAAAATGGCTAATACAAATCAAGGTAAGGTATACACAAGAAGTAGCACATATGAGTTTATCTTGTTGGGCGGACTGGATGGACCGTGCAGGTCTTTTTCTGCTGTCATCTACTATGTTACTCACGTTACTATGTAAATCAAGGTGCAGTAAAAGCTCATTTTTACCACTCCTTGATAACATAGAAACAGAGAAAAATGTAGACAAATAAAGACCATATGCCCTATCCAGTCTGCCCATCCATGCCACGTACTGCCTATCACTCCTTTAGAGATGTTCCCTTTATCAGCTACATCAGATTTATAAAATTTACCATTGTCTGTCAGTGAAAGTTCTTGCTACTGGTGTTTGGGCATGTGTTGTTAGTGATTATTGTAATGCTGTTTGTTTTTACCTGAAAAGTGCTTTAAAAAGTTCCAACTCATTTAGAGCACAGTGGCAAGGATTTAGGGAGGATTGAAATCCAATGAATTACTCACTTCCCTCCTCTGCATTGTTTTCTGGTGGTCATTCATGTTTGCTTTCGGTACTTATAAAGGGGTCTATTTACTAAACCAAAATTAGGTGCTTAACACAGGTTTTAATGAATATTGAGACCATATATGAACAGCCATATTAGATTTGCTGATTTGTATTTTGCATTTAGAAAATGTTTACAGACATATTACTACACTAGGAAAAAGGCCCGTTTCTGAAATCAAGGAAACGGGCGCTAGGCAGGCAATCCCCCACTCTCCCTCGGTGTTTCACCGTCTGCCCTCCCTCCATTTTCAACCCCGCCCCCTCGTTGCGGCCCATGGACCCCATTCCGTGACCCTGTCACCTCCCGTTCCCGGTGAAAACCCCCCCCCCCCCCCCGCCGCCATTGTCGACTACCTGTGCTGACAGGGGACCCAAACCCAGACAGCTGAAGTGCTGTTCTGCCCTTCGCGTTGGTTCCTCAATGCTCTTCTCAATCTCTTCAAGTTTCTGTGCGTGTGTCTGAGACGTCAGACGCACGCATAGAAACTTGAAAAGCTTGAGAAGAGCATTGAGGAACCAATGCGAAGGGCAGAACAGCACTTCGGCTGTCGGGGGTTTGGGTCCCCCGTCAGCACAGGTAGTCGACAACGGCGGCTGGGGGAGGTTTTCAGCGTGAAGGGGGGGTTGCCAGGTTCGCGGAAGGGGGGGTCCAGGGGGCCATAATGCGGGGGTGACAGCTGATTCCGAGGCAGGGGGAGGAGTAGGGAAACACGCATGTTTCCCTACTCCTCCTCTTGGTTTCAAATCAGGCACGGTCCCTGGCACATTCGAACTGTGGGGATGAGAATTATTATATAGGATATATATCTACACCAGATAAAAAGATATTGTGCGTATAGAGACTGCAAAATCCACTTTCGCTCGAAACTTGACATAAACAAGTTGGCTATAGTGGGATCAAAAGTCGCTCCGATGGCCACTCCTGGACTGGGGATGATGGAAGGGGGTTTTTCTGGTCAATTATTACATTAATCACCGATGGCTTTGATTATGGCTCCGTAACAATGAGTGGAGTGTCGACCTGGTGACTGATGAGACCTTTTCCTACACATAGCATTAAGTATTTGCATGGTGATTTATTGGTCCAACCTAGTTGATAACTTTGTGTTTGAATTGGACGGATACTTCAGCCTTTGATTATTTTTTTACCCAGTACACACTAGGGGCCAGATTCTATATATGGTGTCTAAAAAATCCCCGCAGAACTCAATTCACCTAAGCATGTCAATATCATTGTACTGAAATCTGTGCATGGCCATTTACACCAATGAAAACCTGTCATAAATCCTGGTGCACAGATTTAGGCAGACTGCGTTGTATTCTATAACTTCGTACATAAATTTTGGAATGCCCACGAAATGCCCATAAACACACCCCTTTTGAACTTTGCGTATTTATTTTGAACTGCATGCTTCACCATTTAGGCATGGTTCATTATAGAATGCTCTTACCAAGTTGTGCGCGTAACTTGCAATTATTGTCAATTAGTGCTCATTATTGCTTGTTAAGTGTTGTTAAAAATGCTGATTGGCTTGTTGAGCCAATTAAATTTTGCGTATAGTTTTAGAATGCACCTGGATTTCAGCACGTAAATCTAGGCGCCATATATAGAATCTGGCCCTAAGTGTATTCTGTAGCATGGTGTGTGTAAATTCTAAGTCATGCGAGTTGAAAAGGGGGCATGGCCATGGATATGGAATGGGTGGATCATGGGCGTTTCTAAAATCTATGCACATTGTTATAAAATACACCCAGTCCGCACCTAATTTAGGCATCAGCATTTACACCAGATTTTATTTGGCGTAATTGCCCATGACTCAATTTAGTTTCTTGGACCGAAACTCGGCATATTCTATAAACCACATAGAAATTTAGGCTCTTTCTATAAAGTACACCTAAATTAAGGCATACTTTATAAAATCTGCATAGGCGAACTTTAGTTAGGTGTTGAATTTTTAGGCATGATATATAGAATCTAGTCCTATGTATAGAACCTTAATAGTTTCTAGAAAATAGGCCCCAAAGTGTTACAAAGCGGCCGGTATTGGAAACAGGATACTGGACATGATGGACCATTGGTCTGACCCAGTATGACTATTTTTTATTCTTATTATTGATGTGCTGCTCCATTTATGCTTCAACATAGAAACATGATGGCAGATAAAGGCCAAATGGCCCATCTAGTCTGCCCATCCTCCGTAATCACTAGCTCTTCCTTTTTCTAAAGGATCGCACATTCTTGTCCCACGCTTTCTTAAATTCTGACATAGTCCTTGTCTCCATGACCTCCACTGGGAGGCCATGACACGCTTCCACCACCCTTTCCATGAACGAATACTTTCTTAGATTCCTCTTAAGCCTATTTCTTCTTAACTTCAACATATGCTCCCTCATTCCAGAGTTTTCCTTCATTTGAAAAAGGCTCACTTCTAGTACATTAATGCCCCTGAGATATTTAAACGTCTCTATCATATCTCCTCTCTCCCTCCTCTCTTCCATCATATATGTGTTGAGGTTCATAAGCCTGTCCCTATATGTTTTATGTCCAAGAACAATATGTTCCTCATTAGCTCTATTGGATATTCCTGGGGGTTTGTAAAGCAAAGTCAAAAGCACTAGTATTTTTTCTTTATGACTCTAAAACTTTGGAGTTCTTTGTTGGGTGAGATAAGAGATCAAGCTGATTATTATCTTTATAGAAAACAAATTAAGACTTAGGGCCCTGTTTACTAAGGTGCGCTAGCATTTTTAGCGCACACTAAAATTAGCGCATGCTAAACGCTAGAGTCACCCATATATTCCTTTCGGCAACTTAGCATTTAGCACGTTCTACTTTTAGCACGCACTAAAAATGCTAGCATGCTCTTAGCACAGCTTAGTAAACAGGGCCCTTAATTAATTGGATGTTTACATATGATAAAGTTTTGTTAACATAATGAGATTTTGAAAATACAAAAGGAACAGGGTTTGGTTTGAGAAGAACTCTAGTACGAACCCTACTGGTAGTCAGTTTTTTGTCTTCTAAGTTCAAAAATCTTTATTAAGAAACTTTTTAACAAATATACAGAGAGATAGGGCCAAAGCAAACACCTTGAACCTGCTAACGCTAGTATACATAAATGCAGGATGGAATTGTCCAGGAGATTGAACAGTTAGTGGAATCACATAAGTTACCAGAAAGTCAACAATAGCATCAAAAACATTAACAGTAGAGATATGAAAAAGTCATGAAGTTATGGAGTATGTAAGATATACCAGGCACTGGCATGCCCATGAGAATATATCAAGTTTTCAAAAATGCCAAAATTGGAGACCAAGTACTCTTAACTTTCTGTGAAAAACTGTACTTCTCTGCCAGTTTATTGGTAGTCAGTTTAAATTAGTGATTCAGTTTTATTAGTTAACTTATTTTGACGTATTGATGTTGTGTGCAGCTCCTTGTGACTCTGGGCAAGTCACTTAACCCTCCATTGCCCCTGGTACAAAATAAGTACCTGAATATATGTAAACCACTTTGAATGTAGTTGCAAAAAAAACCAAAAAAAACCCAACAACTCAGAAAGGCGGTATATCAAGTCCCATTTCCCTTTCCCTATATAACTTTGTAAACTAATGCCATCATTTTAATGACTATATCAGTAGAATTCACTTTGTTTCTTTCAAAGTATGGGCCCCTTTTACAAAGCGGCAGTAAGCCCAATGAGGGCTTACTGCTCACTAAAATGGAAGTACCGCTAGGCTACCACAGTAGTCTGGTGGTAGTTCCCACCCCCAGCGTGTGTCATATCCGTCACTGCAAAAAATGTTTTGTACTGCCAGTGTGTACCCAGCAGTAATTGGGCACTGCCACGTGCTGCCCGGTTACACTGAAATGGCCACACAGCAAGTGCTTCACTTGCTGCATGACCATTTCCTGAAAAAAAAGAAATACCTACCTTTTACCCGCTGTGGTAAAAGGGGGCCTCGGCGTGCATCAAAAACGTGCCTACGCCAGTGCAGGCCCCCTTTTGCCGCAGATTGGTAAAAGGGTCCCAAAATAAAAGGATTTCAAAAGCATGTGCACCAAATTCCTGGATTTAAATATTACAGAACGGTGACTAATTGATCAATGTAGGGTCAGTCACTGAAATAAGCTCTTCACCAAGACAGAACTGGAAGGCTTAGAATGAGAAGTTAAAGAAAATTCTGAACTATCTGAGTCACCAGAAACAATAATCAGTCTCACAAAGAGATAGTGGACAAAGCTAAAGAAGAAGAAATCAATTTTGAAATGCATAAACATCAAGAAAAAATGAAATATTTATTACATTTGTACCCCGCACTTTCCCACTCAAAGCAGGTTCAATGCAGCTTACATAGTAACAGGGATTACAGAGTAATGATGAAGAAATATAAGTTAATATAAAATAGTGACCAGTTAATCGTTAAAAAAAAAAAACAATTTGGCAGGAGAATGAAATACCAAATGAAAAAGAAGCTACAAAAATATAATTCACAGACAAAAAAACAGCACTGGGCCTTCAAGAAAGAGATAATAGCCATCCTTTTATTGTGAAAAGGACCCTACACCGGTCGTGTTTCGGTGCACAAGCGCCTGCCTCAGGGATCAAGGTGTATCTTCACAATGTATAAGCAAAGAAATCCTAAGTGAATTGCCAGCTACCACTGGACGTACTTTCAATCAGAAGGCGTTTGACAAAGTGCCGCACGAAAGACTCCTGAAGAAATTGCAGAGTCATGGAATCGGAGGTAGGGTATTATTATGGATTAAGAACTGGTTGAAAGATAGGAAGCAGAGAGTAGGATTGCGTGGCCAGTATTCTCAGTGGAGGAGGGTAGTTAGTGGGGTCCCGCAGGGGTCTGTGCTGGGTCCGTTGCTTTTTAATGTATTTATAAATGACCTAGAGATGGGAATAACTAGTGAGGTAATTAAATTCGCCGATGACACAAAATTATTCAGGGTCGTCAAGTCGCAGGAGGAATGTGAACGATTACAGGAGGACCTTGCGAGACTGGGAGAATGGGCGTGCAAGTGGCAGATGAAGTTCAATGTTGACAAGTGCAAAGTGATGCATGTGGGTAAGAGGAACCCGAATTATAGCTACAGTACGTCTTGCAAGGTTCCGCGTTAGGAGTTACGGATCAAGAAAGGGATCTGGGTGTCGTCGTCGATGATACGCTGAAACCTTCTGCTCAGTGTGCTGCTGCGGCTAGGAAAGCGAATAGAATGTTGGGTGTTATTAGGAAGGGTATGGAGTCCAGGTGTGCGGATGTTATAATGCCGTTGTATCGCTCCATGGTGCGACCGCACCTGGAGTATTGTGTTCAGTACTGGTCTCCGTATCTCAAAAAAGATATAGTAGAATTAGAAAAGGTACAGCGAAGGGCGACGAAAATGATAGTGGGGATGGGACGACTTTCCTACGAAGAGAGGCTGAGAAGGCTAGGGCTTTTCAGCTTGGAGAAGAGACGGCTGAGGGGAGATATGATAGAAGTGTATAAAATAATGAGTGGAATGGATCGGGTGGATGTGAAGCGACTGTTCACGCTATCCAAAAATACTAGGACTAGAGGGCATGAGTTGAAGCTACAGTGTGGTAAATTTAAAACGAATCGGAGAAAATTTTTCTTCACCCAACGTGTAATTAGACTCTGGAATTCGTTGCCGGAGAACGTGGTACGGGCGGTTAGCTTGACGGAGTTTAAAAAGGGGTTAGATAGATTCCTAAAGGACAAGTCCATAGACCGCTATTAAATGGACTTGGAAAAATTCCGCATTTTTAGGTATAACTTGTCTGGAATGTTTTTACGTTTGGGGAGCGTGCCAGGTGCCCTTGACCTGGATTGGCCACTGTCGGTGACAGGATGCTGGGCTAGATGGACCTTTGGTCTTTCCCAGTATGGCACTACTTATGTACTTAATCACGCTGAGAGCTGGCTAGTTTCCAAAACAGCTTCCTTATTTGTATGCTGTATTACCCTCTCTTTTGTTACTACAAAAATATAATTACCAACATTAAAGTAGGCAAAAGAGGAAACATCTCTGTGAAGCTTTGCATAATATCAATGCTATGCTCAAAACAGTCTTCATGGAAAGAAGAAATCAAACTAATTTAGAAAAGGAAAGTCAAAATGGAAAATTTGCCTAGAACATAAAATCAAAAAGCTGTAGGCAGATGTTGCAACTTGAATTAGAAAGAAGGATTAATTAAAAGTTAAAAATAAAGAAAATGTAATCTAATTAAAAAGTACATCACTAAGCCCAAAGCCATCTATGAAGTATCAGAAGAAATAAAGCAAAGAAGTGTGACAGTAGCACAGAAAATTCAATGATATAAAAATAGAGTTATCCAGTACAAACATAATAACCAGTTTATAACAAATCAGCACCAGTTCTGTAGAAGCCTTGAAGCTGCTCAATGAAACAACAAAACCATAGCAAGTCCTGAAAGAGAAAACAAGACTTACATTTGGTAAATATTGTATAAAAAGCAGAAAGAATATAAGAAAATATAACATGGATCAACAAAGTTGCAATAGAGTGTAAAGGAAATGAATGACAAATGTGATAAGTTGAAACAGGTCAAACTAAAAAGGTTAAAAAGGTGAAGGCCACGGATTCTGGCTAAAACATCCGACAAGACTATATACCAGATTAGCAAATCAGTCTAATGGCATTTTCCAAACAAATAATGAAACATAGATGACAACAGGAAGAACCGCTTTGGTTCAGAAAAATAAAGAAAAAAAGGTACTGATCCTGATACCTACAGGCCAGTAATTTGTCTACACACCACTTTCAAGCTTGTTCACTGGAATTATAGCTACAAGTGATGGATGACTGATGGATGACCTTTCACTGCCATAAGGTTACTGTATCTTCCTCCATCTTTAAAAGAGGCAGTGGTCAAGCCAGGTTTTAAGAAAAATAATGACAAATGCTTAGAAGATCCGTTGTTAGTGATCTGTAACCTGTTGTTAAAATCATCCGTAGTACTTGCAGATTGGAGCGTGGCGAATGTATTGCCAATTTTTAAAAAGGGTTCTAGGGGTGACCTAGGAAATTACAGACCGGTAAGCTTGCAAGTCTTGCCTTACCAATTTGCTTCATTTCCTTGAAGGCATAAATAAACATGTGGATAAAGGTGAATCAGTTGATGCAGTGTTTCTAGATTTTCAGAAAGCTTTTGACAAAGTTCCTCATGAGAGACTCCTGAGAAAATTAGAAAGTCATGGGATAAGAGGCAATGCCCTTCTGTGGATTAGGAGTTGGTTATTGGACAGAAAACAGAGGGTAGGGATAAATGACCATTTTTCTCAATGGAGGAGGGTGAATAGTGGAGTGCCGCAGGAATCTGTACTGGGACCTGTGCTATTTAACATATTTATAAATGATGCGGAAAATGGAACAATGAATGAGGCAATTTAAATTTGCAGATGACACAAAACTATTCAAAGTTGTCAAAACGTGGATCATGACAAACTGTTGGAAGACCTTAGGAAACTGGATGAAATTTAATGTGAACAAATGCAAAGTGATACACATTGGGATGAATAATCCGAATCATAATTACCTGATGCTAGGGTCCAACTTAGGAACCAGTACTAATGAAAAACATCTAAGTGTCATTGTAGACAATACATTGAAATCTTCTGCCCAGTGTGCGGCGACAGCCAAAAAAGCAAACAAGATGCTAGGAATTATTAAGAATGCAAATATTATAATGCTTCATGGTGCAACCTCACCTTGAGTATTGTGTTCAATTCTGGTCACAGTGTCTTAAAAAAGATATAGCAAAATTACAAAAGATTCAAAGAAGAGCGACCAAAATGATAAAGGGGATAGAACTCCTCCCATATGAACAAAGGCTAAAGAGGTTAGGGCTCTTCAGCTTGGAAAAGAGATGGCTGAGGGGGGATATGATTGATTGAGCTCTATAAAATCCTGAGTGGTATAGAACAGGTAGAAGTGAAGTGATTTTTCACTCTTTCAAAAGGGTATAAAAACCAGGGAACCCACAATGAAATTAAATGGAAATACTTTTAAAACAAATAGGAGGAAACATTTTTTCACTCAATGAATAGTTAAGGTCTGCAACTCATTGCCAGGGTAACAACAGTTAGCATATCTGGGTTTAAAAAAGGTTTTGGACAAGTTCCTGGAGAAAGAGTCCATAGTCTGTTATTGAGATGGACATGGGGGAAGTCACTGCTTGCCCTGGTATTGGTAGGATGGAATGTTGCTAATAATTGGGTTTATTCCAAGTACTTGTGGCCTGGATTGGCCACTGTTCGAAGCAGGACATTGGGTTAGATGGACTATTGGTCTGAACCAGCATGGCTATTCTTATGTTCTTATGTCCACTTTGCCATTTTTGAGAATATTTGTGTTCTAATAATCATTTGATTGTTGTGATTACAAAGATGTATTTTACCCTTTTAATTTAAATTTTGAGAGGGACATTTAACTGAGACTATGGCCCTTATTTTAGAACCTCTATTCTTGTTTTGTATGTCTGAAAACATGCATTTAGACATCAATATTACATGGATATCCAAATCTTGATTTTATAAAGCCATGATATGGATGTCTAAAACTGTAGCACATTCTTATTGCAAGAGGGCGTGGTCTCTATGAGTAATGGGTTGGACTTGGGAGGAGCCAAAAGATGAATGTCTAACTCAAATTTCAGAAAGGGAAGGGATGTCTAAGTCTAAAAAGTTGGTATTTAGACCTGGTACCTGGCACAACCAGTTTACAGAAAGATGCTCCAATTCACCATCTTTCCACTAGAAAGATTAATCCCTTAATGCTTCTTCCCCTCTCCCTCCAAATGTGAAACTGGCAAGGAATACTAGGATCTTCTACAACATCAGGAACTATGGACATTCATTATACTATTTTTTTTAAATTAACTTCTGAAGAGATCTCTATGTGGAGTAGAGGAATAGCCTAATTGCTAGCACAGTGGGCTGAGAACCAGAATAATTTGGTTGATATCCAACTGCAGAAGATTAAGATAGGCATGTGTGAAAGTTCTGTCATCAAGTATTTAAAATAATAATAATAATAATAATAATAATAATAAACATTATTATTATTAGATTAAAGTGTGTTAGGGGAATAAAGCACAGCATGTGACTGTTAACTGTAATGCATGTTTAAGATATTTCAGGGAATAGAGAATCCACAAAGCGTGGAGAACTCAAAGAAGACCCACGAATACTTTGTAAAACAAACAAAAAAGTGGGCACAAAACCAGGTTTCTTCAAATTTACTGCTGAACTCTTCACGCAAGTGATCCGTTCCACAATTCAATACAAAGGTCTTTTTTAAGACTCCTGATGCAGGCCCTTTGGCCGAAACACAACGGTTGTGTTGAGTCAAATATACGAGTCAAATATACTAATTAATAAAATTTGGTTTTAGCTTCTGGGACTCCTGGTTTTGTGCCCACTTTTTTGTTTGTTTTTTAAGATATTTCAGGGTACATAATAATTAGATGCAAGCTATGCAAATACATGTCAAATACGTCATTATTATGTATATTGAATAACACAGCCTGCATTGAACTTTATAAACTGCATTATTCCAGAAAATATAATGCTATCTCAAAGCTGGGAATACTTTTCCTGCCTAGCAGCATCAGGCTGCTAAAATGGCCCAATGCTTTCAAGTGACATCTTGAAGGGGCTAGCATGCAAGAAAAAGATGTGTGGTCTGGGGGTCTCCCTCCTCTCTTCCCCCCAGCAAATACCCCTTGAATACCCCACACCTCACAGGCATATGTATAGCCCAATTCCCATCCCTGTACCTAACCCTACAGTAAGCCCTCTGGACCCCTAATCATGAACCTAACCCCAAAACACCCATAAAAACATAAGAATAGCCAATGATCCATCTAGCCCAGTATCCTGTTTCCAACAGTGGCTGAAACCCAAACAGTAGCAACATTCTATACTACCAATCCCAGGGCAAGCAGTGACTTCCCCATGTCTGTCTCAATAGCAGATAAACCCAGATATGCTAACTGCTGTTACCACATCCTCTGGCAATGCATTCCAGAGCTTAACTATCCGTTGAGTGAAAAATCATTTCCTCCTATTTTATTTTCGGGCGCGCGTAATTGATGCGTGCCAAGTGGCATTTGGCGGACGTAGGTCATTACTGCCTGGTTATCGCTTGAGTCTTTACCGCTAGATCAATGGCTGGTGGTTGTTAAGGGTCATGTGTGCTCTTTTGAACCCAGCATTGGCATTGGCAAGAGCAGTTGAGAATAGCTCATGTTTGATACCCCCAGACCAAAAAGGAATAGTTGAGATAGGTGCCCACTTCAGTGGATGGTGGTAGTGGTATGTGTGCATGTGTGTGGGGAGGGGGAGGGTTTCCTCTGGTCATGGATGTGGGTCTCAGGGATGGTTGTGGTTATGTTTGTGATTATGGGTCCCAGGAGTATAATTGCTCTTTTCACAATCTCTTCTGGAATAATATGTAAAAAATAAAATGGACTCATTTGTGGTACAAAGAAAAGTAAAAGACATTAGTTTTAGAATGTCCTAAGCCCATGCTTTGTAGATTATATAGCTGATGCTAAAAGTTACACCTATATTATGCATATATAATTGCAAAATGAATGTGCACTGTTTACTGTATAGATTTTATATAAACTTACAGCAGGTGTTCTATTCAGACAGACATCTGGAAAAAGCAGATGCAGAATAACAAGGTTAATTTTAAGACTCAAGGGAAAATACACAAGTATTCCTATCATGTGCTAAACTATTTCAGAGAAAACCACATCCCTGAACAATTAATATGACAACCATACTAAAACTGAATTGGCACAATGGTTAACTTATCTAAAGTATATGAAAATCAGACTCTTCATACAGTATTACTGCCTAGCAAATTCACTATACCACATATGCTTTACATTGCAGAACCCACCAGAAACCCACTGTACCCACATCTAGGTGCCCCCCTTCACCCATAAGGGCTATGTTAGTGGTGTACAGTTGTGGGGAGTGGGTTTTGGGGGGGGGGTTGGGGGCTCAGTACACAAGGTAAGGGAGCTATGCACCTGGGAGCAATTTGAGAAGTCCACTGCAGTGCCCCCTAGGGTGCCCGGTTGGTGTCCTGGCATGTCAGGGGGACCAGTGCACTACGAATGCTGGCTCCTCCCATGACCAAATTGCTTGGATTTGGTCATTTCTGAGATGGGCGTCCTCGGTTGCCATTATCGCCAAAAATCAGAAATGACCAAGTCTAGGGACGACCATCTCTAAGGACGACCTAAATTTCAAGATTTGGTCGTCCCCAACAGTATTATCGAAATGAAAGTTGGACGCCCATCTTGTTTCGATAATATGGGTTTCCCCGCCCCTGTCTGGGGACGTCCTGCGAGGACGTCCTCAGGAAAACATGGGCGCCCCTTTCGATTATGCCCCTCCAAGTGACTTAGGTGCATTGTTTATAGAATAGCATCTAGCACCAAAGTGCATAAATGCCAATTAGTGACATCATTTATACCTATAGGCGCACCTATTCTATATACTGATGCACATAAATGGTGTCTACATTTAGGCACCTGTTATAGAATTGTCCTTTTAAATTTAAGCCCTCCAGGGTCGGAGAAACACCTACTATCCCTGAATGTAACTCACCATAGGCTACAACTAATCTGAACAAATAAATTGAATTAAGTAAATAACATGTAGATTGGCAAAAACTGTGTGGTGGGCCATCAGTATCTCAATCCCATCACATCAGGAATGTCCAAGGCCCAATCATAAGGCAGACTAGGTGGTCACCTAGGGCAACAGATTGGGGGGGGGGCATCAGCAAAGATCAGTTGCAATCAAGTAAAACAATAGCTTGTGATAACCACACAAACTCAACGAAATAAGAGGAGATGTTTTTACCAGCAAGAACGGTGGGCAATTTTCAAGTAGCACATTTACTCATATTATTCTGGGAAAATTGGTGTTAGGTTGTGCACGATTAATAAGGCAGGAGAAAGACCTAAAAGACAACTGGGCAGGTGGAGGGGCGGAGCTCAAGATTTGCCTAGGGTGCCTAATACTTTTATAGCAGCCCTGTACTGCGAGTACTTGACTTAAGAGGAACATTTGAGTGGATCTCCTCCTCATATGCTTTAGGAGTACCATTCCACACCATAGGACTGTGAACTCATCTGAAAATTGGCTAAGCCTCTTCTTTGGCAGTACTCATCAAAACAATTTCAGAACCACATCAAAATTTAATCTATTGAAAGTTGATTATTTACCAGAGATATTTGGGGTCCTGTTTATTAAGCCACATTATAGACATGCTAGTGTTTTTTTAAGCACACTAATAATTAGCGTATGCTAACGCTAGAGACACCCATAAGAATATATGGGTGTCTGTAGTGTTTAACAAGTGCTAATTTTAGTGCACGCAAAAAATGCTAGTGCACCTTAGTAAACAGGGCCCTTGGTGCACTGGGCAGTCATCAAAGAAAGAACATAATCAAGTATATAATAACACATTCATTGTCAATTTAATCTTGAATTGATAATGAATGTGACTGTTGGGCAGACTGGATGGACCATTCAGGTATTTAGCTGCCGTCACTTACTATGTTACTATCTTTGACCTTTGAGGGACAAGATGAACCAGAACAGCTTCTATCCCTTCTCCCTCCACTTCCCTTCTCTCCAATATCGCACCATCTGGCCTCAAAGGTCAACCTGCTGGTTGGTATTGGCAACTTGGCAATAGAGAGGAGGCAGAAACCATAACTCACTGTGCAGGCAAGGGGTGCTTAGGTGAGTCAGCAGCAAATTCCAGCTCCATTTCCTTCTTCCACCACTCCTCAGCAGGTAGGCCGAGGTATCATTGTGGCACAACACAGCAGGAAGAAAAGCAGCAGCTTTTCCTGGGACTTCCTGTTTTCCTCTTCAGCCAGCATCACATGACACCAGAGACAGGACCAAGGGGAGGAGAAGGAGACAGTGCTTCTATTCTGCTCTTTTTAGAGCACGTAGAAATGCAGATTTGAGTGACTTAGCCTTGAGTCTAAATCCAGGGCCCCTCCCACTACAGGCTGTGCACACACAACCTCAGAAGCACTGGCTCACTAGTCTGATGCCCTCATATCTAAAGCTTGGGCCAGTCAATTCAGCTAGAACATAACATAAGAACATAACCGTTGCCTAACTGTTGGCAGTTGGTGAATAACTCCTATTATTTTATAACCCGAGCACTTAACTCCCAGACACACCCCTGACCCTCCCATGCACCTCTTACACCCACATCCCCTAGAAGTTGGGCACAAAACTGGTGACAATTAGCACCAATTAACAACCAATTATTAAATTGAGTTATGTGTGTTATATTCAATCATGGAATATCTCGATTAGTCAGTTAGGACAAGGCTTCTACTATATAGTCCTCTTTATTTTGCATGACCACCCCTACCCCCTTTTGTGTCCGAACTATGATAATAGATTGATCTTGCTGCAAATCTTGTAGAGCCTCCCTCTGCTCTTTAGTTAAATTGCGATGAATAAAACCCATGTTCTCTTCAATTTGCCCTAAATCCCTCAAAACTACCTGCTGAAATGTATCAAAATAGATTTTATAGGTCCCTATGGAACCCACAAAGAGGGTAAATGATGTTTTTGCAAAAAAAGAAACTTCAGTGAGCTCATGTTCTCCAACCAATTCATCGGTTCAAAAATGAAGATGCACCCTCAATTTTCTATTAGAGCAGCATGCAGGTCTCTGAAGTAGTAGCTATCATCAATCTTGATAGCTATGCATGGTACTCAGCCATGCACTATCTGTTATAACTAGCCACTCCTCTGCTCCACTCCTGTTATGCCTGTGCACTACCACTAGCTGCATTGAGCAGCTAGCACAGGACTTTTTTGTTCGGGTGTTGGGGAGAGAGTGGGGGATAGTTTGTTTATGGTTTCAGTTTCTACCGAAACATAGTAACATAGTAGATGACGGCAGAAAAAGACCTGCACGGTCCACCCAGTCTGCCCAACAAGATAAACTCACATGTGCCATTTTTTTGTGTACACCTTACCTTGATTTGTACCTGTCTTTTTCAGGGCACAGACCGTATAAGTCTGCCCAGCACTATCCCCGCCTCCCAACCACCAGCCCCGCCTCCCACCACCAGTTCTGGCACAGACCGTATAAGTCTTCCCAGCACTATCCTCACCTCCCAACCACCAGCCCTGCCTCCCACCACTGGCTAAGCTTCTGGGGATCCCTTCCTTCTGAGGAGGATTCCTTTATGTTTATCCCACCCATGTTTGAATTCCGTTACCGTTTTCCTCTCCACCACCTCCCGCGGGAGGGCATTCCAAGCATCCACCATTCACGCCATGAAAAAATACTTCCTGACATTTTTCTTGAATCTGCCCCCCTTCAATCTCATTTCATGTCCTCTAGTTCTACTGCCTTCCCCTCTCCGAAAAAGGTTTGTTTGCAGATTAATACCTTTCAAATATTTGAACATCTGTATCATATCACCCCTGTTTCTCCTTTCTTCCAGGGTATACATGTTCAGGTCAACAAGTCTCTCCTCATACGACTTGTAACGCAAATCCCATACCATTCTCATAGCTTTTCTTTGCACCGCTTCCATTTTTTAAACATCCTTCACAAGATATGGCCTCCAAAACTGAACACAATACTCCAGGTGGGGCCTCACCAACGTCTTATACAGGGGTATTAAAACCTCTTTTCTTCTGCTGGTCACACCTCTCTCTATACAGCCTAGCAATCTTCTAGCTACAGCCACCGCCTTGTCACACTGTTTCGTCGCCTTCAGGTCCTCAGATATTATCACCCCAAGATCCCTCTCCCCATCCGTACCTATCAGTCTCTCACCGCCTAACACATACATCTCCTGTGGATTTCTACTCCCTAAGTGCATCACTTTACATTTCTTCGCATTGAATTTTAATTGCCAAACGTTAGACCATTCTTCTAGCTTCCGCAGATCTTTTTTCATGCTTTCCACTCCCTCCGGGGTGTCCACTCTGTTGCAAATCTTGGTGTCATCCACAAAAGGCAAACTTTACCTGTAAGCCTTCGAGTGTTCAGTTTCAGCTGCAAGTTTGTTTTCAGCAGAAACCGAAGATCCTGAGTTCGGTCGGACTCTACACTGAAGTACTAATTTATAGAATTTCCGCATTAATGTACAAGTCTGATTTTACAAAATTGTGCATGCAAATGTAGGCAATTAAAGTTTTAAGTTCCACACATTTATTTTCAGATATGTGAGAAATATCAAATAATTATGTATAGTTGCCCCTCTACTACCTGTCCATAGGTCCCAATGAGCAGTGTTAAGTATGAAATGTACATACTCTTATAAGGCCTTTCTAAATCATGTCCATAGTGCACATCTTCAGATCTGTTGCTTGCTGTGCAGGTAGCAGCATTTCTAAAAGTGTTATGTATACAGGTATTGTCATTATCAGATGTAAATCAGCTTTCTATACATACGGATTGCATCTAAGTCTTCTAAAATGACCTCCTTAGAATTTCCTGTGGTTTGGTTTTTAATAAGAGTTTTCTGGATGGTTTGGAGTTCAAGCATCTATTCTGAGAAATAAATATACAATGTTTAAAACTACACAATGTTTAAAACAAACTTTTCTCTGACTATAAGTAGGAAGCTCTAAAATGTGCTGGTGTAAATGAGCTCATTCTTCTATTCTGGATACTGCTAATCTAATTAATGTGGGTATCAGTGACTCATAAAATATTTTTAACATGCAAAAAATTAAAACAAAAGTATGCAAGCTGGTAAAAATGACTTGCTTATAGCACACTAATTCAGAGGATTCCCTAGTTCACTTTTTTAATGCAAAAACAAAACAGAAAACACTAAGAGATCTATTTTCAAAAGTGCAGAACCAACTGAAGACGCATTTTTCTGTTTAGGGAACAGAAAACTTTGCAGAAGCATTGTGAAAATATCCTGAAAGAAATGATTGATGACACAAAGACATTGTCAAATTAAGTGTGAGGTGCTGCCATCAGTAAATGAATTATCCAGTTCTAAAGGCATTTATCAAATTGATTTGATGTGTAATGTGGCTATCACCTACATTGTGAAGTTAGAAACATAGAAACACTAGTAAAAGAGGCCCGTTTTGTAGAGGAATGAAACGGGCGCTAGCAAGGTTCCACACCCCCCTCCCTACCTCCCTCTCTGCCTTCCTCTCACCCTGTCTCTCATCCGAGTTCCAGTCCCCCTCCCCTCTGAGTTCCATGCCCCCTCCCTCCCTCCCCTTCGAGTTCCATGCCCCCCTCCCTCCCTCCCTTTCTCTCCTCTGAGTTCCATGCCCCCCTCCCCTTCGAGTTCCAGGACCCCCCTCCTGCCCTTCGAGTTGCAGGACGCCCCCTCCTCTTCAAGTTGGAGGACGCCCCCCCTTCAAGTTGCAGGACGCCCCCCTCCTCTTCAAGTTGGAGGACGCCCCCCCTTCAAGTTGCAGGATGCCCCCATCCCCTTCAAGTTGCAGGACGCCCCCCTCCCTCCCTCGTTCCACTCACCTCCGAGTTCCATCACCCCCCCTCTCCTTCAAGTTCAACGCCCCCGCCTCCCTCCCTCGATCTCTGTCCCCTCCGAGTGCAAGCAGGACCTGTCCTCCGGCAGCCCCTCACCTTCCTGTGTGCCGACTCTAATTTAAAAATTGTTACCTCGGGGTCCGGCATCAGCCTTTAGATTGTAAGCTCCTTTGAGCAGGGACCGTCCTTCTTTGTTAATTTGTACAGCGCTGCGTAACCCTAGTAGCGCTCTAGAAACGTTAAGTAGTAGTAGCATTGAAGGCGAGCGGCGCTTCAGACTGCCTTCCCATCTGTCTCAGCTCTGCCTCTGGTCCCACCCTCATTCCCTGTTTCCGGAAGGGCGGGACCAGAATAGATAGCACAGGGAGTAAGTAGAGGCAGAACATAGATAAAATAGAGTAACTGGAAAAATTGCACATGGAGTCCGAAAAAGTGTGTGTGTGTGTGTGTGACTAGCCTAGTTAGTTGTTTCTTCCATTAAAGACTTATGAGAAGAGCCAGGCTTCCTGAAGTAGAGATTGTCTTGTGTTAGGTGAAGACTTTCCAGGACTGTAGTCCACTCCAGAGAAGGCTCCTTAGCAGGTGTCACAACTTGTGATTTCCTTTTGAGATGGTGTGGTTAGGGATATTTCTTGGCAGGACATTAGTGACCTTAGAGGTGCAGAGAGAGATCCTGTTCTTAAAGTACTGTCAAACTGTATTTTTTTTTATTTATGCATATAAAATTTGCAGAGCTTATTTTATAACTGTGGAGGAGTAGTCTAGTGGTTAGTGCTGCCGACTTTGATCTTGGGGAGCTGGGTTCAATTCTCACTGCAGCTTCCTGTGATTCTGGGCAAGTCACTTAACCCTTTGTTGCCCCAAGTACAAAATAATTACCTGGATATAATATGTAAACTGCTTTGAAGGTAGCTACAGTTCCATTTCCTTTTATCTCCAGATTAATTTTCCCTAAGAAGTTTCCCTAGCTAATTATTTAACAAGCTGTCTGAATTACAAGTAATTTGAAAATGTCAGATGTTGTGTCCTTAGAAAAGTTCCACTGCAGAAGAATACACATTAATGTTGCTTTAAAGCCAACATCGTTTTATTTTTAGCAGACAGTTCCAGAGATGAAACAAGATGCCACAATCCACCCCAGCAAAAACTAGAATAGCTACAGGATGTGGAATTCATAGTGCTTTATAGATCTTATTACTATAGCACAGGGATTCTCAGTCCAGTCCTCGGGACACACCTAGCCAGTCAGATTTTCAGGATACCCACAATGAATATGCATGAGAAAGATTTGCGTGCCCTACTCTAATTGTATGCAAATTTATCTCATGCATATTTATTGTGGTATCTTGGAAATCTGACTGGCTAGGTGTGTCCTGAGGACTGGGTTCAGAACTCCTGCTATAACAGTTAATAAATTAAGAAGCTTTGAGTGTGGAATGGAGGAGTGGCGGTTAGAGCACCAATCTTGTAATTCTGAGGTGGCTGGTTCAAATTCCGCTGTTGCTCTTTGTGATCTTGGGCAAGTCACTTAACCCTCCATTGCCTCAGGTACAAACTTAGACTGTGAGCCCTCCTGGGACAGAGAAATATCCAGTGTACATGAATGAAACTCTCCTTGAGCTACTACTGAAAAAGGTGTGAGCAAAATCCAAATAAATAATACCAAAAGAATAGGCATCATGTCAGGGAAACCAACATTCTTCATTGCATTAAACTCTTGAAAGATGTAAAATATGAATCAAATAAGAAATGCTAACTGTTATCAAACCATTTTTCATCATAAAGTGAGTTTGATCTAAAGCACTGCTAGATAAAAGGTGAAATTGAAGTAATGCTACTTTAGAGTTAAGAACTGCAACCTTTAAATGAGGCTATAAAAATTTAACAATACAAAATCCTTGGGGCAAAATGTAATTAAGTCATATCAAACACATACCGGTTGATATTCAAAATGATTAGCCTCCTACCTGTCTAAATCATTTGTGCCTGCCTAGCCACCAGTATTCAGCAGCACTTAATTGGACAATGCTGCTGAATACCAGTACTCGCTAGCCATGTTGGAAGTGGGTAGGTGAGGAGTGTTACAGGGGACAGTTTCACAAGACTACTTTTAGAGGTCACTGTGGCCATTTTTAATTAGGAACTATGGGGCACTTTTACTAAGCCGCGGTAAAAATTGACCTGTGATAGTGTAGGCGCATGTATTCGGTGTACGCCGGGCCAGTTTTTACCATGTCTACCAAAAAGGGCTTTTTTTAATGGATGAAGAAAAGGGCCTGTAGTAAAAATGAAACCAGCACACACCCAAAACCGGCCTGAGTCCTTAACGCCACCCGTTGAACTAGCGGTAAAGGCTCAAGTGCCAATTACCGGCAGAAACAGCGCATGTAGGAGTAAATAAATACATAAATAATTCATCCACACATTATGGGCACATGCCAAATCTGAAATTACTGCCAGGAGGGCGCACTAGCCTGGCAGTTCTCTTATTTGAGTATGCGCTGCATGCGCATAGAGCCTACCGCAGCTTAGTAAAAGGCTCCTATGAGGGGCAGGAGTGAGTGGGATATGCTTCTGCTCCAAGGACCACTAGAATGCTAGTGAACTGAAAGGGCTTTCTGAAGCTTGGAGGAGATGGGGAGGTGGGATTGGATGTGCTCCAGAGGGAAGGAGGGGAATCAGAAGCCCTTGAGGTAGGAAGGGGGTTTGGAACATGGTACTTGGGGAGGGGAGGCAGAAAATATGTGGACTTCACTAGTGCGGGTGCTAGCCTATATTAAGCTGGGACCCCTATAAATATCTCATGAGTCCGAGCTGAATATCAGCCGGGACTTGCATAAGTTCTGGCAGCCACTCCAGTCGATGCCTGCACATTGCCTGGTGTTGAATTTCTGGGGCTAATTTATCCGGTGATGGTCAGCGTTAAAAAAAACAAAAAGAACCACTGACCATAGCTGGCTGAATATTGACCAGATAGTTTTCTCCCAGTTCTGAAAATAATGTTAGAATAAGGTAAACAAAACAGTGGACTGCTTCTAATTTCAAAAAGCAGATGAAGTTACTTAAGTTTTCCCAAGCATAAGTTACTGACCTTTTTCCTTTATCTATTTTCTATTCATACCTATGCCCCCAGATTCCATATAGAGATCTGTGCTGAAGTCCAGGCATGTTCTATAACAGTGCACGTAACTTAATTGGCTTAACAAGCTAATCAGCATTGATAGCAGCACTTAACAAGCAATAATGAGCACTAATTGGTAATAATTAGAACTTAATGCACACAACCCGCTACGCATATTCTGTAATGAACTGCGCCTAAATTCTAATTTGTGCTATTCAAAAGGTGTGTGGCTATGGGTGGGGAAATGGGCGTTCTGTGGGGATTCCAAAATTTACGTGCGTAGTTATAGAATATGGCCCAGTGCATGTAAATCTACGTGCAGGGATTTATGCCACATTTTCAATGGTGTAAATGGAGGTGCATAATTTTAGGCGCTGGGATATCAACTAAGCATATTCTATATACCGCGCTTAAATCTAGGTGCCACTTATAGATTACACTTAGGCAGAAATATTTAATGCATGGATTTTTTTAGGCGCCTTACATAGAATCTGGCTCGTGGTGTTTTTTTTTTTTGAACCATACTAGAGGAACAGTATGAGCAGAATATAACATGACTCTTAGTTTGAGCCTAGCATTACACTGGGCAATTGCTATGTTTCATCTGCTCACTTATAAATGTTGATAACATCAAAAGCAATTCTAGGAGTCAAGAAAGGAATAGTAAAGGTGAGGTGTAGGCTCATCAGCACATAGCAGTAGCTAATGTTTCCTCCAAGCTACGCAGTAGTTTATTTTTTATTAGGTATTTTATATACTGCCTTTCACAATAAATGAAATATTAAATAAAAGCAAGAAATGGAATGCCATCAATCAAAGGAGATCCTAGACTAGAAAGGCAGGGAAACAGGGAGTTAAATGAGGAAAGGGTTTGGGAAGGGATAAAAGAGATAAGGGCAGTGGGTTTAAGTACTGTACTGTACGCTGGATAACTAATCCACCAGGAGTCCCGTAAAAGCCTAGGAAATCAAATGGGTCTCGAGCAGGACACTACATTTCTCCAATGTGGAGCAGAAGACAGGTGGTACGCTTAAATGATGCCCATAAGAGGAGCATAAAGTTCATGAAGGCATGTGTGGGGAAATTAAAGAAGAAAGATAGGGCAGAGTTTGAGTGTAAAGAACTTTGAGGGTCTTTTACTAAGGCGCACTCACGTTATTGGTGCGCGCTAAAATTGTGGGCGCACTAAACATTAGAGACCCCAATGCATTCCTATGGGCATCTCTAACGTTTAGCACATCCACAATTTTAGTGAGCGCTAAAAACATGACCGTGCCTTAGTAAAAGTTAGAGTTAATATTTTAAATTGAATCCTGTAGGTGATTAGCAACCAATAATATTGTATAAAATGTAGGGTATATGCATAGGCGTAGACTGGGGGGGGCGAGGGGGGGCAATGCCCCCCCAAATGACGCGAGGCGCCGCCGCGCCATTAGTTAAAAAAAAAAAAACCCACCTGCAAGCACGCGCTCCTCTCCGTCCACTTGGCTTCCCTGCCCTCTCTATCTGCGTCCCGCCTTCCTCTGACGTCATTTCCTTTCGGGCGGGACGCAGACAGAGAGGGCAGGGAAGCCAAGTGGACGGAGAGGAGCGTGTACGTCTACCCCTCTCCATAGGCGCCCGGTATAAGAGGCTTGGGGAGGCTAAGCCTCCCCAGCCAGAAGTGCAGCAAGGGCAGGGCAGGGCAGACTGGACCGGACTGGACCACCCCGGGTGCAGCTCCCGCTGCCTTGAACATCTCCCTCCCTCCCGTGGACCGCGCGATCATTACCGCCCCCCCCCCGACTACCGCAGTATCGCTCTCCCCCTCCGCTCCTGTCCTGTCACGTCGTCTTTGAATGTCAAGGATTCCTTCCGGTAGCAGCAGAATCGGCAATGATGTAAGCGCTGCTTTCAGCCTGCCCCGGAAGCACTCTCTGTACAGTTTCCCGCGTAGGAGGGACGCTGTCCAGAGAAGGCTTCTGGGGCAGGCTGAAAGCAGCGCTTACATCATTGCCGATTCTGCTGCTACCGGAAGGAATCCTCGACGTTCAAAGACATGACAGGAGCGGAGGGGGAGAGCGATACCGAACTAGTCCGGGGGGGGGGGGGGGGGGGGTGGAGAGTGATGCATCATGCCAGCCAGCTGCTAGACCAAAGGGAAAGGGGGTGGAGAGAGGAAGATGTGAGGTGCCACATCTAAGGGGAAGCGGGAGGAAGGAAAGCAATGGCAGGGAATAGGAAAAGGGGGGTGGAGAAAGGAGTGAGAGTGATGGGAGCAAAAAGGGGAGGGAAGAGAAAGGTGGGATGCATGAGGACGCTGGAGGAGAGAGAGAGAAAGTGGAAAAGTGCAGGGGAGAGCCAGGGACATGCAAAAGAGCAGGAGAGAGTCAGAGAGAGATGGGGAGAGAAAGAGGGGACATGGAAGAGAGCATGGGACAGCCAGAGAGAGATGGGGAGCGAAAGAGGGGACATGGAAGAGAGCATGGGAGAGCCAGAGAGAAGATGCTGGATGGAAGAGGAGAGAGAGAGAGATTAGTGGAAAGATGGGGAGAGAGAGAAGCTGCTGGGGAGAACCTGGGGCAGACCCTAGCTGTCAGACGGAGAAATGCTGAATGAAAGGAGGGAGAAAGAGGGAAAATGCTGGAAGGAGGGGGCAGAAAGAGGGAAGACACTGGACGTAAGGGTAGGGAGGGAAAGAGGAAAGACACTGGAAGGATGGGGATAGAGAGGACATGCTGAATGGAAAAGGGTCGAGAGAGAGAACTGTTTAGAAGGAAGGGAGATAGAGGGAGACAATGGATGGAAGGAGAGGGAGACAATAGACGGAAGGATTGGGAGAGGGTAATGGGTAGAAGGATGGAGAGAGAAAGAGGGATGACACTGGATGGAAGGGTAGAAGAGAAAGACATGGATGGATGGAGGGGAGGGAAGAAGGAGATGCACACGGATGGAGTGGAAGGGAGAGAGGAGAAATGCCGGACATGGATGGAGGGGAGGAAAGACAGAGGAAGTTCATGCACATGGATGGAGGGGAGACATGCTGGATTTGGATGGAGGGGAAATTGCTGAATTTAAGGGCTGGATTGGAACACTTTGAGGGCAGATGCTGAAACTGGAGAAAGGATAAGGACAGGGCTACAGATGGTAGACAGGACGCATAAGGACACAGGAGGATGGTGGACATGTTGAGAGAAAAAATATCAAATGGAAAGAAGACACTGGGACCAAAGAATAGAAAAACTAAATGATCAGACAACAAAGGTAAATAAAAGTAATTTATTCATAATTTATTAATTGAAATGTGTCAGCTTTTTGAAATGTGCATCTGTGATATTTTGCCTGTAAATTTCATTTCCTTCCTCCATATTAGCATATTCATTTGCATATGTATATATGCAAATGATATGCTAATATGCTCCGCCCATTCTTTGCCCCCCCAAATGAAACAGTCAAACTACGCCTATGGGTATATGTAGGGTAACATGATCATACAAGGTGGAGGGTGTGTGAAGTCTAATTGGTATGTTTTGAACAGACTTTAGTTGTCATAAGACACAAGCAGGGAGGTCAGCATATATGACATTGCAATAGTCAAGCTTAGAGACTACAAGAGAACAGAGTGGATATGTCTGAGCGTCAAAAAAAACAACTAGAATAAATAACAAAATTATATATGGGAGTGGAAGGTTAATTTGAAGTCCGTTTGCCAATGTTCTAACTATAAAGTGTGGGTCTTCAAATTCAGTCCCTGACGTCCACAACCCAACTTGGTTTTCAGGATTTCCACTATACATATGTTTGAGATCTATTTGCATGCACTGCACCCCTGCTATGGAGCATACTGCAGCCCTCTCATAGTTGGAACATATATAGCAGACAGGTCCCATAGGACTTCCATGGGATCTGCCTGGCCAGTGTGATTTGAACTGTACAATAGTTGCCCATCCTGTAGTTAGAACACGGGTAAATTCTGACACAGCTTACAAGGAATATTGGTAGTATTGTACAACAGAGACACAATTACGTAAATCTTCTTTATGCACATAGGGGGCAGTTCTACCAAGTGGCACCTAGAGGTAGAACACTATAAACCATGCACACCATTTGTCACACCTAGGTGCACCGATTTATTCCTGCCATTGACATGGTAAGAGGCACTGTTCCCTCTAAGCTGTGTGGGAGTCATCCAACTGCGTTGCTGCCATTGAGAGGTGGTGTTTCAATGTTGCATTTTCAATCACTACAAACAGGCATGCTCTCTGGAGTCCCGCAGAGCTTGTCTGTCCCTCAGTTTTGAAAATGTGATAACGAAACAGCACCCCCCACTGGCAGGACTGTAGGTGGAGGACTCCCACACAGCTTAGAGGGAAGAGGATGTGCATATACACGGGTGAACCAATGCCAACCTTATTGTGTGTCAGTATTGTATAACAAAATCTTGATGCCAAGATGCTGTTGTAGAGTTGGCACCAAGTGCATGTCATTGGGACACCTAGACAGAGACTTCAGTTTGTAAAATTACTCCCATAGGCTTTAGTCCACACAGTAATGTAATTACTTACTAGTTTTTGCTTCTTTTACAATTTCTATAAAAATTGTAGGATAAAGTCTTTAAAGATGTGTGTTTTCCTTCCTGTTTTCTTTCCAGAGCCCAGTTCTCATTATGTGATTTCTCTGAAGGCTTTCAACAATGCTGGAGAGGGAGTTCCACTTTACGAAAGTGCCACTACCAGATCTATGACAGGTGAGTTTAAGCTCATGCTATTCGCTCCAGTGTTTCTTCACTACTTTTTCTGTACACAGTTAGGTGGGTAGAAAACTTTCTGACATTATAACATTAAGACACCTTGTTTTGATATACCTTTCAAGTGGCTAGTTTAGTTGAACTAGTATTAGTATTTTTATGTTCAACAAGAGTTAATACAAACATTTTCATTTCCCAGATGTAAAATTCACATCACAGCTACATATGCAAGAATTCATTTATGAATTTCTCACTCATGGCTGATGTGTCATATTCTCCAATATTTTGAGAAATGTATTATTGAATATATTATTCTGTAGTTTTTTCAGGAAAAATTGCTTTACAATATGTGTTTTTGTCAATGTTTGAGGAATAGACATGAAAGAGAATTCATTTATAAGAAAATATTACAAAGGTTTTTTTTTTTTTTTTTTTTTACCAAAGTGAGTTAGGCATTTAACATACGAATTAGTGCACATTAACCACTACTGCACAAACATGTTAAACTGTTTTGCATTATTTTAACATTTTCATGTACTGCTTTACATGTTAAAGGCATTTTGTGTTGAGGGTGGTAACTAGGCGGAGCATGGGTGGAGAATGGATGTGGAAAGTATATTGCAGTTAGCAAGCAGCACATATCATGTGCTGACATTTGTGTACTTAGTGTGAGACAATTTAGTGTCTCCTTATTATGGGGTGTTAAGTGCGCCTGTGCTAATTGTGCAATCATGATACCATGTGTTAATCAGCATTTTAATGTGGGACCTTCAAAGGACATGCTGGGCAAGACCCCAATAGCAGCATTAAGTGGCCTTTATTAAAACTTAGTGTATGCACTAACCCCCAGATTCTGTATAGCACTCCTAGAGATGCGCAATTCCACTCATAAATCTAGGTGTATTTTATTACTACATGTGTAGATTAATTGTTTTAACAAGCTGTTAAGCATTGTTAATAGTTCTTAACAAGAAATAACAAGCACTAATTGGCAAAAATTAGAATTTATGCACGAACATTGTTAAGCGTACTCTGTAATGTACTGCAGCTAAATTCTAACGGGCACAGGCAAAAAGGGGTATGGTTAGGGGCATGGAAATGGGCAATCCAAAATCTACACTTGTTGTTATAAAATATGGGCCAGTGAGTGTAAATCTACATGCAGGGATTTACATCAGCTTTTCGTTGGTGTAAGCAGACGTGCGTAGATTCAGTCACATTAACTATGCCTAAGCGTATTCTAAATATCGCACATAGATTTATGTGCAGTATTTAGAATATGCTTAGGCATAATTGCCTAGCGTGCTTTAATTTTAGGTGCTCTATATAGAATATTACTACTACTACTACAAATCATTTCTATAGCGCTACCAGTCGTACGCAGCGCTTCACAATTGAACATGAAGAAAAGACAGTCCCTGCTCAAAAGAGCTTACAATGTAAATCAGGACAGACAGACAGGACATATAAGGGATAAGGGTAGGACAGACAGATAGGACACATAGGGAAAAGGAACTATTGAAGAGAGGAGACAAGATAAGGTTATGAGCAGGTGACAAGTTAGGAATTAAAAGCAGCATCAAACAGGTAGGCCTTTAGCCTGGATTTGAAGGCGGCCAGGGATGGAACTTGACGTAATGGCTCAGGAAGTCTATTCCAGGCATAAGGTGCAGCGGCATAAAAGGAATGGAGTCTGGAGTTAGTGATGGAGGAGAAGGGTGCAATTAGGATGATTAGGACTGTAGATGAGGCCCTCTGACTCCTCGGGGTCCTTGGACAACAGGATGGCTGAGCCCTAAGGGGCCCTTTTACAAAGCCGCAGTAAGCATTAGCATGTGCCTACCATAAGATAAAAAGCAACGCTGAGGCGTTCCTCAATAGTTTGGCCATCAGCACGCACTACTCTCGTTTAAAAAAAATATATATATATTTTTTTGATGCAGGAGACATGTCTGGAGGCGGAGAGAAGGCCTGCCATGCACTAATCACCTGCACTAATCAGATAGCGTGTGTACATTTCTGAGGCTGCAGGAGTAGCAAGGGAGCCCTTAACACCTACTTCTAGGTGGCATTAAGGGCTTCCGTAATAATAGCCACATGCTAATTGGGAAATTAGCATGTGGCCATTAGAAGAAAATGGAAAGGCAGCCATTTTACCGTTGCGCTAAAAGTGGCCACAGCACATAGAAAACCCACGCACTGACAACAGTGCTGGCCACTTTTTAGCACGACTTGGTAAAAGGACCTCTAAATGCCTTGTGCCCATAGGTATAAAAATAGAACATGCAGCATTTAGCACGTGCTAATGTCCATTAGTGAGCACTAAGCTTTAGTAAACTGCACTTACCGCATGTTAATTTCTTATGTTAAAGTGCAGTAACTGCAAAATCTAATGAACTTTTAGTAATAGGACCCCTAAGTGTTTGTCTGCATTTTATTTTTTGTTTTCCAATAAGAAAGTATAAATGTGTTAAAAAACCCAATAAGATTTAACCAGATTTGAAGACACTGGAAAAATGTGGGAATATTTATTAAATTGACTTGTTAAAGGCAAGTCTGCATGTGATTTATTTAATCTAATTGATTTGCCTTAGAGGTCCCTTTTACTAAAGACATTAACACTTGGTTAATTTATTCTAACAGAGCACAGTGAGACTGTGTTAAGGCATTCTGTGGTAATTTCCCTGTTAATGTGCAGTAAACAGTGCATTAGGTATTTTTAAACTCTTTTTATGGGACGGGGGTGGGGCATGAGCAGGGAATGGGTGTGGGTTATCCAGGTAGGGTGTTTTATGTATTGCATACCAACTGGATAACACAGAATTAACGAGGGAGTGACTTAGGGTCTTTTTACTAAGGTGCGCTGAAAAATAGGCTGTGCTAGTGTAGGCTTGTGTTTTGGGCGCGCACAGATCCATTTTTTAGCGCATCTCTAAAAAAGGCCTTTTTAAAAATATTTGCCGAAAATGGACGTGCAGCAACTAGGAGACAGTAGCTGCTCCCTTATTAACTCTTAGCAGGTACCACGCACTAATGAGTTTCCATATATTCTTTGGAATGTTATCAGATTCTTTGAGTAAATTTTAAAACTTTCCTGATAGATCTGAAGCAAATTAAAAATGTTTACTCTATTACTGTGTTTTTAATTTGCTTCAGGTCTATTACTCTATGTTCATTACATTCATTTATGTGTATTGCCGTCGAGGCGCTTCACAGTTGACTGCTTAATTCTTGTATTGTAAGGAAGTCCTACATCCATATTTCCCTTGGTCTTTTAGTCAGTGACAACTTAAAAAAGATTTGTTTGACCCCTGATGCAGGCTTTGATGCCGAAACACGGTCGTGTCGGGTCGTCATTTTATCATTAATAAAGGGTTTTTGGATTTCCTCTTCAACTCGTCCTCACTTTTTGTGTCCATTATATTCTAATTAAAGCCAATTAGTGCTGCTAATTGGTTAAGTACCAATTATCAGTGCTGATTAGCTTGTTAATCATTTTAAGTTGTGCACGTAAATTGGCCATGTGGCCAAATTAGAGCATACAAGTTAAGGCGCCTTAATAGAATTTGGGTGAATGCACATAGATCATGGCTCTTATTTAGAAGCCCTAGTTGCAATTTCCACTTCTAAATGCCAACATCAGTTTTAGAAAGCTGGTATTTAAACATGTTGATCTGTAATAAATCCATATAGCAAGGGTACATATTTTGGGTAGGACTAGACAGAACCAAGAACTACTTGTGCATTCTGACTATGATTACATAGATCAAGGTCAGGATTTACATATGTTGTAGTGTAAGTTTTGTAAAAGTGCTCATTTCAGGCAGTGCTGGAAAGGAGGGATTAAAGAAGATCTTCCCCTTAATCCTCTGGTGTTTTCTCCTCAAAAATGATAGCACAGAGAGTTTAGACATGTAAGTTTCAAAAATGGCAGACATGCATTTCTATGTGTCAGCACACATCCATATTCACAGAAATTGATTCACAAAGGAACACAGTGCTGTGTCGAGTCTTCAAATAAATATCTCTTCTTTGAACTTTTGGAGTTATTTTGGTATGTCCTAGAAGAGCCATTGTCCAAGTCCCACTGTTTCTTGACTCCTTGTGTTTCCTGTGGGAGTTTGTTGTTCCTCCGCCACAGTAAACGTTTTGCTGAAATAGCAACATACATGCGCAAGCAGCAACACTTACATGTCTACGTTGCTGGGTTGCCTCTGTTAATGTTTTTAGACATTGATATATGTAAAACTATTGCTCCTGTTTCACAGAGCCAGTGCACATACATGCGTTCCTGCATGTAATTTAGAAAGAGCTCTATGTCTGCTGATCATTTTCTAAAATGCTACCATTTCCCAACCCGCGTCTCATTTCCAATTTCAAAGCAATAGAGGTAAGCAGGCATACATAAAAGGCTAGATTCTATATATGGTACCAAAAAATTGACACTGAAAAAAAGCGCTATTGCAAAAGTCATGCTTAAAGTTAGGCGTGGTTTATAGAATAGGCATGGCCATTTGCACCAACTGAAACATGGTGCAAATGTACGCAGCTAAGGGCCCTGTTTACTAAGCCACATTATTTATTTATTTATTTATTACATTTGTATCCCACATTTTCCCACCTTTTTGCAGGCTCTTTAAAGGCATGTTAGTGTTTTTAATGTGTGTTAACCATGTACGCGCGTTAACCATGTACATGCCTACAATATCCCTATAGGTGCTTACACAGCGCATGTGCTAATTGTTGGCATGTTAAAAACTCTAACACGCCTTAGTAAACATGGTCCTAAACTAGGTATGTATCTCTGTTATCCTACAACAACGCACATTAATTTTAGGAATGCCCCCGTTCCTCCCATGTCCTTCCCATTTCCACACCCCCTTTTTCAGATTGCGTGTAAATTTTTGATGCGGATACTGTTCCTAAATATACACATGTAAATGCCAATTAAGTGTAGTGCCAATAATTGCTTGTTAAAAACCCAATTATTGGCACTAATTAGCTAATTATCCAATTAAATTGTGCATGCAATCTTTGGTGACTTTTATAGAATTAGGGGAATGGTGTGTGATGATTCTGTCTAGTGAAAAACAAGTCCAACTGTGAAAAAATGCACAGCACCAATCAATCAAAAAGCAATCAAAACCTATACAAATATATCTTCCAGTATTGCAAAACTTATCTTTAGAAGATTTACAGTTATTTGTGAGTGTTGTGGTTACTTGTTGTTATCTAATGATAACTAGCAGGCGCTGTATTGAATCATTTCCAATTTCTACATTCTTTCTAAGAAGGGACTGCTATCTTCAGGTCTACGAATGCTATATTGCTTAGAAAGTCTTAGTATAATAATACAGTGACATTTTTGTAGATATTTTTTTTCTTGTGACAATTTCGAAGGAAAGGTATACATACATTTTATCTTTGAAAGTGGCACAAAATTTACAGGTAAAAAGCTTCGGTATCAAATTACTACAATTTGGAATTCACTACCTCTATTTTTGCGATGCTGACACCACCATCTACTGTTTAGGAAAAATGTGAAAACATTTCTCTTCTCACAGAGAGGACTTTGGACCTCCTTGATTTGGATTATATGTGATTATATAGGTCATTCTGTTTTGGTTATTGTAATTCCCAGATATATTGGTTCTGGCCTCTTTATTATTGTGATCAGCCTCGAACTGAATAGGTATTTGGCGGACTGTAAGACATGATGTAACATAACATAACAAATTTTGAAATTGCTTCCAGATTAATATGTTTTCTTTCTTGAGATTTTTAGTGGTTTGGAGGTGGGATTAAATAGTTTCAACAGAAAGCAGAAGCCACGAACCTTGTACAGATTTCATAGAAAAGGATGTTTCTAGAGAATTAATGGATTGTTTCCTAGCCAAATCCGGTTTAAAATGTGTAGTAATGAGTTAAATGACAAAATATAGCATTTCAGAATGTTTTTTCCATGATCATGACAGCCTCATTTGGTTAAGGTGTGCCTTGTGTTTCTCCCACATTGGAAGCTTTGTCACACGAGTGATGCTTATATCATTGAGAGCAAAGGATTGGTAAGCAAACTTTAAGGGTGAAATATCAGGAATGCTTAAATCAAATGAAGGCTCTAGCTCCAGCTGAAAAGAAAAAAAATGTTCTTGTTTGTGAAGTATTCTCAAAAGAAATCTTGGAAACAGAAAAAAAAACAATATAGTTTTCCACCAGTGTATACAGTACTTTATGTATTTATTAAAAAATAAATAAAATCCAATATTATGCACTATATACAATTCTGAGTAGTGTACAAAAAATCATACATAAAAGTCCATAAAAATAATAAGCTCAAAACCCCAACTATAAAAATAACAAAGACATAAAACAAATGTAAAATATAATTCAATATAAGGTGAATGGCCTCAGGGCACCATAACATGGCCGAGCCAAGAAACTTTCCACTATAGGATGTTGGGGGGACAGTGGGGGGCAGTTAAACATTTTAGCAAGTGGCATAGGGGTAGGGAAGAAAAGGAAGGCTGTGTTGGCAGGCAAAGAAGGGAGCTGCAAGTAAACATAGAAAGCTAATTGGTGCTGAGAGTGGTATGCTAGAAGCAATCAGCATCAAAGAAAGGGCTGTGAGAGAGCATAGTTTTGACTGGAACATTTATTGACAGGGAACCCCAGGAGTGCTGGGTCTGTTAACCTGCTCACTCTTCCTGTTAATTGTAGGGCAACTGTTTGCGGGAGCTTGACATTCGCTGAAGAGCTGTTCTTCTTTGGCAACTGGGATTGGGAGAGTGTTTGGGTCTTGTCACAGCAGTGTTTGAGTTATCAACTGTAATTTGCAGATTGCATTTTTGGGTAGTTCATGAAGAAACCCGGAGTGGAATAAGGAAATAGTTCATATGTGGCACTATCATGGACCCTGGGGTGGAGGACAGGTGCTGGGTCTGACGTTACCACAGATCTTGCTACTCAGTTTGATTGTTATACCTTAAATCAGGGGTACTCAATGTCAGTCCTCAAGGTTTTCAGGATTTCCACAATGAATATGCATGAGATCTATTTGCATACAATGGAGGCAGTGCATGCAAATAGATCTCATGTGTATTTATTGGGGAAATCCTGAAAACCCCACTAGATTGTAGCCCTCAAAGACTGACATTGAACATCCCTGCTTTAAATGTTTACAGTTAGTTTGTTTCTGTCTAGCCACAAATTTGTTATTTCTTATGAATTTCTATGTCGTTATCACAGAGTAATTGAAGGTTAGTAATATTGAAAACATTTTGATAGTTATTTATAATTAATAAAGCTGCAACCAGGTTTTCCACTTAATTCTGTGGTTGCTTCATTTTGGAGTGCGTATGGGATGTGCAGGTTTGAGTGTGCAAGTGCCGATGTTATGCTGTACCAAAAACAGGCAAAATCAGAATTGTACTACCAGACTCTGCAACATAGATCAGTTAAATATGCAAATTACACAGATACCTTCAATCTATCCTGTAGAGAATGCTTGTTGAAAAAAGCAAAAGTGTTTCCAATTTCTTTCTAAAAGAAAGTAAAGGTGGCAAAACGTATAAAGCATAGGGCAAGGAATTGCATAGAGTCAGCCCAGCTACCATAAACAGGGTAGCATGATATTCATCCAAATGAACATGGTGAAGAAAGTGCACCTCAATAGATGCTTTTAGTAACTTATCTTAACGCTAATCTTAAAGCTTCTCAATGAAAAAGCAGATGGTTACCATTTATGGCCTTAAAAATCAACGCCAAAATCTTGAACTGAATCCTCCATCCTTTAGGAAGCCAATGCAATTCAATTAAAATTGATGTAGTGAGCTTGGATCAGAAGCATATTTCAGTTCTGGTACAGTCATTTTTATAGTGTAAGTGTGATGGTATCTCTTTTAATCTACTCTTCCTTAAGCATAGTGTAACCCCAGGCTCGCCCCTCAGTCTGGCCGCTCGCTAAGCTACCCAGGCCAGGTACCTGGGACCAGGGCTCATAAAACAGATGGGCGCAGACCGAGGCTGGGCTAAATGTCAGTAGGCTGAAGTGGGCTACCAAAGACCAGACTCTTCTCAATACAACCTCTTTTATTAACTATTGGCCCTGTCCCCATAGGCTGGCCCTTCCCAAAACCACCCATCGGGCTTACAATCCCAGTCCTCTTTAGTTCAGAGACCCTGAAAATTGTTACTCTCACTTCTGCATTTTCAGGGAGGGGGGAGTCACAATAGTATCATTGTTTTTTTCCCCAAACATATCAGTGAGCACATAAACGCTGAAAATCTGAAGTACAGTTAAATGTGCTTCACAGTCTAGGTTATATTGATTGAGATATACATTATATAGATAGTGGCTTGCCAGTACTTTACATATACAGCTGCTATTCATGCAAAGCTTGATGCCATTTGTAAATGGTATATCACTATCCTACAGAAACTTGATTTTGCATGAACTTGATGCTTGGATGCTCTATATGATTCTTACACGCAGAGAGTATTAGTCAGCGTGGCCTGATAAGTTGGTTTAAATAGTAGAAACCATATGAGGATCAAAAAAGACAAAAAAATAGAACAGGAGGGTAACAGAAGAAGTGGTTTATTACAAGTTACCCAACGTGGCCACGTTTCGCCCTCAGGCTGCGTCAGGGGTAAAAAAACTAATAGGGGTATAAAAAGCAAAGTGAACCCCTAAAAGTAGTCATACAACCACCTTACATAAGTGCTTCCCAAGCTTACTCAGCAAACTTCACAATGCTATGTTGACTGGCAGCATTAATGCTTGGGAAGCACTTATGTAAGGTGGTTGTATGACTACTTTTAGGGGTTCACTTTGCTTTTTATACCCCTATTAGTTTTTTTACCCCTGACGCAGCCTGAGGGCAAAACGTGGCCACGTCGGGTAACTTGTAATAAACCACTTCTTCTGTTACCCTCCTGTTCTAATTGTTTGTCTTTTTTGATCTGCTTTTTTTCTTTTGATTTGCCATTTCTGTGGCAGATCTTTGCCTTTTTTTTGTTTCTGAAACCATATGAGGGCCTGCAATGAAAAAAAGCTCTGGGTGGTATAGAAGTGACTTCTAAACTGCAATATTTTTGTTATTCTGATCACAGGCTACAAACATGTTCTTTTGGACACATTTCCTCATCCTTGGGAATATACCAAGAATATAATTTGTCATAAATTCTGAAACATTTTGTTTCTCTGATCTCAAGAGCACTGGAAGCGTTTAAGGTTTAACATGGATTTTTTTTTTCACAGTGTTGTTAGCACAAACCAGTAGAGAGCAATTTTCAAAGCCATTTTTCTGGGTCCATTGTGATTTATCTATGTAAATTGCCTTGTCTAAAAATTACACTTGTAGGCAGACTGAAGAGAGTGTGCTGTTTTCCATAAGTACATAAGTAATGCCACACTGGGAAAAGACCAAGGGTCCATCGAGCCCAGCATCCTGTCCACGACAGCGGCCAATCCAGGCCAAGGGCACCTGGCAAGCTTCTCAAACGTACAAACATTCTATACATGTTATTCCTGGAACTGTGGATTTTTCCCAAGTCCATTTAGTAGTGGTTTATGGACTTGTCCTTTAGGAAACCGTCTAACCCCTTTTTAAACTCTGCCAAGCTAACCGCCTTCACCACGTTCTCCGGCAACGAATTCCAGAGTTTAATTATGCGTTGGGTGAAGAAATATTTTCTCCGATTTGTTTTAAAATTACTACCCTGTAGTTTCATCGCATGCCCCCTAGTCCTAGTATTTTTGGAAAGCGTGAACAGACGCTTCACATCCACCTGTTCCACTCCACTCATTATTTTATATACCTCTATCATGTCTCCCCTCAGCCGTCTCTTCTCCAAGCTGTATAGCCCTAGCCTCCTTAGTCTTTCTTCATAGGGAAGTCGTCCCATCCCCGCTATTAGTCGTCCCATCCCCATTTTAGTCGCCCTTCG